>NW_004949103.1:5236058-5241660 GCF_000317375.1 Microtus ochrogaster
CCTGGCAGCCTATTCCATTTTAAAGTGATATCCATCCCAGTTTCTTGTTTGTAAGCAGGAATACAATGAGAATCTGTACTCTTCTTTCTCTGTGTTTAGGACAAGTGTTTCTTCAGGAAGGATAGCAAGAGCCATGAGTACTGCCAGTATGCCTTCTGGGTGGGTTCTGAAGTAGTCACTCCTGCTCAACCTTTGTTTAAGTGATATCGGTTTTTCCATTTTCACCTAATCACAGGGTGACAAAGAGCCCCCTGGTGATTAAATTTGCATCTCACCATTCTGGAGCCGCCCTTCATGCAGGTATTACTCTCTTGTACCCCCTTTCTGGCTGTCTCATGTTTAAATCTCTACTGGCCTATGAGTCTTCATCCACTTCTCAAAACATTTATGTATTTCGAATACAGCCACTTGGTTGCTACATACACCAAAGCTTCTCTCATTATGGACTTTCACTTCTGTCCCTCTGTCCCTCTAATTAGCTTAGGACTGCAGGTGTTTGGTCCTCCTGAACTCACTTTTGACCCCATTTATTAACGTATTTGTGAAGACAACTGTGTCTCTTTCAGATATGCCCTGTAATGGCAGTGGTCTTACATCCATTTTGAACTTTTGAATGACTTGTTGAATCTAAGTGGTGACTTCCTGAATTTAAGGGTTTGTTTTCTCGAAGACTGTTCTATGCATTCTTGAAAGGTTATGGGGTACATTTGTGGTCATTTCCCCCTTTAAGTTGGGTCTTCTTCTCTCAGATCTGTGGGAGAAGACTCTGAGAAAATCATAATTAAACTATATCCAGACATTATGAGGATATAATTCCTAAAGCTGACACAATTCAGCATTGCTTCTTGTTTTACGTAAACACATTGATGTATTGATTGAAAGAAGACAAACTAAGAGCATAATATGACTGTGGCTATCTCCTGTTCCTTTTACAGCTAAAACACATCCATAGAAACCTTTGCTGGTCCTAACACCCGCTTTCTAGAACCTTAACTGTAAAGGGATGGAAAGGACACTAAGTATTCAGGAAAGAACCCAGGATAAGCAGACAACAGACAACAGCAAGACGGGGGGGGGGGGGGGTGAGGGGGGAACGGAAACGCTCAGGATGAGGTTTCCCTATTTGGAAGAAGAAATCGTCTGTGGGTCAGAGCAAGTACCTTTCATCCAACTCCTCCCATTCCAAAGAACCTGAGAAACAAGGAAACACTACAGTCAGTAAAGAAATATGCTTTGTTCCCAAAGGATGCCCTGTCTTATAACTAAGGAGGGATAATAGAGGAACCAGAGTTTTGGGAGACACCTGATTAATGACTGGGGGTGTATTTAATGGGAAAAAAGGATAGAATGCAAGATAAATATGTGTGTGTGTGTGTGTGTGTGTGTGTGTGTGTATCTGTGTGTGCTTGGTGTGTGTGTGTTCAGTGTTAGAATTAATCCTGGGTTATCTCACTTATCCTACATTTTCAAGAGCAAAGAAAAATAATTATTTTTAATTTAAAGATTGTTTTAGGTGGACTTATGCTATTTGGACTCACTGTTACCATACAGTAAAAAAAAAAATAATAATCATGGTAACTTAACAGCAGCAGTGAGTCCATGAGTGGAGGTAATTCTAATTCATTTGGCTCAGGTCAGATAGTGATGTTTCCCTCTGGGCAACTTAAAAATTACATTTTTTTCCCAGATAAAATTGATTGAAGCAGAAGTCAGGTCTTACTGTCGATTTTCCCTAATGTTCTTTGAACTCTGAAGTTTGCTGCTTAAGGTCTGGTCTTGATTAGACTAAGCTAGCGTATTTTCATAAGCACAGAAGTACTAGTTTTCCTCCCTCCTCATTTATTACAACTTATCCTGGCACAACAACCCTGTTTCTGGGTCTGAAGTCTGTGCATACTCACATGCTCATAGACATGCCTTTTACTTAAGTTTCAACATCATGGAAGCTTCTTCTTTTGTCTAAGCATAATATCACAAACCTGGAGATAATTACAACTTAACTTCTTAGTCACAGGGTGTTAAGGTGTTACAAGTGAGTGTTGTGGATATAATGATTATGAGATGTAATTATTATTGATGTGACTATTATAATTACGCTTCCTGGCTAGACAAGGCATGCACCCGGATATAAAAATAGACTTCACGAAACACACTCGACACTGCTCCAGCGGCGCATCCACCAAGGCATTTTCTCCAAGCATCTGATGGGACTGTCGAACCAATCCATTTCAAGCTGCTCTTTAACTCATGAAAGCTGGGCAAGGAAAATGACTGACACCTGTGGAGTGATGTCCTCATGACATTAGAAGCTAAATTAGCCTCTATCACCCACGGCCCTGTCACAGCGTGTCCTGCCCTGAGTCAGAACCGTCCCTTCCAGCCTCCCTTTAGGTCATTCTCAGCCACCCTTGCTCCCTGGCTGCCTACATACATGCTCTCCGACAGCTTTATTGCAATCATTCCTTCTCTAGTAAACTTCTTTCTTTCCCTCATCTTCCTGCAATAAAAGATGTGGACTGCTGTGCCCTGGCTTGCAAATTGCTTTCCCAACCAGTCTGAATGGCAGGATACTGAAACAGATCCTGCTGCTTCATCCATCCAGGCAACAGCACATGTGACTTCTGTTTGCGTACACTGTCCTTTCTCCCCATTTTACCCAATTAGCTCCTATCCTTCGCTGACCTAGATCTTCACTGCCGTTCTGCAGGATGTCTCTTGTGACCTCTTACCCTTGAAAGAAATAACCTTTTCTTCCATTTAGCTAATTGTGTGCCTTGTCTGTGACTGTCATTGAATGCCTCACAGCCAGTCTTGCCTCTCTGGGGGAGAATGCGAGCTTTAAATGCTTGGGGTCCACGAGAAATGTATTTTGAAACGTAAACTAGTGCCAATCAACAGGCTAATTTCTGCTGCATTCATTTCCATTTGTTCGAATGTCATTGGGAGGCTATTTCACTTTCAACTGAACGAGAATTTCTTTTGCCTGTGCTGCGTGACATCAGGGAGGAGACCCAGAAGATCAGCTGTGAACAAGGCAGGCCGACCTCTGCCTCTGTAGAACTTCTATCTCAACATACAGGCAAGCATTTTAACACACAAGTTCCATCTTCAACTCAATCAAAATCTCCACAAGAGGAGGAATGTGACTCTTACCCAAATTGCTCTCTATGTATGGACACTGGCTGCCTTCAATACATATTGAATAAATGATTGGGCTGGACAGTCACACCCCATCTACAACAAATTAGGTTCATGATTTGCAGTTTTGTCTACTGGCATTTTAAAATCGAGAATCCATGTTGAGCCTTGGATCACACCAGAGCGTCTGGCCCTAATTTTAGGAGACAGAATGTTACAGGGCTAACAGCCATCTGTTTCCTTTGAGTAACTCTGTAACTGTGAAGTGTGAATGCAGATTTTTATAGCATTTATTGAATTTTTAAATTATATCAGTTTTGATTTATTGAAAGAAATTTAGGAAAAGCAAGAATAAGTTAAAATTACCTAGCGTTAATTTTTGTAAACTGTGACTAAGTTTGTGTTTTTCCCTTTACCTTTTTTGTGTACCCACAAAATATATGTGCTATACATACATTTATACAAGGGGTAAATATGTCTTGAATATAGGCTATGTATAATAACACATGGATAATTTATAGTGTATTATAATACTTAAAACAAGATTATCCATATTGCCAAAAGCTACAGTATATGTGCTAATGGACATATGCTTAATGTACATATATGTGTACATATAGATACACACATATATATGTGGATTATTAAAGTATCTGTAGCTGAGTTTCCCTTTAATTTTGTTTGTAAATATTTCCTTAATCAAGAATTGACAGAATTATGTAAGTCAGCAACAGTAAAAATGCAAATTAAAAATGAATCTCACTCTTGTTTCTAGAACTCAGTGAACTCCCACAGCGAATCCATCTCCACAGCACCTAGACTTACTGGCCTGAGAAGGAGGCCATGGAAAGATTGGTCACAAGGAATACCAGCTTGAAGGTAGGGATGGGTGGAACCCTCACAAGGCAGGCAGATTTACGGCCATGTTTGCCTGGACCTCAGATGCTGCATGAATGACATTGGGGGCTAAGTGGTCAAGCCTGAAGCAGAGTGGGAGATTCTGTAGGTATCCTTAATCATTTCTGTGTTCCTCCCCTCACCCAGAACATTAATTCCTACCAACTGTAATAGTTAATGAACACATTCCCCAGCGTATATTTTAGTGATGATATTTTAACTGTTATGTATCCAGAATAAATGGGGTGATTTTCATTACGTTTACTTTAAATTCTAGGAAAAAAACCCTAGAATTTAATTAAATTTTACCCATAAGTATTAAATTTTAGAAACATTGCTGTTTATACACAAGTATTTTTAATTGAATTTGCCAAATGAAAAATAATAACCATTAATACATATCCTTGGGTTAACGTGCATGTATATGTAAAATACATACATATATTTGAGGTATGACTATCTGACTGCAGGCTATAAGTGGTCATACCATGTTGATAAGCACAAGTGTTCCTTCATTTGTCTGCCTTAGAGTATTAAATATTAAACCAACATGTTTTTCAGAAATTGCATTATACAGTCTATATAATTATCTGTTTCTACATATTGCTTTTTCAATAAGTTAAAATATTTTGAACACTGTCTTCTTGTCATAAATATTCTTTAAATACAGCTGAAACTGTTCCCTGAAGCTTATTTTCCTCAGACATTGTGCTCATCTGTTCAAATAGGAAAATGACAGCCAGTTATTGTTTTCTGTGTGTCAAAAGAAGTGCTAAGAATTTCCAAACATATTTTCATTTCTCATACGTGAAGCTCAAAGTATTAAAGTTAAGTTTCTAACTTCATTTGTGATGTTGTTAAATGTTTTCAGATTCAAGACAATCCTATTATACTTAGCTGACTTAGAGCGCTTTTGAAAATTGTAAACAGCAAACGTTGGCTACTTACTCTCTTTTAGGCAGTACGTAATTCCGTTCAAGAAAGCTAACTTGGAGAAAATGTGCTTTCTTATCTTGGGAAAGCCTTCTTACAAGCACACAGCCTCTAATCAGCTATTGGGGTGGTCTCAAACATTTCCAAGCTCTGATAGCCAGTTGTCTACCTGACTGAAACCCTCTTCAGAAATAAGGGTTCCATAGGAATGGCCGACATACTACCTTACAATAATATAAATTCCTTTGTCTTCTTGTTCTGGAGGGACAGAGTTTGAAATGGCTACCTACTGAGTCAAGCCCACTTGATTTCCAAAAAGAACATCTGGAATCTCTTGGCACCCAATATTCTCTGTGTTATGACATCATGACAGTACTCTGGCCTCCATCTTTATACAACTCACTCTTTTGTGACCATTTCTCTGTTATTTCCTTTCTCTTTTGTAAGGATACCCCCAATGGAATTAGTTCTGCTTCTACCCAAGATGCTGTTCTTGCTCAACTTCTATACCACAGCTAAACTTGAAAAGACCTCTAGTCCATAAACCCATTATATACCATGGTCCTGAATGAGACACTCTTTTGACAGCTAGTATCCAACCCATTGCATAGAATCCCAATTTCTGCCTTCTGGA
>NW_004949103.1:5241895-5329424 GCF_000317375.1 Microtus ochrogaster
AATGCCCTGCCTTCATTATTATAATCTCAATTTTGCTAGGTCATTTTCTGTAGAATCACAGTGGCCTCCCATCTCCACCTCTTTGAACAGTGCTTTGAGTATATAGACCTTTATCACTCCTGCTTCCCTTTCCCCTCACCTACTATGAGAGTTTAGACAACTGATTTAACCACTATGGAATTCGGGTATGGCTTGTATAAGACAGAAAAAAAAATGAACCTGGATGTACAGGGTTGCTGTGATGTTTTAAGAAATATCATGTGTGCAAACTACTGAGTCTCCTGGAATATGATGTACTCTTAGTATGTGTACAGAGTTTGTACTTTGGCCTTTTTCTGACGTACAGTTCCAATTTGAGTTTCTCTCACAGGTAGGACAGCAAAAAAATCATAGCTACTGAGTGTAGGCTCAGCAGTCACTCCATGAGAGCAACTATGGCCTACATTTTAAATTCATGTGAGGCAGCTCACCCTTATGCTAATGTTCTGGCAAGATGTGTGAGGCTAAATCTGTCATCCTTGCAGTTTCTGTCCATTGTCTTAGCCTGATCAGGATTTATTCAATTCCTCTCCCATGACTTCTTATTTGAGACAGCCAAGATGGCAGACTGTCCTGCTAGCCCCAGCATGCATGTGAAACAAGTGGGCCTAGAACACACTGCCAAAGGCCTCTCATTTTTAATAACTGGAAGGCATTCATTCTTCATGTCTACTTATTCTTTTCCCTCCTCAGGATAAAAAGCACATTTTTCTTCTTTAATTTGTGAGATGACGTTTCCAATCTGAACCAGTATCATTCCTTTTTCTTAAGCATGTGGCATGTGTCTCCACAACAGAATAAATCCCAGTGATCCCATATGGCTGGGCTCAGATGTAATCAGAGACTGCATGTTCATTTCGCAGCCACCCAGACCCAAATAATCACACAGAATCTATATTAATTTCAACACTGTTTGGCCAATGGTTTAAGAGTATTCCTAGCCAGCTCTTATATCTTAAATTAACCCAGTTCTATTATTTTATATTTTACCACAAGGCTCATGGCTTACCTAAAATGTTCTGGCATCCTTCTCCTTTGGTAGCTACATGGCATCTGCCTGACTAGGCCTTCTTTCTCCCTGCATTCAGTTTAGTTTTCCAGCCTACCTATATTCTGTCCTTCCATAGGCCCAAGTGGCTTCTTTGTTAACCAATAATAAAACATATTCACAGCATACTGAGGGGAATCCCACATCACTCAGCACTGGATACAAAGCTATCTTTCTGTATTTGCTCTGTACATTGAGAGGATGTTTGGAAAGCTCTACTGAAATGTTCTGCTTTAACAATACCCCAAGACTATGAGTTATATTTAGGAAATCTTTTTTTGTAGTAAGTGGTTAAGAGAGAGAGAATCAATGGAGATCTTAAAATCATCAAGAATGTGCCATGGAGGTTAACCTTCCCTGAATGCTTTGGGAGTGGGTTGATTGTGTTGAACAGGCTATGCTCGCAAAGCCCTATCCAGGCAATCTGCCTTTGGATGGAGGTACCATCCATCTCCTTGGCTCTTTTACTTATGGGAAATGACAGCTCCCTAGATTTGCCAACATTCAGACGCAACTCAAACCTTGTCACAGTCCTTAACCTTGACCACTGTAATGTGATGAATCTCTTTCTTATCACTTCTCAAATGTTTCAGCCTGAGCATGCTGTCACTTAACTGCTTGCTCTGTTAAAACCCAGTGAAATACTTCTACAGGGACACTGGAGTCAGGGTATTCACATATTAAGAAACACAGTGGATAGGATAGAAATGCCTGGGTCCTATAGATAATTTTGATTTGGCAGCCTAAGAACTACAAGTACAATAAAAAGAGAGAGAGGGACAAAGATAGAAATGCAAGGCATGTGCAATGGTAGTGTATTAATGATTAATGTGGGAGTATCCGGCTCACTGAGGGTAACAGCAGCCCTAGCATGTGGTATCCTGGGTTCTATAAGAAAGCAGGCTGAACAAGCCAGCAAACATTGTTCCTCCATGGCCTCTGAATCAACTCCTGCCTCCAGGTTCCTGTCTTGAGCTATTGTCTTAAGTTTTCTCATTGACAGAACATAACATGAAACAAACCCTTTTCTCCCCAAGTTGCTTTTGGTATTTCTGTTTTGTCAAGTGATAGAAACCCTAGCTAAGATGGTATGGATCTGTAACTCCTTGTTTCTTTCCGTGGATGCTTACTTTTTGGGACATGAACTAAATTGGGTTTTATAGTGTAAAACATGCATGCATACACACATGGACACACACACACACAAGTACCACGTGACTGCATGCATACATTTACAGAAGAACTAGAGAGGGGGTAAAGGAAGGGAAGGAGAGGAAGAGAGGGAGAGAGAAAGTGAGGGAGGGAAAGAGAGGGGGCAGAAAAGGAGGGAGAGAGAGGTATACAGAAAGGAACAGAGGTTTAGGCAAACAGACAGTTATGGGGACCTCCCCACATCTGTCATCTTTCTGCCTCACACACCTGCTTATATTAGCTAGTGTAAGTTTCCCCCGCAAATTCTATCAATTGAGCCTTCACTCAAATCTTTTCGAGGGTCCCCATGTCCCTGTGATAACTAAGAAGTGGAGAGATCAGAATTAAAACTATTCTTTTCTGTTTGCAACCTCCAGAAACAGGTCTGGGTGACTTCTTGCCCTCCATGTGGGCTGACTCATCTCTGATGTGGTGTGTCAAACATTTAAACTCTAGACTGAGCTCCATAGCTTCCTTCTCCCTGTAAACGTTATTGCTATCTTTGAAGGACCACTGCAAGTACTTAAGATCCTTTGATGAAAGGCTCCTAATTGAATCTTTTGAATAAATGAGTAATTATTATCCTTTCATCTGGAATACACTGGGCAGGCACTCATAATGGGAATTGACAAGATCAGAGAGGAGTCTAAAGTTAGGTCTTGCAAACCATCATTGCTCATAATTAGTAGAGATGTGTTCATTAGCTAGCTTTGTCCCCAACTTAGAAGTAGAGCACAAGCTGGAGTCCCTAAGAAAATTGAGTTGATGAGTACAGAGGAAGTGGGCCATCCAAGGACAATCAGGAACAGTTATGAATAAGAAGAGCACCCTTGGAGCATGATGTCCTTATACACATCTCAGAATGACCTGTGACCTTGGGTACCATAAGTTATCACTGAGACTCAGTTTTTCTCTCTGTACCTGGGGAATGAGTTGGATTTTGATCAAGCATAAGCAACTTTTGTGTCCTTAACCTACACCGAGTGCAAATGTTCATATTTATCAGCACTGGGGTTGGCATCTGATTGTCCTGTGTACTCATAAGGTTCTAGTTTCTGTTTTATTCTTTTTTCTTTGTCATTGTGTTTTGATACTGGCTTCTTACATCCTAATTCCAACTACATTTTTTATGTGATAAACAATGAAAAAGCAATTTCCCATTATTTTCCTTCTCTTTCTCTCTACTTTTTCAAAGTTCTTTTTCCTTTCTATCTTGCTTCCTCTTCTTTTCCTCCCTCTCTTTTTTCTTTCCTGATTTTTAAAAATTTTCTTGCTGGAATGGCCCTAATATTTGTCAGCATTTTACAAATATCAATCATTACTTTTGTTCATTTTAAAAATGTGTCTGTGTTCATGAACAAATGAATACAAAGGTTAGCATCATGTATCCTTCCTCAAGAGTAGTTCACATTATTTTTGAGACAGAGTGTCTCATTGGGACCTGAGACACACTGATTAGTTGGGGCAAGCTGGCCAGTGAGGTGCAGTATCTCCCTGCCCCATCCTTAGTTGCACTGAAATTGCAAGTATGGATCTCTGTCCCCGCCTGAAATACGTGAGTTTTGGGAACCAAACTTTGACCAGCATGCTTATATGTTACAAATGGAGCTATATCCTCAAGACTCAGTTCACTTCTGTTCCAGTAAACCTGTACAACATATGACCTTTAACTGAATGATATAACTTATAATAATATAATTAATTTCCAGTTTGCTTGTGTTTGCATTGATTAGAGTTTTGCTAAACCCACATAGAGTTAGCTTCAACTTAATGGTTTATTTCACTTGTCTTTTATTCTATTCCATGATGAAAGGCAGATATGTAAGAGGGAAAACCTTATAATATGGGTTATAATGTGGGTTTTCTGTAGTTCCTCAAATAGTATTTAGCATCATTAATTACAGCAAGTCATGAGGTTAAGCTCACAGTCAGGGGGCAGAATGACACGTCTTGCCTCATGGTTGTTGATGTCATTCTGTTCAGATTTCTGGCCTGACTTTATTCTGGTAAATCATTGGCCCAAATAGCTTTATTAATCAACCAATAAAAGCAACACATATACAGAAGGGCCTCCCACATCGACATCCTAACTGAAGTTCCCCTCCCTCCCCTCTTCTAAGTGCTCCTGACTCCCCCTGCCCCCATCCACTTCTCCTATACTGTTTCTCTTCACATACAGGTAGGCATCCCTTAAATATAAACTAGCCATGATTTATCAAGCTTTATTTAGACCAGGCACCCTCTACTCTCCCAAAATTGAATGAGGCAATTCATCTGGAGGAAAGGGTTTGAAAAGAAGGCAACAGAATCAGAGACATCCCTGCTCTCACTGCTAGATGTACCATACAAAGACCAAGCTACACAACTGTAACATATGCAGAGGTCCTAGGTCAATCCCATGTAGGCTTCCTGGGTGTTGGTTTAGTCTCTGTGAACCCCTATGAGCCCAGGTTAGCTGATTCTGTGGGTTTTCTTCTAGTGCCCTTGACATCACTGGATCCTACAATCCTTCTTCCCCTTCTTCCTCAGGATTCCCTGAGTTCTGCCTAATATTTGGATGTGGGTCTCTGCACCTGTTTTGGTGTGAAGCCTCTCTGATGACAGTTTGACTAGCCACCAATCTATGAATATAGAAGAATATCATTAGGACTCATTTCATTGACCTTTTTCCCATTTGTGTTTGGCTTTATCTTAGGTCTCTAGAGTATCTTACCTTTGGATAGAAATCCAGTAAATTCTATTTTGTATTCCTTTGATAGCTTCTGAGAGATTTTACGGTATGATGTTTTTTATCATTTATTATATTGCTATGACTTTTACGTCCCAGAAGTTTTTGTGGGGTGTCTTCTTACTAAGTTATCAGAGAACTTTGTATAATGAGAACATTCATTTTGTAGGTTAGGACATCAGTAGCTTTCTGCTTTTTAATCGCAAGTAATGTTTAGAAAGAAGGCAAGGCTTGATGGTATTTGGTTTGTGAGTTCTACCTCAGGTCATGGTTAGAAACTTTTTTTATGATGAGACTATTTATGCTTCTTCTTGTCTCATTTGTTTTTTATGCTTTTATTTCTCATGTTTTTACCAATATATTTTATTTTATATAGGTTTGAAACAATGTTATTATTTATCTTCAAATAAGTCCTCCTATTTCTTGCTTAAGATAAAACTTAAGAGAGGAATTCATCGGGGAGACAGGGAGGCTGTTTGGGGTTTAAGAGAGTGGATGATCATGGACAAAATCACCAAGGGCCCACAGGGCACCAAGGAAGTGTTTGCCAGCAAAGCATTTATAGGGAGTTTTCAATTCTCCCTCCACCAGGTAATTAGGAACAGGAAAGAAGTAAGGAAAGTCAGGAGCCAGATAACATTGAACTCCAGGCCTAGAGTTCAACTGAGAGACAGCAAGCCCTCTCTTCTGGTGGCATCACTTGTACAATTGACAGTAAATAGGAAGCATGTGAGATGCAATACCAAGACAAGCTGTTCTCAACAGTCAACTTCTCCATTCCTGTGGTGAGAGAAAGAAGGCTTCCACTCTCTAAGCGGCCATAAACATACCACAGTCTTTACTGTAAGGAAGCAGGTTACTAGAGGTAGGGGCATCCAGGGCTAAGAAGGGAAGTGTTTCATTGGCTGCCCTAAGAAATGAGAGACTAAGATTGAGAGAAAGAGACTGATATTAACGTGTCTATTTCGACTAAGCAATAAGTACAGACTTCCATGAGACCCTGATTCATTCTCATGATAAATATGAAATAGTAATAATAATTATAATAACCATGTGGGGCTTTATAGATTGAAGATCACAGTTTAAAATGCAAATATGAGTTTCCTTATTCAAAACCAAGAAAAACACAACCTTAAAGTCACTAAAATTAAAGATTTTTCTTTTGTTTGATAAGCTCTTTCTCCCAACTTTTTCTTTTTCTATTTAATGTCAGTCTCAATATGGAAAAGTTAGATGTCTAAATGGGTAACATGACTTTTTCTAGTTATTCTCATGTGTGAAGGCCGTTGTTGGCTGTGGATACATAAACACATTTCTATGTATAAATGTACTCATGCTCGTGATTTTCCTGGCTCCATCTCTCCAGACCTGAGATTACAGACCTATGCCACCATCCTTGTTTCAAGCATCTCTGTTGCCCAACTTACTGAGAGGTGAGGGTGTGGAGGAAAAGACACAGTGGGGATCCAGTCCTGGTCTTTCTCTTTGTTTTCATATAACCATGTCTGACTTGAGCAATCGGCTAGTGTGAGAAACTAACCAGTGTAGGAAAGACAATGTCAGGGCTGCTTGGCTTCTGTGCTCTTCTTATTTCTTTGTTTAAAGCAAGTTCTATTTGGGAAGGAAGCCATGACCTCCCTGAGATGTTAATCTTGTTGCTAAAAGAGGACCAAGTGCCTGTGCTGTCTGGGTCTCACTAAACAACCCATGAAGTCAATCTCCTGGAATCCTTTGCCTAGGGAGGTTTACAATGCTCAGTGCTACTGTGTGACAGGGAAGATAGACATACATATGGCATACATCTTCACCATGACTGTGCTTGTATTGTCACATTGGATGGCAATTCCAAGATGCAATTTCAAAGATAAAATTAAGTGATTCAAGGAGAATAGACAGCAGTGTGTTAAGCTAAGCAAGCCAGGCTCTGTGAACTCATTCCTAAAGCTTGTTGGAACACCAGATACTACTCTTTGAATAAGTGCTTAGACTTGTACTTGCAAGTGCTGTTTAGATAAAATATCACTTAATCACAGAACATTTCAGAAACCTGGTAATAATCACCGTCTCTGGCGAGGAGAGCTGGAAATTAGGAGCGTGTTTGTCTTGAGCAGAATCTCACAGCTGTCCCAGGTCAGGGCTGAGTGTAAAGACCTGGTATGTGAGCCCAGAACCCAAACCCTGAACCTCTACCTCAACTCTTCCTGTCCATGGAACAGGTAGCCCAAATCATAAAACTCTCAGGGCAGGGAGTATGGGAGTTTTGAGTTTGATACTGTGTGTGCTCCTTCCAAGTCCAAGGCAGAGGGCTTCACAGAATTCTCAGCCAGCACAAAGGTTTGAGTCAGAGGAGCATTCAATTGTTTCTTGGAACACAGTGTAACTTTTCTCCCTAATACTTTCTAGTATTCTTAGAAACATGTCTTTGACCCATAGGATAGAATCCCATTCATTGACTTTCAGAGGTAACACTATGGCGTGCAAAGTCACCAAGTCACTAAAGAAGTAGTCAGTTAAGGATCCCAGTGCATGTACTATATAGAACAAGCACTGCATACATATTGACTAATGGCTTCGCACTTCTTTTCAGAACAACCCAGCTGCCCATGCCAAACCAATCAAAGCCCATCTATAAACTGTTTCTGAAACTTTGCATAAGTTTTCTCTCTCTAGGTTTATAAACTATGACAATCAAGTAAGCCTTGAACTTTAGAACTGTTGGCAGATCATCTTGTCTTTGCATGAACACAGTTTATTTAAGAACTAGGGCAAGCACGGAGGAGGGAGTTTTGGAGGGAGGAAGGGATTAGGAAGGGAGAGGAACACACAGAAAGAAGGAATTGAAGTCTTGATTGTAGCCATACTTAAAATCCTTTGAGATTTCCAGGCAAATTCTTTTTTCTCCCTTACCTTGGTTTGAACTATAATGTTGATGTTTAATGGACATAATAATTCTTATTAATGCTGGTAGAGTATTTTTAAAGTATCCTAGTGTTCATTCAAGCAAAATTACAGAGCTATAAATATTGGCTCATTCATTCATCTAACAGTGAATGTGTTTTTGCTGGCTTTGCCTCTGTGCATTTTAAGTGCTATGCACACATAATTCTTGGGAAAGTCTAACATATAGTGGGGTGGCCTGGTCTGGGCTTGAGAAAGCCAAGTGCTCCATTGAGCAAGAATAGTGCTGGTTTGGGGCTGCCTCCAGAGCCTGAGGGTCTTGGGCCCCCAGAAGGTGGGGTAAATGCCTATTTTCTTACTGTCGCTGAGCTTTCAGCATCACCTTCTTGACATCCAAGGCCTTTGATTTGACTTTTGGAGAGCAGGAAATTCCTTCTTTGCTTTCAGTGCCATCTTTAAGAAAAGGGCTTCGAGCAAATAACTCCCTCAGTTATCCATTACCACCCCCTGTTGCATTTGTTTCCTGCACTGAGACCATCACATCCATTTTCCTTGTGGAATATAAATATTTCCATCTCGTGGGCAAGGAAGCAGAATAGTGATAGGTGAAGCCCGACTCACACAAATTATTTGGCACTTTCGCTTCCAGAAAGAAGACACGTTCCTTCGTCCCATAATAGCGCGCCATTTGATGGACATTGATTTATGCAAACGCTTGAAAAGCCCAAGTTCAGTTTACACTTCTGAATGATTTCTTCACTCTTTAAAGGAAGTGTCACTGCAAGATGCACGGCCCAAAGGCCAATATTCATCTTTCAGATTTCAGTTTCACTCAGCAGAGAGAAAGGTTGCTGCCTCTAAATCAATGTCTCTCCTGAGCGCTGTTGTTAGGGTCTTGATGCTTCATGGCAGCAAATAGGCTGCTCTCCCTCCCCCATCTCTATCTAGCTCTCTGCAGTTTCTTGGAAAAGATGAAACAGGACTACCCTGGATAACAACTCATCATCATCTAGGAAGTCACTTTTCCTCAGTTTATTTCTCTGTCTGAGACTCTCCCCACGCTTGGATGTGAGATGCAGATGTCAAATGCAATTGGTGGGCCTGAGATTCGTTTGTTTTGTTGTTGCTATTATTTGATGTTCTTCCCAAGGGAGCAAAGTGACCAAAGATTAAGTATTTGCCATGTTAACTCTGGCCCTGAAGATTCTAACTATAAAGGCAAAATGATCATGAAAAGGAAAACTAAAGGAGGGGAGGTTTTCTTATTCAGTGTAAAGGGGAAGGTGAAAATCCAGTAGTCACAGCCAACAAAGAACTGGAATATGACCTTTTAGGCTTAGCATCAGTGATCTGAGGGAATAGGGAATACCAAGACCATTAACTCACCAGTGAGGGAGGGAAGCCAGCAGTTGAAGAGACCAGCAACAGCATGTAAACATCCAACCTGAAATCAGTTCATAAACTGTGGAATGTGGAACTATTCTGTCACAATAATCACCATGGTGACATCATTACGACGTGGTGTATAGGCGACAGGCTCAGAACTATCCAGCCTGGGACCAGGGTGATTCCTCCTTCAAAGGCAGAGGATGTGGCCCACTCTCACAAGGAAAAGGAAAAGGCCCTTGAAGGAGTTCGATAGGAATATAGAAAAAAAAATCACAGTGATTGTGAAATATGGAACTTGGAAGAACAAGGTCAGCTTCCCAGAGAGGTTTTGGGGCTCACTCCAGACTTTCAGGGGTGTTCCCAAATGGGTTTCTTGGAAGGGCTGCTGTGTTACAGTCTTGCTTCTGCCTGTTGGTGACTCGCAGTCCCCCAATAGGTGACACCTCTATTTTTATGTCATCTCCACCTCTCAATGTCTTTTATTTATAGCTTTCACTCTGGATTATTTCTCTGCCTGATGTTTGCTTGGTGTTCTTCTGGACTCCACCTGGCTTCTCCTCCTCCTTTAACTACTGTACTAGAGTCAGAATCTATGAAGCTCAAGGTCACCTCTGTGGCTTTTATTGTTCACATCATCTGTCACAGTGTGTGAAATAATAATTGGTAGAGAGTGATAATTGGAGCAATATTCAGTGTTTGGTGAATGAGTATCCATTTGGTAATATTGTTATTATTATTTAAAAATGTGTTTATTTATTATTATTAGTTTTTATAACCTTGCTCAAGTAAAAAAAAGATTCATTTTAGTCAAGAGAGGGCAATTGGGGGAGTATATATGATGAAAATACATTATGTACATACATAAAAAAATGTCTCAATAAAACCTGTAAAATAAAATTAGCATATACTAATGAAAACACTGAATTTATCTCTTCTGCTTCTCCTTAATTCTGACCACAGTGATGTTCATTTCTACCATTAGAAATCTCTATCATTGGTTATAGCTGAGAACTGAGGTACGTGTACAGCAAGGAATCATGCAAGTAAGTTAAACAGGAGGATCAAGATAGAAGTGCAGGTTACCAGGGTGCTATAAATCTCTCCAGATTCACTAAAGACCCAACACCAGTAGTAGGAAGATGATGTTGGTGAATGCTCAATGAATCCTGCTTGAATCCTGCTCTAGAGAAAGGGGAGAATGAACAGGCAATGCCCACACAAACCAGTGTATCAGTGAGCAATGTTCTGCCAGCCGTGTGACAGAGTCCAGCTGAAAGAGAATGACTGTGACTTTCACTAGCCTGTGACCATGGTCTCTTCCACCCTCCCAGCTCTGGGTGACCAGGGACCTTTGCTGTCATTCGAAAACTCAGCTCGTTTTTGAGGGCTGTTACTGTAAAGTATATTAACTGGACACAGATTTTCTAGGTGCTTTTCCAGTTCAAGTGGCTAATTCCAGAACTGTGAGGATGCTCATGGATGTTTGGAAATGTTCTCTCCTAACCACACCTAACAACCAAGTCACCACACAGGAAAGACTGGACACTGCCAATCTGAGCCCATCACTTCTTCCTTGCATATCCCATCTGGCTCACTGTCAGTTCATCTTCAGCACAAACTCTTAGGAAAGTGTCCTCAGATACTCTTCCCACGTGAGCATGTCTGCTGTTGTGCCTGTCTTTGATGACATGCTAGTCATCTGGCTTTCTTCCTTACGCTTTGAAAATGTCAAGCCTGCTTGTCTCTAGAAACATTGCACCTGCTGTTTTCCTCATCAGGGATGATTCTGCATCAATTCTCAGCATGAATAGGCCATCGTTCTACAGGTCATAGCTCGAGCGTCACCTCTCTGTGGAGACTTTCTGACACCCTATCAATGGGATCACCTCCCATCCATCGCTGTGTCACATCCCAGCATGTTGTTTTTTATTGTCTCCTTGCAGCTATCACTCAGCCAGGGCTTACAAGATAATTTGCTGTCACTGGAAAATATAAGCACCAAAACCCTGGGACTCTTCATATTTGCCCTTGTCCTGGCTCCATCATTTAAAAGAAGACTTAGCATGGAGCCAATAGAAGAACATTGGTTAGCCTGATGGAAGAGAGAAGACTTTGTCATGGATAGCAATAACTACACCCCAAAGCAGAAGTCCCTAAAACCAACAGGAGCCTGAAAGCAAAGTAGTACAGACATTCAAATTGGGGTCTTGAAATTCAAATACCATCTGCCTCTTTCTTGCCTTAGTACTAACCCTATACAATTGACCAGTTTAGAGGCTTTTTATAGCACCAAAGGAAGCCTAAGCTCTGCCTGGTTTCATTTCTTACAGCTCTAGCTGCTGAAATCCCAATGGCTCTAGGAAGCACTCAGCTCTTCCCCTTCACAATCTTTGTTAATGCCCACCACATCTAGCTTGCGTTATCTTCCTCTCCTTGATGTCTTTCATTGCCCTCTCTATCACCTCCTTAAGGAAGCCTCTGGTACCCTAGTCATCCTATTCTTTCCTCTTAGCTGTATTAATATACTATATTTTCTTCTACCTTTTCCTTAAAACATCTTGAATTTTAAGACATTGTATGCTGTTCTGCTGTTATGAAGTGAGTTTGGGATGTCACAGATTTGGGGCAACTTCAGAGCCTGGGTGAAGAATGAGTGGTAGACATTGTGTCTGGGGACCTGAGTTCAAATGTTGACTTTGCTGGACACTAGGTGTTTGACTTAAAGCAAGATTCTTAATCTTTAAGTAAATTAATATCACTCATTTGTACATTGGGAATCCAAATACGATTGCTCCTGTGATATTTCAGTTTATGCAAGCTAATGGAATGTATGGTTGCATAGCTATACTGCACTGATGTCAATTTCTATCATCTTACTGTTCTTAAATATTGTCATAATGCCTGGTATAGAAGCACTTTGTATATTTCTGAACATGAAGGAAGGAGAAAAGACAAACTGAGAGCAAAAATAAACCACTAAGAAGTTTCCTAGGGTTGCCACAACCCTGGGCCTCAAACTGAGCACCTTGCAACAAGAGAAATGTGCTTGTATAATTATCAAGACTAAAGATTAAAAATACAGAATCCTTTAGCACCAAGTGCCTGTGTCTCCAAGGCTTATGGAATGGGTTAGCCATTCTTTGTTCTCCTAGCTTGGAGCTGAAGAAGCCAAGGCCAGTCTTCACAAAGTGTTTCTCCTCAGGTTTGTGGTTTCCCATATATTCCCAAGTCTTTTGAGGCCATCAGTCTTGTTGAATTAATGAGGCATGTACTCCACCACATCATCTTACTTATATCCACTGTGAATCCATTGCAAGAACTTTAGGAAGTTGTTTAAGAAGTAGCCAGTTAAACGGACACCCCCATCTAGATTGTACCCTGTAAATCACATATCACAGGCTAACCACTTTGTCTGATTCTTCCATCTATAACTGAATTGCACAAACTCCTTATTTCACAAATATGAGAAGACTGTAGCCTGAATATGAGATTTTCCAGCTATCCAACTTCCAAATGACACAAAACCTTGTAGGGAGAACCTAGTTGCCTCATCTTCTATGCCTCTGTGCACCTCTTCCAAGATAAACTTCCCATAGTTAAACATGTGCTCTGTGCAACTGTCGGCATGTGATGTTCAAAGAGGACTGTCTCCTGATATGTCCCTGAGTGATCACATTAATGGGAGTGTCATGATGCGAAGGGGAAGCCACGCCTGCAGAATTTTCCTAGAACTAAAAGTAGATGGCCCTCAGTCCCCTATCTTTACCATTTTTGTTTTGCTTTGAGCAAAACCATTTAGAACTCTGCATGGAAGTTATGCTTCCCATAACTAAAGATGTATCTTCTGCTATTAGCAGACTGTAGTAGAAAGCATCACTCTTTTGTTGCAAAGTTATTGAATGAAACCTATTGTAGTGAACAAGCCTAATCAGCTTTTCCTCATTTTAAAGCCCAATATCTCTTTTCCATTTTTGAAGCGTTTCAAATGGCTCTTCAATATTTAAAGTGATGTTTAATCATCTGTGAAATCAGCCATGGACTCTCAGGACTGCATAAGCAAAAGAAAATGCTGGAACTAGTCATCATTTCAAGTACATATATTCCATAATTTCTTTCAGGAAGTAACATTATTTCTCTATTATTCATTTTTGCTATCAGAATGTAGGTTGGCTTTAACCATAACCCTGCCATAAATGCAAAATTTTATTATGGTAGTGTATTTTATTTTTAGTTTGATTTAATATCTGTCTATCTTATTGCAGCTAGTATTTTAAGTTAGTAGCAGTTTCTTTCTGAGATCGCAGTTTGCTTTTTTGTTTTACTTATGAATATATCCCTCTGCAAAATTGTAGCAAAAATAAAACATTTGCAGCTAATTCTCTGATTTTGTCCAAGTAAGAGATGAGGGGAAAAATAGAAAAACCCAATGGATTTGCTGCATTTCCAGAATTTTAGACCTGAAAGGAGCTCCAGAGTTCCTTTGTTTGAAACTCCTGTTATGTTGTTGAGCTTAAAGGCATAGTTAGATTAGTTCAGTAAGATTTTTTTTTGTGTGTGTGTATGTTATGTGGCTTTCTAGTAGCTATATGGTTATCAAAAGCATAGGTCCCTTTAGAGAAAGTAGATTTCAAATAAGCCTGTTTTTCCAGAATGTCACATGCCACTAGGACTGCCTCCACCTTCCTGATATTGCTAGTCAGGTTTTCCCAAGATAGTTGACCCTAAAAGTTGAAGATCTCTCTTAACATGCCCTGATATTTTGTAAGCCACACCTGCTGTAATTTTTGTCCTCTAGACAAGCATAGAGAAAGTTACATTCATGTATCAACAGACACTATTTTCATACTAAAGGAGAGATTCCACATCCCACATATTCCAGAGAACTGTTTCATTACCACTTTTGTGATTATTTTATAGAAATTATCTACAACCATCATGGCTTCTCTGCCCAACCTAGAGCCCACTGGCCAAAACTTCTGTGATATTCAAAATGGTGTGAATATAGAAGAGAATCTCAGTCATACCAACTTTGCATTCTTTTTGAATGTACTTGACTTAAAACCCCACATGCTCCAATCTTTTCTCTTTTCAGCTGTAGCAGGAAAAAAGCCATGCTGTTTTAAAATGCTGGCTTTCTGGGCCAACCTCCCAGGGCAAACTCTGAGTCTTTCAGGTATGTGGTTCATCTATGGAGCATTTGACTGTGGTTTGTGAGCAGAATGCTGCAGCTTGCTTGCTGGCAGAGACCTTGCAACACCATAGAATTGTGGCAATAAACATGGTTCTGGTCAGTACCTCTGCCATGAGCCTAGAATCTCAGAAAGCTAAGGAATGGGATGGATCCAGCCATCAAAGTCACCGCTTTAATCCTCTCCATATTGCTTAGCAAATTAAAGACTCATGTGGTTAGAAAAAGATATACAGTAAAAAGAGATTCAAAGATGAAGAAAACCTCTAAACATTTTACAGTGTGTTAAAAATATATACAGGATTGGGAGAGAAAAGAAAAAGGCTAAAGTCCCTAAAAAAAGAGAGTAGTTGGATATGGGGGCACACACCTTTAATCTCAATGCCAATGTTACTACCAAGAAGCCATACTTAACTCTGTTCTTTTGTGTCTAGAATTCCTTCCCAAGTTTTCTGGTTTTATGTGGATGTAGTTGCTCCACGTTGGACATTATTTGTAACTGGAGATAGCTCATTTGTTTCCCAGCTGCCAAGACCCAAATAATCATACAGAAACTATATTAATTACACTACTATTTGTCCAATATCTTAGGCTTATTCCTAGCTAGCTCTTACATTTTAAATTAACTCATTTCTAGTAATCTGTGTATCACCACGAGGCTGTAGACTATTGGTAAGGTTCTGTTGGCATCTTTCTCCTTCAGCAACTAAATGACATCTCTTTGACTCTGCCTACTCTCTCTATGGTGTGGGAGGTCCTCCTGTCTATGTGCTGTTTTCATTGGTTAATTAATAAAGAAACTGCTTTGGGCCTGTTGACAGGGTAGAACTTAGATAGGCAAGAAAGATGGAACTGAATTCTGAGAGGAAAAAAGCAGAGTCAGAGAGAAGCCATGGATCTGCCGGAGATAGGCGCTGGGGATTTTACCTGGGCTAAGTATCCAGGCAGCTGGGAACAAACAAGTGGCCTTCCTATTACAAATTGTGCCTCTGAGCCACATGCACTGCTCCACTTCCAGGCACACAGCAAGTCCACATTGCCATCAAGCAATTGAATTTATAGTTATAGTTTTCCTTAGTTATGATAAAAGATAAAGTAGATATAAATATTGTAATTGTAATTCTTGTTTGATAACTTTTTTGTTATATGTAATTTTTCTATGTTAAAGCCTTTGTTTTTGCTTAAACAAATGTGCTGCTTTCATTGGTTAATTAATAAAACTGCTTTGGGCCTATTAATAGGGTAGAACGTAGGTAGGCAGGGAAGACAAAATTCTGGGAGGAAGAATGCAGAGTCAGAGAGACGCCATGGATCCACAGGAAACAGATGCTGGGAATTTTACCTGGGCTAAACAGCCAGGTGGCCAAGAACAAACAAGCAGCCTTCCTGTTACATCTCTATACACCTCTGTCCAGATTTCCCACCTGGCTTTACCCTGTTAAGCCATGGGCTAGGGTAGCTTTATTCATTATCCAATAAAATCAAAACATATACAGAAGGACATCACTGTACCCCTATTTTTATTGGACTATTTATTCATTTGATGAGCATTTTCTTGCATTCCTTATATATTTTGGAGATCAGCACTCTGTCTGATGTGTGTCTGGTAAAACTCTTTTCCCATTCTGTAGTCTGTTGTTTTGTTGACCATGTCCTTTGCTTTACAGAGGTTTCTCAGTTTCAGGAGGTCTCGTTTACTAATTATTGCTCTCAGTGTCTGTGCTGCTAGAGTTATATTTAGGAAGTGGTCTCCTGTACCAATGTGTTCAAGTGTACTTCCCACTTTCTCTTCAATGAGGTTCAGTGTGGTTGGTTTTGTGTTGAGGTCTTTGATCTATTTGGACTTTCATTCTTCTACATGTTGATATCCAGTTATGCCAACACAGTTTGTTAAATATACTAAGGTGATAAATTGAGATAAACAAAAGTAAGCATTCATTCATTTTCCTTTGCTCTTGATTGTGAATGTTATGTAACTGGCTGAGTTGCTACCTTGAAGTTTCTGCTATGATGGACAATAACCTGGAATTGTAGGATGAATAACCTCTTCCTCCCACAAGTTACTATTTATCAGGATATTTTTATCACAGCAACAGAAATGATTGTGAAAAGATCTGGAGATTATAAATGAGGAATCATGGAAAACTTGTTTAATTTCCTGGTTCCCAGGAATCCTCCACAGTAAGGGCATAAGATTTCTGTGTCTATGGAATAATCTAAGTATGCAGATTAATAATAGCTACACAATGTATTATACCAACAAACGTGAGCTGAATGCAAAACAAAACGTTTCTGCTTCTCTCACAGAAAGCCACTCTCCTCTCTTTATTTCTTCTCTCAACTCCCAAAGATCTATTATGCATCTATTGATGTACTGAGGGCATTGTAAGTTACACATACAAACTTTGGCAAAGAATAAACATTCAGTTTAGAAATGTTTAATGAAGTTGTCAAAGGGCTAATGAGATGTTTCAGAGGTTAAAGACAGTTGCTGCCAAATATTATGACCGGAATTTAGATCACATGATGAGAAGAGACCAACTCCAGAAAGTTTAATTCTTATCCACACAAGTATGTTTTGGTAAATAAACACACACACACACAGAGAGAGAGAGAGAGAGAGAGAGAGAGAGAGAGAGAGAGAGGAGAGAGAATTTTTTAAGCTTTTAAAGAAGTAAACACTTGTAATGGGTTTGGAAGAATGCTAGGAGTTTTGCATATGAGCAGAGGGTTTGCAGTAAATGAAGGGTTAATGCAATGTCCTGTGACTTCTAGCAACATGACAATGAAAGGTGATTAGATAAAACTGAAGCACAGCGTATAAGCAGAGAGCAGCTGTTTGACATGAAGCAAGGTTTTGCATGCTGATCATTTCCCTGCTCTGCCATACAGTCTATGCAGGTATCACAGTTCTAGACAGTCCTGCCCCAAAGAAAATAATTTGTTCTAATAGAACTACACACACACATACATATGTATGCATTCGTGTATGTATTTATACACACCAATTTACACACATATAGACATATTCATATGTATGCACACACATACAGATACACAGATGTATTCACATGCTTATTCATTTTTTGCATATATAAATTTGCTGTAACATCTTTTGAAGTCAATGGCACAAATAATAGTCTTGAAAATCAAAGTTTTATTTCTAAGTAATTTTTGTTCACTTGGGTTTTCATTAATACTAGGAGACTCAGAATGTGAAATCCACACTACAGTTAATCGCGTTTGAAGAGGACTTGTGGAAAATGAGCTATGTTTATCACTTTGAGTTTGAACTCTTACAGGCATTGAAGAGGGAGAAAGAAGAGGGATTGAGGAGATAAGCAAAGTGGCAAAATTTTGAATATGCAGAATGATTAAATGAGACCGAGGCCTGAGCTTTTTTTTTCCCCTGAGGTCTATAGAATGTAGAAATCCAAAGATATGATGTGATGAGGATCTTTCCCACCAGGTCACCTGAGTTGACGCAGCTAACCTGGATAGCTAAGCAGGAGTCCCTTCTTCTCTAACCACTTTATATGTGTCTGCTCTGAAGCTACCTGCTACATAGAAGAGGACCATTTTCAGTCAATGAAACACTAGCAGCCGTGCTCCCTGCTAGAGCCTCCAAACACACTCTCGAGGATGAAGGAGCATGATTGAGGCATTCGTGTAAGAGGCCATAAGAATCATCATCATGGCTACCTCATAGGTGGTGGGTTTCTGCCAAGCCAGCAAATCCCCTTGTAGAGCCTGGCAGGGGTGTAGCTGGTGATATGGAGGGGCGTGTGGAGAAAATCGACATCTGAACTAAGCTCCTAATCTTCTCTGGCTGCCGAGAGTATCCGAATGAGAACATTAAAGCATGCCTCACATCCTTGAAAAAGGGTAGGCATTAGTTGAGCAAACAAATTGGCTGCATGCCTGAAAGACTGCAGGGGGGGGGTTAAGAAAACCACTGAGAAGCACTGAATAAAACGAAAGAAACAGAGACAAAATCAGTAGAAGCCAGAGTGTCTAGAAGTCAATGACCAAGGACTATTGGCCCCTGGGATACCATGACTTGTACAGGTCAGTGCCTTTAAGCTTGAAGTGAAATCAAACCCAGAGATACAATTAAAGACAGGCAGAGATCCTTGACAGAAAGTTCTAAAGATGTGGAGGTAATTCTAATTAGGAAGGTTAAGTTATTCATGCCAAGAGAGAAAGAAATAGGACCACAAAACAGAAATTATTGTTGCTTATTGAAAACAAACTATATTTTGGTCACTATTTTCTGTACCATCAGGGAATATGCAGCAGCATGTAAAAGGAGCATCTAAGGTGATTATTAAAAGGGGAACATGAATAAAGATAAGATTTGGAGGAAGGAAGGAAGGAAGGAAAGAAAGAAAGAAAGAAAGAAAGGAAGGAAGGAAGAAAGGAAGGAAGAAAGAAAAGAAGGAAGGAAGAAAGGAAGATACGCAGAAGGAAAGTGAGGGAGGGAAGGAGAAAGAGGAATAAATGAAGAAAGAAAGGGAGGCAGGAGAAAGAAGGAAGGTTAGAGGAACTGTCGGAGGGGATGGATAAATGAAAACTCAGTAAAGGAATGTGTTTAAAGTTTGATGATACAATTTTCTCTGCAGTTTCCTGAGCCCTTACACAAACATACCTGGTATGTATGGGAATTTCTTGCCTGACACTACATGTTAATTGCATATAACTAAACTTTGCCATCCCTCTTGGTAGAGCCGATGCTTCTGAGGAAGGGATGCATTTTCATCTTCCTCCTTGGACATTTTCCTTTGCCTTTTGTCTCTCTGCCTATACCTCTGGTTTGGGTGAGTGGTCACCATGGCCATTTCAGAACCGCAAATGTGTAGCATCTTTATAACCCATCATGTGTAACTAGGCGCATCCCATCTTAAAGACGTTAAGCTGTCTAGATTATGATCATATCAAGGACAATTATCCCTCTAACTTCATTTTATTGCCTCCAGACCTTTAGATTAGCAATAACAGCAGCCTCCACACAGACCACCCGAACAGGGAGCAGGGAGACACGTAATCCCATGCCAGTATCTGGACTGTGAGTGAGTGGGAAATGGAGCTGTGCTGTATTGCCAGATGGTAGCTGTGAAGCATGTTCAGACATAGAATAGCGCAGAAACAGCACTGCAGGCCATACCCAGTGTCAGCCATAGACAAACTCTTGCCTGTGGATACCTTTAGAATTGCAGCTCCGTTCATGAAATGTGGCTCCTGCAAGAAGAATGTTTTTCTGGACTCATCCTCTTGTTCCTTATTCATTTTTATCCCAACCTATTTGCCATCATCAGTATCCTGCCTTTCATCCAGGAATGTCCTGCCTTTAGTGTAATTCTTTAACCCATCTCAGGCTCTCTTTTGAATAATCATATGCACATCAAAACTTTTCTGATAAAATAAACAAACCCAAAATATGAACATAAAACAAGATGGACCTGCTTGTTAAACTTGAGGAGGGGAATTCTGTGGGATAGGATAAACCAAGTGCTGAGACTAAGTGATCTTGAAAGTTGAATAAATACACAAAGGCAAGTCATCTTTTCGGCTGGAAAAGCTGCTCTTCCCCTACGTAAAAAGCAGGGAGCTTGCCTACAGCTCTTGGAAGACATCATGTGCCATCTATTGCATAATACCATTATCCAAATAGCTAAGATGCAGGAACAATCTGAAAAGATGGAGTTTTCAAATATTGAAAAGGAAACACGTTCTCTGCTTATCTAATATTTAAAGGGCTCTTAGAATAGGGTGCTATTGCTGACAGAACAGGTTTTATTTCCCTTTGGATCTGCTTTGCTTTTATAAAATACACCAAAAACGAAAGGATCCTGTGGTCCTATGGTTGACTATCATGGCATTCCTACTTACTTTGTCTAAATGTCTTTAGACATAAACACATAAACCTGTCTCTATGTGTTCTATTATTCTTTCTTCACTTACTTACTAGAGTCACAGGGACTGGCACACGTACAGGGAACTCCTCGGTTGACACCTGCTTCTGGATCTACATTCTCTATTGCTGAGGAAAGCAGAGGTCACTCCCTACCTCCAAACATTCACAGTGAACACAAGGTGAGCTTTCTCTAGCTGTGAAGACTGATCTGACAGATGGATTCTTCCCATTTGACAGATGAAGATAACAATGCGAGCAAGATTGAATCTTACAGAAGTTAATAACAGCTAAGTGTCCCTTGTCCAGCCCTGACTGTGCTGAGGTGCTTAAGTTGTAAGGGTTCAGTGTTGAGTGATGCTTAATGGACTAGTGATAGCAAGAGGATGCTCTGCATAATGCCGCTTGCTTCCTTTCCTCCTTGACCATCAGAGCATTTAAGAAAATGGCACAGGCAAGGATCTGAGAAGCTCTTGAGAGAAGATTTGAATGCTGCTCCCCAGATAATCAGGACAGAACTAGTCCTATCTGCTGGCAATTTCCCTAGTCCCACAAGAGTACAATTAGGATGTTCAGATTAGGGCCTGTTTTGTAGAGAATCTTGTCTTGGGACTTAAGCTGTGGGGTCAGCATTGTCATGGTGGCAACATCAAGTGAGCCCTTGTGGGGATGCTACATTTTCCTACATACTGGGTGGTAAGGAAAAACTACAATCATTGTGTGAGGCAGAAATAGAATGTGTCCCTACAGTAAGTAGGTCTATTCAGTGTTCTAGGCAACTCATGCACTGGACCTGATGTGAAGGGATGGTGATGGTGGTAGGAGATACATTATGAAGACTCTGGCAAGGCATAGTGAGAGATAAAGATGCTGACTTAAGGGTCTTCAGACAATGGCATTCTACCCCCAACAAATAATTATAATGCAGTCACTTCCTGGGCCTGGACCACTTTTCTGATGCAGAGCATGGAAGTTTGAGAGGAAGGACACAGCAGTTCTATGGCAAACATGCAGTCACTATAAGCACAGAGCCCTAATCATAAATCATCAAGTAATCATATGACCAGATGGCCTTTATAAATGCATATGCTGGGCCTTCTGGGTGCATATGACAGGCATCTCCACAACATGGCATCTGACATCAAATGTAAGATCAAAATCAGACACCCAGAATAAATACTAAAGGAAAACAGAGGCATGAGTAGTCCCCAGACTCCCTGAACTATGAAAAAGATAGAGTCAGTAACATCGACACTAAGACATCATGTACTGAACTCCTGCTGCCACAACCTGGAATGCACCAGGTGTCTGATTGTTTTGCTTATTTACTTGTCTGTTCGTAACAACAGATTGAGGAGTTAAAAATGGCTTAAGCAACCCTGCATTTGGAAATTATTTCTGACATCCTGCTACATGAGGAGCCATGTTGTCATCTTTGATGCTCATATGCAGTGCGATGCTATCCCACCACAACCTCCAAAGAATTGTAGGCAAATATTTCTTCATTTTATAAAAGGGACTGTGTGAATTTTTAAGGTTTCAGGGTTGATACAGGGAAAAATCATAAGCTGGAGTAACATAGCCACTGGGAGCTATGGTTCTACAGAGTTCATGGGCAAGTCTTTCATAGAAAGAGACAGGGATGGGTTCTATGGTGATATTTAAGATAATCAACAGTCTGACTACAGGGCAAAGCCAGTTCAGGCACCCTCTATTCTATTGCTTAGGGTCTTAGCTGGAGTCACCCTTGTGACGGAAACAGAGGCAGAGACTCGCATTGGAGTACTGGACTGAGCTCCCAAAATCCAGTTGAAGAGTGGGAGGAGAGAGAATATGAGCAAAGAGTTCCAGACCATAATGGAGACACCCACTGAAACAGTATACCTGAGTTAATAGGAGCTCACCAACATCAGCTGGACTGGGAAAGAACAATCATAGGACGAAACTAGTCTCTCTGAGCTGGACTGGGAAAGAACAATCATAGGACGAAACTAGTCCCTCTGAAAGTGGTTGACAGTTAGTTGCATGGCTGGGCAGACTGAGGGACCACTGGCAGTGGCACCAGAATTTATCCCTATGACTTGCACCGGCTTTTTGGGAACCGATTCTCTTTAGATGGATATCTTGCTCAGTCTAGATATAGTAGGGAGGGCCTTGGACCTTCCCCAAAGCAATGTGCCTTTCCCTTTCTGAGGACTGAATGGAGGTGGGAGGCAAGTGGAGGGAATGGGAGGAGGGAAGGGGTGGGAATTTGGATTGCTATGCATAATAAAAAAGACAGTTTATTTTCTTTTTAAAAAATAAGTAAAAGAAAGAAAGAGACAGGGATATGGACCAAGAGTGACAGACAAGAGAGGAAATCTTAGAGGGTTCTCACTCTACCAAGTGTGGTACCCTATGTCTCTGTGTATGGGTGGGGAGTTGGGAGCTGGAGAGTTCCCATGGGGCAACAGTGGCTGTCTAGAATCCTCTAGTTAGTCAGCAGGTGTGCAGCAGCTTTGCAGAATGTGAAAAGCTGAGAGTCTACATGTTTGGAGCACGTTACCCTAGATGATGCTTGAACTTGGATGTATACAAATTTTGATTTGATTTCCACAGGTCGTTGGCAGCTGGTTCTGGCTTGCTGGGAAGATGAGGCTAGTTTGTTGTTAATGCATCAGGACCATGACTGGCCCTTTACATAATAGAATTGGTTTCTTTCCCTGGATTGCACACCTTGGAAAATTTGAAACTGAAGCTGAATTGAGATTAAGATTCCCCATTCCACTTGACAAGCATTACCTATGTCATTCAAGAGTAGCTTTCCCTGGTCACAAATACTGGATATCAAGGACAAAAGGGAATTTGTCTCCAAAGTGCCATTGATGAGGATAGTGAGGCTGATTTTCAGAAAACTGTACTTTCCTTTCTCTCTGAAATCTTACTGTCAGAATGTACAGATGGGGAGGGAGCAAGGAAGTGAGAAGGAAAAATAGAGAGGACATGAAGAGGGAGAAGGGTGATGGGAGGCATGAAGGAAAACAGACAGAAAGGAGTACAATGTCTACAGGTCAGAAAATGATGAGTCACTGAAAATCTGTTTTTAAAGAACTGTTTTCAAATGACTTCCTTAGAGCTTTGAACTCTCACCACACAAAAGAAGCTCATTTTGTCTCTCTACATTCACTTCCCTCTTTAAGGTGTCCCTGGCCTTGGCCTTTATTTAAATGGGGAGGGATTACAAACAAGCAAAGCCTGTTTTGCTTCCACTGTTGAAAAGTATAGAGAGTGTGAAATTTACCTCAGGAGTGACTTACAAAGGAAGAGGGCAAGCAACCTGATAGAGCTGAGTGGGAAGAATTGGTAAACTGCAACTGGTCCTGAGCTCTTGAAGTTGACCTCGGAAGCAGCTGTATCTACCACGCACATCCTATTGTCTTCTTTTGAATATTTGACCCTTTTTTTTCCATTCTAAGTCTCCCTACCTTGCAGGACCCCACAGGCATCAACTTGGATGCAAGATACTCACTTGTCAAAGCATGTGGCATTTCTGAGAACAAACAAAACACATTAACTGTGAATCTTTACATGCTTGAGAGGACACTGTAGATAAAGGAAATCTTAGACAGTCTCATTGAAATCTAAGTCAATAGGAAGGGTGTATCTGTCCCCTCTCTAGTTCTGTGACCTCCTCTAATAGATGTTATTGCTTTCCTGGGATCTAGTATTTCACTATAAACATTGCAAGGGAAAAATGAGTTGTATTAATGGGTGAGGAACACAGACAGAAAGAGTTGTCCCCAGTGTTGGAAAAAAATTCTTGGTTAAGAGAATAGAATCTTGGCCTGTGAGGAGACCCCGCATTTCAGTTACACTGGGTTGTTAATTTGAGCAATTGACCACCTGGAAGATGACTCACCTCAAGCCATGCTAAAGAGTGGGAGAAATAATTAGTCCTTTCATAAGATACTAGATGCTTCCTGCCCAGAATCCCAGCCCCTAGTGCAATAGGTTTTAAATCTCTCCACTTTTCTGAAAACTCTACATTTTCTTTCTTCTATTTCTTCTACAAGTATGTTTCCTTAACACTGTTTCCCCCCTAACATTTTGGGCTTCCATTCCCTTTTCCTAAAGCTTCTCTCAGCATCATGTAGCTGCTTGCCTACCATGTGTCTCTTCTCTATGCCAGCTTGAAATGACATGGCTTCTTTTATTACTCTTTCATTCTCCTTCTTCAGATAGCTCCTGACATTTTACAACTGGACTATCCTAAGTTTGTTGCTTTTTAATTCTAGTGAAGTTGTCTTTGAACTTCTGTTTGCATCTATTCATAAATTTCTTTATTAGTAAGACTATGAACCTCCACAGGGAACTCCGATATTTGATGTATAGCCAACCATGTAGCATCAAGGAAGGGAGTGAAGTATGAATTACACTTTGTTTCTACCTGACCCCAAAGTTCACAGACATACCATTCAACATACTGCCTGCCCTAGCCCATGCTCAACAAGGGAAGTAGCTTTGTGGGCATCTCAAACCTCATAGAAGTCTAGCTTTCTCCCCTTCAATACCCACATCAAGTTTGCCGATCCTGCATTTGACTTCACCCCTACTTAACCTAAGCTTGGAAGATGTTTTCTTCCACTTCTCCCTCCCCCATTTACCACCTCACTCCCACCATTAACTGTCAGCTGATTCTTGAGACTATAATTTCCCAGCACAGCTTAGACTTCCATCCTACCCCAGTCAGCATTGCTATCATCTTGAAAACAGATAAGAGATTCTGGGGGGGGATGTAACTTAGTGAAGGTGGTTGTTCCTTGAGTATATATTATGGATATATTGTTATTGTTTATTAAAGGAGAACATGGTCTCAAGTAGGATGTAAAATTTCTCTAATCACAAAGGAAATTATGGAAACCACTTTGTCAGTTCACAGCACCATCCTGCCTTAAATCTTTGTCTTACACATCTTAAGGCCACTTCTTCCTTGAAACTTTTTGTTGGTTCTCCTCATCGTTAAACTTGGTCTTCCTTTTTAAACCTATACTTAAAATTCAACTTAAAGTTCCCTTCTGGTAGGCAGTGACCAGCCAGCACAATAGATATATTCATAGCTTCAAGTAATCTTTGTTTAACTTTAGAAGTAATATATTTACTATTGACTACTTTACTTTCTTGCCAAGCTCATCAGATAGGGGAAAATGCTTCTATTTTTAGAATGCCAAAAATAGATTATATTTTCTAATTTATTTTTGAATGGCTAGTGAATTGAATAAAATACTTATTTTCCAGTCTTTAAAATACCCCAATTAGTGTTTTAGCAACAGGCCAAACTTGCATTTCTTCAGTGAACTCAAAAGTTTTATAATTTTTTTTCTGTTTTATATGTATAGAGAATGAGTGTGTTTGTGTGTGTGTGTGTGTGTGTGTGTGTGTGTGTGTGTGTGTGTGTAAACATGTTCCGGTGTGACGGAAGCCAGATGCTGACACTGAGATGTCTTTTCTCAATTTCTTCTCCACCTTATTTTTTTCTTGCAACAGTGCTTTTCTGTGAACTAAAGCTCTTTGTTTTAGGGAGCTTGGCTAGCTAGGTAGCCCCACCTCCTAGCAGGACTCTGAACTCAGGTTACAGGTGCACACTGCCATGTTTGGCATTTATTTGAGTTCTGGAGATCCAAACTGAGGCCTTCATTATCAACCACTAAACCATTCCCCACCCTGAGTTCTACTGCCTTTCAAACTATTTTCATCAATACGATTGACTTTGTGGTTTCACTATTAAACCTATTAATATGAAACTAGTAAAGAAATTTATCATTTTGTTTTCTAAAAGAGTTTATGCACTTTGAATGGGCTTGTTTTCCTTGTGTTTGAGGAACTACACCTATGGCGTCAAACACTAAATTTCTTAACTTATTTTATTAACATTTTATCTTGAAGAAATTTCAGACATCCAGAAAAAAAATTGTAACAATAGGAAAGTGAGTTTCATTCTATTTCTATATCCCTCTCTGTCCCTGTCTCTGTTTCTCTCTCTCTAATCTGTAGGTTTTAAATAGCTGCAGTGGCTAATCCTGCCTGTCTACACGATATTACTGGGATGAGATTCTCAAATGAGACATTGCTTCCATTAGATTGTTCTGTGAAAAAGTCTGTGGGTCATTTTCTTAATTGCTAATTGATGTGGGAAGGCCATGCCCACTGTGGGTGGTACCAGTCCTAGGCAGGAATTCCTATGCAGGCCCTGAGCTGTATAAGAAAGGCAGAGGAGCAAGTTAGAAGGAACAAACAATTAAGGAGAGCCCCTCCCACCCCACCCCCACACACACTGTGGATTCTGTGCCAGGCTCCTGCCTCAGCTTCCCTTGATGATGGAGTGTAACCTGTCAACCAAATAATCCCTTTCTTACCCAGGTTAATATACTTGGTGTTTATAACAGCAACAGACTACTAAAGTAGGATAATAACATGAAAAGGAAAATTACAGAAGTTATGCTCTGTTGTACAGAATAAAATGTTTGCTTCTTATCAACAAGAGCATTCTGGACTGGAAAGGTGACTCAGTGGTTAAGAGTATGTCCTGATTTTCCAGAGGACGTAAATTCAACTCTCAATACCCATATCAGGCAGCTTGCAACTGCCTGTAACTCAGTTCCAAAGGGAACTGACACTGTTGCACTATATGAGCACCTTCTATATACACTTATACACATGTACATAAATTAGCAATAAAAATGTATCTTTTAAAAAGGACATTCTCTCATATGACTAGAATATAGTTGTCAAAATTAAGAAGCTGGTCTTACTCTACATCATCTCCAGCATAAGTTGTCATCAGTGTTTTTGGTCTTAGCCCTTCTGATAGGTATTAGATGGTACCTCAGAATTGTTGTAATATCCATTTCCCCAATGACTAAGGATGTTGAGCAATTACTTAAACACACTGTCACAGGAGATCACTTCCTACATAGAACTCTAGTACCGCAGACTCTGAGGGCAACAATAAACAAATAGGACCTCCTGAAGCTGAGAAGCTTCTGTAAGGCAAAGAATATGTTCAATAAGACAAAATGGCAGCCTAGGGAATGGGGAAAGATTTTCACCACCCCAACATCTGATAGAGTTGCATAAAGAACTCAAGAAACTAAACATGAAAATACCAAATCATTTAATTAAAAAACGGGGTACAGAGCCAGGCGGTGATGTCACATCCCTTTAATCCCAGCACTTGGGAGGCAGAGTCAGGTGGTTCTCTGTGAGTTCGAGGCAGATGGACCTCTATGAGTTCGAGGCCAGCCTGGTCTACGAGAATTAGTTCCAGGATAGGCTCTAAAAGCTGTAGAGAAACCCTGTCTCAAAACAACAACAACAACAACAACAACAACAACAACAACAACAACAACAAAGACAGGGTGAGGAGACATTTCTAAACAGAGAATTCCCAAGAGAAAAAAAAAAACACAAATGGCTGGTGGGAGTGCAAACTTGTACAGCCACTTTGGAAGATCAGTATGGTAGTTTCTCAGAACACTAGGAATCAATCTACCTCAAGACCCAGCCGTACCATCTTGCAACATTGGTTTTACACTTGGCATCACTTGTATTATCTTTGACATAAGACCATTAAAATGTTATTATTGACACAACTGTTAGTTAGAAAATGTCCTTATTTTACCTATATGAAAGAAGCAAAGATGGGAAATGCTCAAGATAGAACATGAAATTGACAGTTGTGTTTCTTGGGTGTTTTGTTGCTGACTTTTGCTGCTTCTAGGGTATTAGGGTAGGACTTTTTGGAAATTTCATTTATTTTGTCTGTGAAACATTTAACATATTCTTGTGTTACCTAGTGCTTTAGTGACTCTGGTTTCTCTGAGCATGATTTTTTTTCTTTTCTTAGCTTGGGGGCCATGAGATCAGAAATTTACATCTTTCTAACATCCTTGGTTGTTTTTTTAGCTTTAATTATATTTAAAACAATTTCACATTTCTTGTTCCTAATATCTGTGTCTTATGACTAAAATCAGATCTTCATACTTTTCTCTGTCATCCATTCTTTTACTTGCTTTCCTGTGCTGGATTCTGGAAGAGAGCTCTGCTTAAGCCATCTTCCATTTCTCTATTTCTAAAGCTCTTACTAATGTTTTTGTCTAGCATGTCTCTTTTTGTTCCTAAATTTTAATTGCTGCTACCATGATTAATTTTTTATTTAGATACTTTTATGATCAGTTTTATCATGTTTAGAGTTTCCTGTTTTTACTTCTTTATTTCTTAATAAAATGTTTTTAAGTTCCATCTTTCATAATTCTGAAACTTGAGGTCTTTTCATGTTTCATTCTGAGTCTTGCTCATGAAGTTCCATCATGATTTTTCTTTTAGATTAATTTTAAATTTTAATGGAGTGTAAAGAGGTGAGAAGAAAAGAGATAAAGTACACATGATATACATAAGATTCCCAGAACTTAGTAAATTTTTGACAGGATCTCCTATAGCCAAGGCTGGGCTCCAACTCTTTATATTGGTATGCCCAGTTCATGGAGTGAGTGCCCCCCAAACTGACTAGGAGACTGAGTCCTGTGTGTAAAAGCAAAGAGCCTTTACTTTTACACAAGTTTGCAAACTCAGACTTTCTATGTGTCCATGGTATTGGAGTGATCATAAAGCCCCAAGCTCAGTTGGGGTTGACATTTTTATAGTAGCAAAGGTAGGAATGAAAGATTTCTAATGTTCAGGACCCCTGATTGGCTGACATTTGTCTAGGGTGTACTAGTGAAAAGCTATGGGTGTGTGCTGGCGGGTGATCCTATCTACACTGGTTGGAATGTTAGGAATTTCCTTTGGGTGGTCTGTTCCTGGGTGGTGCCTGGGTAATCTATTTGTGGTTTTTCCTTGAACCAGGGTAAACTCCTGAGGCTCAGGCCTCTATTGAGCTTGTCAGAGCTTAGTCCAACAGGGTTGGCCAAGGGTGACCTTGAACCAGAACTTCCTCCTGCCTCAACTTTCTGAAGGCTGAGATTACATTTAAGTGTGACCACCAAACAAGAAGTAAATATAATGGTCTGTCCCAACCCTTTAAGAGACAAGCCCTGTCCACTGTCTCCCCCATCTGAGGCAGGCAGATCTTTCTTCAACTTCCAGATAAAGAACCTTCTTCCTTTTTGTCTCTCTCCCAGAGAGGCTCTCTCCCTTCTTGCCACTTTCCTCTCTCTCTCTCTCTCTCTCTCTCTCTCTCTCTCTGCTCTTCTCCTTTCTCTCCTTCCCCTTTCCCTTTCCCCTCCATAACCCACTAAATAAATACCCACTTTCTCTGCATGGTGCGCCTAATAGGTCTCTGTCTCTCACACATGCCACAGGGCTTCCTGCCTGGGACCGGCTGCCTTCATGGCCTGTTGTGGTCTCATGGCCCACAGCCCACTGCTGCCACTCAGGAATCTGCAGCATTTTACCGTAACAGTAAAGTATGATGGTATTCAGTGTGAGGGAGTGTGTAAAATATGTGAGTAGAAAGTTGTGAATCTGAGGTTGGTGGTAAGTCAAATGGAGGAATGGACACAGATGTAGGTTGTGTGTGTGTGTGTGTGTGTGTGTGTGTGTGTGTGTGTGTGTGTGAATCTGAGGGCAGTGGTGAGTAACATTGATGAATGAACACAGATATAGTTGTGTGTGTGTGTGTATGTGTGTGTGCGAGGGGGAGATGGGGAAGGGAGAAACATCCAATCTAAGGATAATCTTACCCAAAAGCCCACTAGCTTAATCAGGTAAGTGTTTTTAGAACCAGTGGTTAAAAGTACACATTGTTTTCTCTCACAGGGGTGAGAAAAATTAGAATTCACTGAAGAAATTACACCCCCAATACACACATACTTATCTGACTCTGTTTCCCAAGAGTCAGTTTCTGTGTTGGTGAGGTGGAGTTAGAAAAATATTTTAGAGAACTCAGTTGATCTGCAGACCCTGCTTAGGTGTGAACTGAAGTACTGTTCCAGATACTCTTTTTGTTTGAACCAAGATTAAGCTAGAAGGGGGTTGCCCTGTCTAAACCCACAATGACACTAGGGAAGGACAGGAAATCAGGATTAGAACATGATTCCTACCACCTGAAACAGTATTCCAGGTGGCAGAAATCACATCCAAACTGGAGAGTCTCAGCTTCCTGTAGTTCTGTTCATTAGATCAAATCTTTGCCTTGTACACAATGTCTTGCTTCATTGACAAGGAATAAGAAAAAGTAGTTGAAAGATTTTTTTCACATCTTGTGCTACAATAAAAAATATATAGGAAAGGGGATTTAATTCTCTGGCCTCCTAAACAGATCCTGTCCATCCTCCACCCTAGAGAAAAAGTAATTTCCATTTAAAAGGTGTTCTGGTGTTGATTAGTTGAGAGTAACGTCCCATGTAACTCAAGTGCCTGAAAATAAAGTCATAGCTAATGGCTCTTCCTGGAGTCAAGCAAAGAAACAGGGCATGCAGCTAAAGTAGCATCTGTCTTTTCATATGTATGAACGGCTCTGTTATAAATCCTACAGGATTCTGCAGCTTCATTATGAAGGAGACTCTGTATGATCATTTTAAAGACCATCTGCTCTGGGTTTGGGATCATCTCCCAGCTAAGCTTCCTGGACCGTGGGATCCTGAAGGCAGGAAACATGCTGTGCAAAGCCCTGCTCACCTCACCCTGCCCTGATGAATAATGCAGAGCAAGGACATCATTTCCCTCCCCTTGAACTTGTGGCTCCGGAAGAGTCAAAGTTTGTGCACTCCATTTGGCTATTTTTCACCTCTTTGAGGTAATGCTATCTCAGAGCTGAGAACCACTTTTGGAGTTCTAAAGCTCAGGCTATCAGCACTGGGAAATTTATTTTTATCAGCTTTTTTTCCCTCCCCATTTGATACCTTATTGGGCTCTTAAAAATATCAGTTGAATACCGTGCAAAGGAATATTTGTCGAGCTGTCAGCACCTTGTGATTAATACAAATGTGGCTTGCAAAGAAAAAAAAAAAGCAGCACTGGGAACGGAGTTGGTATTATTTGAGTTTGAGACCAGAAAGACATCAAAGACTTGCTTGATGTTGCTACAAAATTTTACCAAAGCAATTACATTTTACACCCTGTCTAAGCCATAGCATCAGCGTAGAACTCTGTCATGAGACAGGAAGATACCACTGGAGAAACTCAGTAGCAGAAATTCAGAAATTGTATTTTCCCTGCCATCCTAATCAAGATGTGGCCATCCATTGACTTCCTAAAGCTACAGACTCTATTCTCCTGCCAAGTTCCTGTGGCATGGGAACACTACTCTCCAGGTAAGAAGCACGGATTCTTCCCAGGGTTCAGAAGTAGGCATGCAGAAGGTACTTGTTTCCCATGCACTCACTCCCTTTCTGGTTTTCTTCATTGAGTCAAATGAGTCAGAGTCTCAATTCCTCCAGATGTAAGTTCGGAGATAGGAGGACAAAGTAAAACATACATGAATCATCAGCACGAGGTCTAGGTAGTTATTTACAAGGGGAAAATGAAGTCTTCTACTGATCAGTGTGAAATTGCAAGTAAATTGGGCTTCTCTTCTGACCTTATTTCCAAATATGGTATAGAAGTAATAAAATAGTCATGGAATCTCAAAGAACACCAAGGGGTATCCTCAATAGGGGTTATAATGCTCTGTTGAACACCTATTTGAATAATCATTATTTATGCTGCCTTATATTTCTCTTATATAGCTTTTCCCCACTCTCTCTCAAACAACCTTTTTAAAAGATCCTCTGGGCAAAAGATCAAGTTTATTTGTTCTTTGTGTTTTATTGGAAGCCATTTGAGCTAGAAGCATACAAGTTGGTCAATTAGCATTGATTGGTTGTAAAGTGTAGTTAATTGATTACATAGCTGGTATAGGAACACTCGCTTTCTTGATTTAGTTTCCAGTTATATATTAATTTGGGACTGGAGACTTCAGTGTTGACTACATATACTACTACTACTGCTACAATAATAATAGTAATAATAAAATAATAATAAAACTAAACATAAAAATAATAACCAAAATCAAGCACTGATAAACCTGCATAGAGCCTCTTGCTCAACGTGAAGCATTCCTGCAGCTCAGTGACATCATCAGCTGTGATGTCATAGAGAACACAGACTTCAGGCAGGGCTGGCCTTAGTTACCAAACTGGGGGGATAGATGCTAACTTTATCTATACATTTGTCTGATCATTATCCTTCATCTGAGCATGAAATATATATTTTTTCAAGTCCCATCAAAACTTCATCTTCTGCTTATCCCATAGATGGGTTAAGAAGTAAATATTTGTCAACAGGAGAAGTAAAACCTGATGCATGAGTAAAGAGCCCAGTCTTGGGTGTTGCACAGGCCTTCCTGTGGAGGCCACTCAGTTCCTCCATCCTTGAACACAGGAGGCTTCTCTGTCCAATTATTGAAAGTCAAGGCTGTACAGGCTCTAGTCTAGTCTAGATCAAAGCCCACATTGTTTTGAATTGTTATTTCTTCCTAATTCAAAGACACTGGGAAGAAGAAGGAACTTTGTCCTCCATATCCATGGGAAATAGGTTTCTACAAGAAGAAATCTGGCACACTCTTAGAATTTAGAAACCTCAGGAGAGCTTCCAACTTTCTAATTCATAGTCACATCTTGTGCTGTTCTTTGTAGTGTCTGAGTTTCCTCATGGACGGATAACAGTGACTGCCTGCCATGTGACAGTAAACTCAAAGGAAATAGATACGACAGAATCACTCCCATAGTCTCATCATTCAAGGAAACGTCAGACAGAGGCTCTGCAATGGTTACAGCTCAGATGGAATGATATCCTGCTGTTGGGACTAAGGAATACTGCAAAGTCTCATCTCACAACAGACCTCACATAAGAGATTTATTGAGCCTGTTTCTGCTCAAGTGAGAAACAGCAGTGAACTGAGCAGAGGCAGGGTTTATATAGTTTCTTCAGAGGGGGATGGAATCTTATTACAGATGCAAAGCTTGGACTTTTTATTCTGTAGGGCAGGAGCAGGGTCCAGCCTTTAGGGAAGTTGGAGTGTTCTGTGGGTAGAACCTGGCAGTTGGAGCTACTGGTCGGGGGAGGGCTCTGGCCTCTCATGTGGTTTGAGGGGCTTTATAGGCTTACAATAGAATGTTGAAATAGTTGAAAAGGAAATTCAAGGCAGCCATTTTATATTCTAATGTTTTGCTCAGCTGATTTTGGATCCTGCACTGATCACTCATGATTGGATATGGTATTAGTACCCTATTACACCCAGTAAGTCTGAGTCAATCAAAAATATGGTATGTATCATACATCAATGGTCATTTCTATTAAGCCACGCATGAGAGAGATATATTAGTTAGATAATAAATCTGCTTCAGACATAGATGTTAAATAACTATGGGGAAATGTTTATGGCCTAATAATGTTTAAAATATATCAGGGTTACGCAAACACCATTTCATAAAACAAACTTAATGATGGTTATCTCTAGAAGAGAAGTACAGGGTGGTTGAATAAACTTACTGTTCCTCCAAAACAACTGGTACATGTTACATTTTGACTTGAATTTTGATAATCCAGCTATCTACTTTGATTTTTATCTTTCTGTGTTTGTGTATATTATATATTTTCAAACACATGTTTTACAATAAATTCAATCATTATTTAAAATAGATGAGAGATGATGGTATTTTTCAGGATGTCTCTGTGTGAGTGTGTGAGTTTTGCTGTGTTTGAGTGTGGTTCATAGGAATGTGTAGGTGTACAAGCCTGTACGTGCATGCGTGAAGGACAGAGCAGGGCACCAGGCAGGGTGTCTTCTGCCATTGCTCTCACCTTTTTGTCTTGAGACAAGATTTCTCAGTGAACTGGAAGCTAAGCACTTGTGCTAGCCTAGCTTGTCTGGAAGCTCTCAAGATCCAGCTATCTCTGCTCTTCAGGGCTGGAGTCACAGGTAAATGCAGCCACGCCAGGCATTTTATATGGAAGCTAATGATTTGAACCCAGACTTCATGCTTGTAGGGTAAGAGTTCTTGCCTATAGACCCATCTCTCCAGTCCCAAATAATATCCAGATCTACTATCAAAGGCAAGTTTGATGGGAAACATTACCTAATGAGAACTATGTTCTAACTCCAAACTATCCCAGGATGTATTCTGGCTGAGCTAGTATATGAGGCTGCCTAAAACAAGTTTGATAGCTCCAGACTGGCTTAAATTGATTATCACATTTATACCAACAGATACAGTTGAATGAAACCTGAGTGACTTTGGTAACTATGACATGAAAGGTCCCAAATTGCTACATAATAACTGCTAATGTGAGAATCCCAGAATTTGTCAAATGGCACCGTTCTTTTTACAGCAGCACGCTTTAGCATTGACGCTTTAGTCATAGATAGATTTTGAGATTTCTGAATTCCCTGCTGATAGTAGGCTGTCTGGCCAAATTTCGTTCACAGAGACATTAGCTAATGTCTAAACGGACAATGGCCCAGCCGTGTATAACCACAGAGCTGAGATGTGTAATCCTTGTAGCATCAAGCACGGGAGGCAAAGCATAAGTCTTTGCCAAGAAGGTAAGGATGTGGCCAGTGACTGGAGTTTTCCTGACACAGGACCAACCAGACAATGTGTCATTACTCTCCCTGCTGTGAACCTGTGTCAAATGCAAGAGGTAGTAGTGACTGCTCCCCGCAACAAAGCCAGATCTGAATAAGTCACGTTTGGTGGTTCCCATTTGTGATGGCTTTGCTTACTTCACCAGCTGTCACTTTCTCGACCTTCTTTAAAAATCGTGTCATGAAGGACAATTGTATTTGTAAGCCTTTCTCTCTGCCCCCATTTCATTCCTAGTTGAAAAAAGCTGTGTCGATGAGAAATTGGGTTCTGTGGTATTCTGTCTCTTTGCTTGACTACTGAGCAAGCATTACCAGGATATTTCTGCATACTGTGTTGCACGAGGGTACATTGTATGGAATTCAGTATAAAGATCTCTGTGTGGGAAGTACAAGGAACAATACAAACGCACATGCCGGTAAAAGTGAACAACCTTCAAAGAATCACAACGAATAAATGACAGCAGGTTTTCTTGGGGGCTGATGTGTATGACTCTCTGTATGCTTGCCGTGATATTCTTTGTGAAATTATTTTGGAAAAGCAAGAAGCAGCTCTTGAATGAAAGTGTCTTGCAGGTCATTAAGGTCTTCTGATAAAAGCCTTCGCTGCTCCACATCTTTCTGAATTGTGATGTTTACATAATCCTCCATATACATCACTCTGTGTAGACTTATACCAATGCTAAAGATTGCAATCACTTATTTTCTTTTTTCTTAGCACTGTGTCCTGATGCCTTAAGCAAAGGAAGACTTATTTGAATCATGCTTCAGGGCATATAGTCCATCAGAGTTGTAGAAGGTCTTAGCAAGTTCATGGTAGCACACAAATGAACCTGGGCGCCTGAGACTCCTCTCACTGAAGGCAGAGAAGCAGACTCGGTGAGTCATTTCCTCCAACTAGGTCCTCCTAAAAGTTCCAGGACTTTCCAAAATAGTGGCACTGGCTTAGGGCCAGATGGTGGGAGGGATACCTCACATTCAAATCTAAACATTCTACAGGTAGTTTAGCCTGTCATGCCTAAAATGTGAGCAGGCTAAGGTCCTCAGATTTTGGAAGATGTGGAGGGTCTGTGCTCTGATCTGATTTTCCTACTGGCAAAGATGGTCCACACAGGAGCAATGCTATAAAACAAGCTTTGTGGCTATGTGCTCTGATGACATTGACACAGGGAATCATAAGAAACTATACACAGTGTTGGCAAAGCACCATGATTTCAGTGTATCCCATCATCGTAAAGACAATGAAGTGGCCGGAGAATGGGCAGACCTGACTTGCTTGAAGAAGGCTCTTCCAGGGGAGGGAGAGTCCTTTAGTTAACTTTCTCCTTTTATGTTTTGTCTTGTCCAGTAGCAACTGTTAGGTTTTATGCATCACTACCAGGAGGCAACATTGGAGCAGATATTCTCTCCACCGCTAGCACTGGATACAGTGTGGATGGCAGATAAGTTCTATCTGAATGTCTATCAGCACACTATTAATCCTCCCTTGTGCTTCTGTCTTGGTAGAAGAAAGGAATCATGGAATCAGAAAAGAAATCTAAAGAAGTTAGGAGCTGAGAAACAAAAAGAAAGCTAATTTGCCTGTTACAGTTGGTTTCGCACGTAGAGGGAGTTAAGACGGGAAAAGTATATTTCAGAAGGTAATTGCATATTGTCTGCAATCAATAGAACACCCTGGGAAGAGAAAAACTCCTCATCTTGTGCACAGAACTGGGGTTTTACTTGCATCTTAAATTAGTGTCTCTCATAGCATCGGGAGCAATAGGAAGCCATAGATGTCTCCCAAGTTTGTGAATCAAATTCCATTGCCTTGACACCTCTTTCAGGGAAAGCATTTGTTTTCAACAACTAGTAAAACCATACAAAATACTATGGTCATTCATGATGTGTGATGGGCATGTTTCTATACTAATAATTGGTTAACAGAGAGTTTCAGGAAACTTAACTTTCTACATGCTTTCCTAACACATCCCTTTTCCATTATCATATGTGTGATGTATGTGTATGTTTGCATATGTGTGGTTACCTGAGGGTGTAGGTGTATTGGTGTGTAGGTGTGTGTTTTATGTCTATTTCAGAACTCTGGCTTTTCAGAGGCTGGAAATGCAGCTCAAGAATGCTTTGAAAGAAATAAACACAGTAGTAGTGGAGACTCTCATGTCAGTTTCTGATGTTCTTGGGTTTGAGGATTCTAACAGTAGCAAGCTTTGATTCTCCCTTCTCTTCCATCTCTAGGAATTTCTTTCCATTGACTTCATCTAAGCCTTCTGTACTATAGTCAGAGAACATGATCAGTGACACTTCTGGAACATATTTTACATGCAAAAATGCTGATTACAATCTCAGAAATCACATGACAGTCTCCAGAGGCTGTGCCTGGGTGTATACATTGCTTCCCATCCTCAACAAGATGGAATTTATCTACCTAAATTCTATTCCTGCTCCCACACCTCTTATTGGAAGCCTTAGTATCTGAAAGATGATGAACAAGAGGACAGCAATCAGCATTGCCTTGTTCCTTCTGCCTGGGTACCAGGGAACTGACAAGCCATGTGGATTTTCCATACTAATTACTCTTACACTGTTTCCTTCTTAATGCTCACCTGCCATTGCTTCTGTTCAGATCTTCCTCACCATGGTACCTGGTTGGTTTTCATGGTTTCTTGTATGGTTTTCCATTTATTTTCAAGTCATCTTCTATAAACTCAACATTTTTTTCTGAGAAATTCCAAGATGTCCCTTCTATGTGACCTACTAACCTGTAAGTTGTTTTCCAGAGTCAAAATCGTTCTTGAAGCTTCACATTTTTGCACATACTGTTTAGTACCTTTGTCCCTTGTTCATTTGTGAAATCTCCATCATATATATTGACAAAGATGGCTGCAGAACTATGTCCCATTCCATAGGGTCCTCTAAGACCTTACCAATTTGACATAAACAGCTCTCTCCAAATTTATAGGCTACTTACCCACTCCTAAGCAATACAATAAGGGAACAAGCTGCAGTAAAATGTCCAAGTATCAGAAATAAAATGTGATGCAGCTTCTCCCTAAGGTGTTGGGGTACACACCTTTGCAGATCTGAGCTGCCAAAATAGGACGTTCAAGTGCCTGGGGGCTGTCATGCTGTGAAGAAGCCCAAGATTCAAAGGAAGATCATATACCTGTAGGTATTCTAGTGGACACACAGCACCAACTGCCTTTCAGTGCAAAGAAAAATATCCAGTGCCAGCCTCAACATTGTAGCATTCAAGCCTTGTCAGCTGAGGCCAATACATGCTCAAACACAGAGGCAAACATCCTTCCTTGAGGTAATCAATTCCTTATGCATAAAATCTGAAAATACTCAAATGATAGTTAAAAGTGCTGTATTTGAAGATTGCTATATAACAGTAATATCTGGATTATTTATTAGATTATCAATCTTGTAAACTTTTTTTTACAATTCAAAATTCCATTTAATTAGTTCATACAATTAAAAAAATTTATGGTTGTATAGGATCCTACACTCTGCTGTGAATTCTGTGAGGACAGATACCAAGTTTCATTCATGTTTGTTGTTCAATCAGTGCATAACAAGGAAGTATTCATTTGTTCACTGGATGAATGAATGAATGAACAATGAACAGGAGAGACTCCTTCCTACACATTGGTTTAGATATTGATCTGAAGCTTTAATGAATAGAAGAAATATGAAAATCTAAGGACAATAAAAATTATCATTGACAGCATATAAAACACAGCTCTCTGGATTATCTCTAGATTATCATCTAAAAAATATCTGAGCTCAGACTCTTGGAAACTGGAGAAGTAAACATGTAAGGAAAGTAGTACTTTAATAGGGAAGAAATAAAATAATACTAATTCAAGACATGAGCCTTATAACTAAGGGAATGAAATTGAGGACAGGACCAATACTAAGTAATTGGCTTCACAGTTGAGAACAGAAAAATCTTATCCTACAAGTCCATAAAGTCTCCAGTATCCAACTCCTGATGGCTCCTTTCTCAGACCCAGAACTTTAGCCAGTTTCACATATCCTAATGATGTTCCAACTGGGCTTAGTTACTAAAAAGAAGGCACATTGGTCACCGGCTTACACTCTCCTCTCCAATCTCATTTAGATTACTTTCTCCTTGTTGGTTCATTGTTCTAGAAAATGGCAAAGTTCATTTTCATATGAATTCCTCCCATTGTTTACTTCTGCATCCAGAAAACATGTAGAAGAGAAATAGGGTCTTAAGGATGAAATCAGCTTACTTTGTCATAATAATTTGATAATGACTTTTCTAGGACTCAGTCCAAGATGCAAAGGTGAGGGCTTCATCATCAAAGTTGTCAAGGATCATCAATCAAAGTACAGTTGTCCTGCATCACATTCCCTGAAGAGTGATAATAATTATTTAAATTAATCAGGAAACCCACCATTTTGGTTTCCCTGATGATCAGCAGACAATCTGCCCATCCCTTGAAGCTCAGATGTCCATGCCTGAAAAAAACATTTCAGATTCCATTCAGATGAATGGGGTCCCTGCTCCCTTCTTACTACAGCCCACACCACATTCTTTCCTTCACAATGCATTCCATCTTCTCTTCTTGTTTCACCCAAGTTGCACTTGGCTAAATATTTTGCCACTCAAAATTTAGGGTCTGACCCTCCTAGAAGATTACTTTCAGTGAACTATGAAGAATGTTAATTGCAGTCCGCTGCTATACTTGACAATTCACTGTAGTTGTATCTTAAATACTTTGTTCTAGCAACTTCCCAATGGCCGAGAGAGGGAGGACTTATATATCCACAGTAGTGTACACCTATGATGAGGTACAGATGATTGCACCTGTGTTTATATTCATTCAGCTGGAAGCACCACAAATACTGTTCCATTCAAGTACAACATCCCACTTAATCCCTCAGAAGCATCTTGTGGGATTGACTATCAGAGCCATGGCTAAAGCTGGGGAAGTTGAGTGACAAGCAAAGTCCAAAGTCTTCTGCCTCCAAGTCACCCCACACTCTCTGAGAAATAAAAGGGAGCAAAGATTAATGGAGTCCTTGCTTTGGTTTTCAGGAACAGGTTGAATTTCTCACTCCAGCTTTTTTATAACTACTGTTGACAAGCCTTGAATAGTGGTTTGATTCACACACAGACATCTTTAGTATTCTGAACTGCTTTTCGTAACACTGATAGACCATCTTGTGTACACATCTAAGGCAAGAAACCCTGGATTTAAGGGCACGGATGACATCCAAACATATCAATTAAAAGGCTAGTGATTATTAAGGAAATTCAATCCATCTGGCTCAGCAGGAAAAGCAGCAGATAAGGGGCTACGTGTTCCAGGTCTGTTCTGGGGCCTGGGTATGAGTTTACGATGTCAACAGTGGAAGGATTGGAGCACCAAGCACAAGGAGCCTGTAACAAAGTTGTCTGGTTTCAATTCTAGTCTGCCTGTCATTATCTCAGTTCTGCTTGCCGAAGGTACTTCCAGGAAATGATGGCTGCCATCACTTGGGGGAGGCAATCTGCTCCACATGAGATGTCACTGCTGTTACAGGTGGCAGCCATGCCATCAAAGATGCTTGCCCTCATCTGAAGATGTGGTCTGTGATGATCACTGCTGCTTGTGGGAAGTTTCTGTCTCTTAGAAGGATGCTTATAGATTCATTGAGTCATTCCTGGACTCCATGGTTACTCAGGTGTGGGTGCCTGTGGGGAGTCTGGACCAGGACATTGGAAAAACTCATACTAAGATGCCTACAGGAGATGGATACAAAGTGAAGGCAGCAGTGCCGGGCTTTTATCCTATTTTTAGCTGCCTTGGAAGCCCAAGTGTACAGTCAATGCTTTTTAGCAAAAGCAGCTTCTAAGTACATATTAAATCTGGCAACACACATCTAAGACACTGAATTAAAAAAAAAAGTCTACCAAGATGGTCACTGGCTTCTGTCTATAGAAACCACCTCTTGTTTACGATGCATCTGACTTGAGGTTTTAAAAAATTACTGACATGGGCAATTTTGCAATTTTTTGCATGGTAAACATCTTGACTGAACCATCCCCATCATTCTCATCTCTAATTTACCTACTTCTCAGTAAAATAAAGTTGTGCCCCAGAAACTGGGCTAAGGATAATATAATCATTGCATGATTTGGATCATTTGGGTAGGCATTTCTATAATGAAGAATTCGATTTTAAAAAATTCTTTGTAGTATTCTATAGAAGTCAGTCAGTCTCCGGGGGTCATTCCCAAGGAGTCAGCTTCCTTAATTCGCCTTCAGTTTGAGGACGTTATTACAACTCTATATATTTTAAACTTCTGCTTGCTTCATTTTATCATCCCAGTGAGTTCTCCTTTCAGTTATTGAATTGCACATAGCAAATAGATTAAAAAAAAAAAAAAACTCAGGCAGAGACAGTCCTTGAGGCCAACGAGGTTTGGGAGTCTGAGTCACCACTTGACAGTACAGCTCTAACCAACAGCTGGAGCATGCAAACACAGCACTTCTCAACCTGTGGCTTGGGATTTCTTTAGGGATGTTGAACGGCCCTTTCACGGGGTCGCCTAAGACCATTGGAAAACACAGATATATTCATTACCATTCGCAATAGTAGCAAGAGTAGAGCTATGAAGTAGCCACTAAAATAATTTTATTAATGGGGCTACCACAACGTAAGGGACTATATTAAAGGGTCGCAGCATTAAGACGATTGAGAACCACTGCCCTAGTGGGTTCCCTATGCAGATACTTCAACATCCCCCAATGGAGTCCATTGTTCACTGCTTTGAGGATAAAAAAAAGCAACTTTATTATGAAATGAAATAAGGGTAAAGAATGCAAGCTGAAGTCTCAGGAAAGCCCAGCCTGTGGTATGCTAGTTGACTCTGTTCAGGTTCAGGAACTTTTCCACAAAAAGTAGATTTCTGGGACTGAGTCAGCCTCTATACACCCGTTGTACAAAGCTGTGAGCACAGCAGTTACCCTGTGAATCACCTACTTAATGGAAAGGTAGTGGGCATTTGACTGACCTCTTAAATCATAAACATCAAAAAATGTAAAATGAGGGATGGTGCAAGGCTGTGTTTTATGTGAATAAGGATTATGTGAGAAACTGTGTCTTTAATCATTGTAAAGGGCAGGGTGGGATCAAAGAGCTCTAATTATGTAGCAGTTTCTAAAAGTGGTTATGTGTGTGTGTGTGTGTGTGTATATATGTATGTTTGAATTTTAAGATGTGTGCAGTCATAAATGTGTGGTGTATATACATATAAATATATAAGCTTATTTCAGAACTGCAAATGTCAAAATTAGATGATGTTTTCCAAAAGAAAAATTATCCAGAAAGAATCATTTCTCATGAATTAGTGGTTCCATTTTAAGCCTCGGGGAGAATAAAGTGTTGGTGGCTCTGTTACCTGACTCAGTGAAATTAGTGAATTAAGACGGGTTTATAAAAGGTATGAGCAACACATCTTCTCTTTGTGAAGGTTATCTCACTTCAATTTTAATACTGGTCCATAAGAGTATCATCCTACTTGTACATGAAAGTCTTCACATTCACAGAGCCTGAGCTCATAGTGATCACGGGGGCATCGAAGTCACTACCATCTTAGGTTCTCAGTTTGGTTATCACGTGATCTGTTTTTAGAGGAGAGTGGGTTCGTTTCAACTCATAATTAAGGTTACAGTTCATTACAGGAAAGAAGTAAAGACAGAATCGAAGCATCCAGCTACGTCCACAGTGGAGAACAGAGAGAATGCATCCCCACCTGCTTCTGCTCAGCCACCTCTACCCTTCCACAGTTCTGAGTCTCTGCCTAGGAAGCTCTGACAACAGAACACAGAGTGTTGGAGGGCTGCAGGCCAAACACTTCCCGTATATTTAATGTCTACCAGAGTCAGCTGCTTCTGAAAAGCTGGGGTATTGAATCTTGTCTGATCTCCCCCTCCCTATCTTCCATGGAAGAATCCCTAAGACCCAGGATATAACCTGGTATACAGTGTTACTCAAAAACCACTGAGTGTTCTGAAATCTGAAACGATTTGTTCAAGATCACTTAGTATTTGGTCAACATCTAGGACCTACTGGGCTTCAGCTTCTAGAAAAGGATTTTCTGATTCAGTTTCCAGCAGAGTCAGTGAAGCAGAAATACACCCTCTGAGCAGGTTTCACTCTGTAGATCTGTCTTGTAGGCAACCTTAACTAATTCTATCCCCCTATCCTATAGGTTCTGGTCATGTTAGCTCTCTTTTCTAAGCAACCTTATGGGCTTATGTATGACACTGTGCATGAAAATATCCGAATTGCAATTTAGATGGATCTCAGTCTAAATCCAGCATGGCTATGAAAAGCAGTTATCTGTTTTTCATAGGTCTGGGGAGATCAAAGTCCTCTCTAAGAAGATTATTAATTAGGACAGAAATGTAGAACATTTATGTCACTATTCCCTGCTTTCCCCAAAAGATTTTAAGTCTGCATACTGGAACTGATTACACTGCTTGTGATAACAGAAGTTTCAAGGAGTAACATAAGGACAGAACAAAGAGGTACAAAACCACCTCCAAATATCAAACTCATATACAGAAATGCTGGATTTAGGGTTTGGACGACTAATGCAACTATTACCTCCGCTGCTTCCATACAAAGATTCATTGTCTAAAGGAAAAAAAGAACTTAGACTCAAGCCCTTGTTATGCTTCTAGCAGGTGGTATAACTTTAAATAAATTACAGAGACTCCATGAGACATGATTTTCTAATGTATAAGCTAAGGATAGTATACCCGCTTTATGGTAAGTATTGGGTATAGCTGGACTGACAGCTAGAAGGGTCTAGTTGTGTATATTTCACTTTTGTTACTATGATAGATTAAATGGGGGCAGGCTACTTTATAAACAAGTTAGGCTCTACCTCGTTCACAGCTTTGGAGACCAACACTGGCTTGCTTTATTGGTTCACCCCCTGGTGAGAACCTAATAACAGAAGATGTATGGTGGGAACATGAGTCACAGGAAACAATTCCTTGGCCAGACAGCAGAGCAACAAGAGGTCCTAGCTCACCTTCTAGGTGATGCTCTCTTTGACATAAGAGTCTTCCATCACAACAAGCTTCACTTCTTGAAGGTCTTGTGACTCTCATAGGAACACTTGTGGAACGTATTTGGGTCACACACAAACAATGGCGAAGGGGACTCCATGCTTATCAACCACTGTTCTTGGGTAGATTAATAACCAGGCCAACACACAGTAAGAAGTTCAGGATCAATGGTCTGGTGCTTTTTCTCTGGTGTCTTGTACCCTGACACCTTGTACATGTCTGATGCTAACTGGTAAAATATTCAGGGTTGACATTTTGCAGCTCACCAGTCTGGTTCATTTAATCTTCGCCCAATATTTCTGCTGCCTTAGTCAGATGTTGGGAGACTCTCCACTCATTTGGACTGTGTTTCTGATGCTCTCTACTGCCCTGGTTACATCCCCAAGAGAACAGCACAGCATTCATCCGATCTTCACATAGAGCTTCCTCAGGTCTCGTGGCATCATCAACTACTCTGGCTGGGAAATCTGAGGTAGTCAAGGCAGATACTAGAGAAATCTTCAGTTTATGTTTGTTCCAAAATGGGTTCCTCTGCACACATCACAGCAAGCCAAACTCTGAAGCTCATTTGGTGATGTTGCATCCTTGTTGATTTCTTGACTGGATTATCAAATATTTTTACTTGATGTCTTATTGAGACATTTTGTTCTTTGAAATGAGTAACTCAAAATAAAAATTTAAGCACCTGAAAAATATTCAGAAATTTACCAAATTATTTGATTCATACTTCTGTACTTTTTTGATACATGCTATTTGAAAATTATAAAACCACTCAAAGTAATCCATACTTTCATGTGTGTACACTTAATGGAAACAGTCAATATCCCGAGAAGCATCTTCTAGGAATAGGACGTGAGATGATAAGGGAGACTTTAAGCCATGTTTTGAGAGTTTCAGGACATCAGATGGTTCTACCATGAGGAATTCTGCTGGGGAGGGCAGAATTCCCGTTTTTATTTATTGCTTCTCAGTTTCAACAAGTGTCTTGTGAAAATCCTTCCTGTTATGGTGCCCTGCTAGACTGGCTGATGTCAGAGCTGCTCAAGGGAAGATCTACTGAGAAGTGCTTGAATCTCACCACCACCACTTCCACATAACAAGAGGCAGACAGCCTCATAATCTCATCTAAGGGGATGCTGTCTTTGATATAAGGACAACCCATCACACCAGACTTCACTCCTTAAAGTCATCAGGAGGCTCATTGGATACAAGACACAGACACCAGCCTACTTTCAATGTTTATGAAGCAAGGATGGCTTTCAGGAGTTCACTTACAAGCTCCTCCCAACTCCTTCCTTAAGGTTCCAACCAGGAGACAGGCAGGACCCTAAAATGATGGATTTGCCTTAACTTCCCACACCACCAGCAATTGGTGATGTGCTGAAAGTATAGAGATAGGTCTTGAATAAATTATTAAAAGACTTCTTTTAAAAAGTCCTGGAGGATATTGGATCATCTCTCTTTCCTCATGGGACTTTCTGTAATAAATGGTACCTGAAGAGTAAGAAGAAAGATTGGCAGTTAGCTAATTATGCCTGCTTTCCCCGTGAAGTTCATTACTGTCTCGTTTTCCCACAAAAGCAAGCCAGCCCCACCTAGCAGTCTGGCATCAGAAGTAAAAGGACCAAGAAAACAAAACAAAACAAACTAAAACAAAACAAAAGAACAGATCTTGTACCTTCTTACCACCCACATTGCATCCAGTAAAGAAATCCATTTCTGTGTGTTTTACCTCTTACTTTCTATTCAATGTAGGCCAGCTCCAAAAGAGGTAAATGATATCAATGACTTATAGATGGAGACCTTGGAATGTTTATCAGTTTCCTACAGTGAGCAGATAAAAGAAGGAGAAAATATTATTGGGGATTTGGGTGGCAAAAAGCAAGGCTCCTATTTCTCTCACTTGTGTCCTTAACATTAAGGATGCAGGTGAAGTCACTGAAGGAAAGAGAGAAAGGTTCTGCTGTTCCCTGGCCATCTGCTCAGTGGCAAGAGTTGAACTAGTTTGAGTCACAGACCTTTATCATGGCGTACTTGCCTGCAGGGGGACACAGATGACAGCGGCGCTCCTTGAAGAGGAAGAGCAAGATTACTTGAAGCTTTTATTTTGGAAATGCTTGGGCCAGAACCCAGAGCCTTCTGCATATTGGGTTCAAGACCACTGAGTTGCATCACCAGCCCTTGATTCTTTCCTGAATCCATGTGCTTGTTAAACACCAGAACTGTATTATGACCATTTATGACATTAGCAAGTTGTGAAAGAAGACGGAGGATATGGAAATCTTCCTTGGCCCATCAATACCAAGACCCCAGACAAAAGAAAAGAGGATAGGGAGTGGGAAAGAGGGAGCGTAGTAGAACTCACCAACAAATGCAGGGGACCCTGGACCTAAGCATGCTCTTTCTGTTCTGGCTGGTCTATTTTCCTTTTATTGTTTATATGTGTGTGTGTGTGTGTGTGTGTGTGTGTGTGTGTGTGTGTGTGTGTGTGTATATATATATATATATATATATATATATATACATACATATTTTTTTCTAGACAGGGTTTCTCTGTAGCCTTGAAGTCTGTCTTGGAACTAGCTGTTGTAGATCAGGCTGGCCTGAAACTCACAGAGATCTGCCTGCCTCTGCCTCCCCAGTGCTGGCATTAAGGCATGTGTGATTAATGCTCAGCTTATGTTGATATATATATTTTCAACACACACACATTTTTGCTTTTCCTTTTCTTCCCTCTAACCTCTTCCTATGTTTCCTTCCTTATTCCCTTTCAAAATCATGGCCTCGTTTACATTAGTGGTAATTGTTGTACATGCATACATACATACATGTGTGTGTGCCCCATATATAAACATAACATATTCAGTCCATTTTGTTATATGTATATGGTTTAAGAGTGTGCCCATTCTTGCAACCCTACCACCCCCTGCATGAAGATCCACAGTGAAGAATTTTATTTTATAATGTAAATGCCCATTTATTGTCCTGTTTTAATTATTAAAAGCATGGTGGGCTTTGGTTGTATTAGCATCATTGGCTGTGTATAGAAAAGGAGTAGTCCCATTAAATGATGCTCCTGTCGGAATGGCATAGTCAGTGCAAAACCAAAACATCCATTGGGTGTTCCTTATACCACACTCATTCCTCCTCTAAGTTAGGTGTTTTTTGAAAACTCAGTAACTGACATTGCATCACACTTGTTAAGTGGTTCACAAAGGGACATTCTTTGTTACTTTACAGAGAATCTTTCTGCCTCTGTATAGTGCTACCTTCCTCCCCTTCACAGAGACATATCGATGACAGCATGCTAAGCTTCCCATCTGAGCAGAACTTTGCTTGTTTTCATCTGAAAGTAGCACAGCAGTGATTTTTATATTATCTTTACTTTTTTCCCCTCCTGATAGTGGGAAAATCCTCCTGTGAAATGCCCTGGAAAATAGGAATTGGATCTCTGATTAGCAGCAGGCTGAACTTATTTCGTGATGGTGTAAATTAATCTCTCCATGTTTGGAAAGTCCTGTCCCCACAGGATCTCAGTTTCTATGTACTTCAAAGCATGTCCCCTGTGTCTGGGAAGCTGTGAAGATTCCGACTTAAACACTAAAATGTAATGGCTTTGCTTATGCACAACCAAAGGCAGGTTCTGAGGTCAAATTGGCTTTTTGTTGTTGTTGTTTTATTTAGAATCAAAGGGATTTTCAATAGCAAGCACTCTTTGGGACTTCAGCATTATTCAGGATTGCTTCTGAAGATCCAGGACTTCTGTCTTCTTCCCTTTCTAAAGGATGACGCTTTCACTCATTCATAATATTCTTCGGAGGGTCTTCCCTTCCCTTTGGGGAAGAACCTCGACTCTTCTGTACACATTTTACCACTCAACAGTCAATTAACACTGGGTGTGTCTTCTCCACTTTTGGTGCTTCTGTGGGGTCTCTGCAGGTGTCACATTATCTGTCGTTGCACTGCTTTGAAACATGCACTTCACTGTCTCTTGGTGGGCTGTGCACTTTCTGAGAGTAGATATTGGGATCTCCATCATTTCCAAGAATTAACAGAGTACTCATTGGCTATTAAGTTTTCAGAGATATTGATTGAATGGATAATAGAATAAATAATGACATGGACAACCTATCTTTATCTTCACAGCAACTCTTCATGAAAGGTAACATCCTTAGAATTTTGAGATGGAAAACCTAAGGATCATGGTGCTTTTAACTCTTAAAAATGTATGCATGAAAACAAACCATGGGAGTAAGACTAAATTCCTAGGTTTAGTATTTCAAGCTTTTATTTTCTTAAAGTGATGCTTGTAGACACATATACTTATGATTACTTTCTCCTCTTAAAAATTTGTTAATTTATTTATTGAGTGTGTACGTTTATGTATGTATGCATGCATGTATATATACTACAGTGCGCTATGGAGGTCAGAGGGAACCTTACAGAAGTCAGTTCTCAGCTCTGTGTTGGTTCAGGAAACTAAACTTAGGTCATCAGTCTTGGCAACAGGTTGGTAAAAAGAAACTGAGCCATCTCAGTTGCCCTGATTGTTCTTAAAACACCTATTGCAAGTGGCAAGTGTAGGTAGGAGACATTCTTTGTTTAAAAATTAGTAGTACAAGTTGGACAGCTAAAAAATGCTAGGAGATATATACTAAGAAGAGCACTTGTCTGGAAAGCCAGGAAAGACTCTGTCACTCTAGGATGCCAAGAACCAAAGAAAACAAAGAGACATAATTCAGTGCTAAAAAGCAGTAAGAAAAAGGTCATGGATGATGACAGCCACGGACTTACAGATACAGACTGACTGGTTCACAAAGGGGTGATATAGGTGTGCGGGATTCTCCTGAGATTTGGCAAGACTCTGGTGCAGGGAATGAAGGCATTTAATTGATAACTATCACATTTACCTATGCGTTAGTCCAGAATCTTACTCATTCTACCCCTAGAGACAGCATTTGAAAGTCAGCAAATCCTCCTCCACTGGCATTTCACTGAAAAGTTTGAGAATGGCTGCAAAATTTAAAAGCAGAAATGAATATAGGTCAGGTAACCTAGCAAATTGCATGCATTTCAAGGTGACCATACTCAAGATTTTATTAGATGAAGAACGGCCATAGTTTCATCTTGTCTATTAGAAACTTTAGAGTAGCAGAGGAGTCAGAACTGTGCTCTGAGAACACTTGGGGTTCAAGATCTGTTCAGCTCTTTATTAGCCCTGTGACCTTGGGCATTTGTCTGTTTCTCTGATCCTCAGGTTCTTTACGTGGGAGTCATTGAGCCTTCCTTTCACCAGAATTGGACTCAGTGAGACAATATGCAATGAAATACCAATGTGATTTGTTCTAGGACTCCGGTGGGGTGGGGCTGTTTCCAGCCTCCCATCTCAGCTTCTTTGACACTAGCTGCTTGGCTTCTGAAAATTGTGCCATTGATCTGACTCTGCTTAGTTCTCACCTGGGAAACAGAAAAAAAAAATGAAAATGATCTCATAAGGCTGTTGAGAAAAGTGAATGAATTAATACTCAAGGAACTCAGATGGCCTAACACAGCAGGCGTTCTGACATCATCATTTCCTTTGTTAGGGTCCTTCTTCTGTGCAAGTTCCTTCTATAAAACAGAGATTCATAGTACCTATCGGCAAAGGGGCTATTAACAACTGGAACTCTGTCCCAATATCATGAGGCAGTGTCTTGTGGCATGTTTCTGTCAGTCAATTCTCTCTATATAATGTGTTTTTCTTAAAGTAAGAATAGCAAATAGGGTTCACATCTAGTAGCTTCAGAGTTGGGCTTTTGTCTATACTCTCTGACAAGACACCCCATAAAAAGGAGAACTGTGCTTGTATTTTGAATGTACGGATTGAAAGACCAGGCCTCTTATCCATGCTCACTGGAGCGTGTTGTACTACTTTGCTCACAGGCGAATGTGCACTCAGAAATGGGTAAGCGAGCCTCACAAAAGCTGACAGCATTTTCCATGCTTCTCAAAACCTTTGTGTAAAAAAGATAAAAAAATATGACAGCAATGTAAACAGGTCAGAGACGATTAATAAATTCAGGAGTAATGGCTGAGATCTAAGTTGGCTATGGGGGACTATATGGATTTCATTTATGACTTTGCCATCATCTAGATGAATTCTCTCTGGGAAAAGCAATAACTAGTGTGTTTGAAAAATGCATTTCATGAAACACAAAAACTTGGTTTTCATCTTTGTCTAAAGAAATGACGTTTGCATTATGGAGACTAACCATGTGAACTTCTAGACCTCTTTTCCTCCCTTAGCAGACAAATGCAGACTGTTTACTGGATGTTGTATATGATGATGGGACACTGCTCTGCAGATTCTGCCATGCTTCACATGTTATTGTTATATGATTATTATGCCCACAAGGCTGATAGCTCTTTTGTGAGGTATTAAGGAAGCAAACTCAAGTAAATGTGTTCATACCTTCAAGAAACTAGCATCTTGCCTTGGAGAAAGATGAGATTCTCATGTTCTATTGGAAGAAGAAGAAATTCATCTCCATGTTAACTCATCTCAGAATGGTTTTAGAGTCTTTTGTCTGCAAAACACAGCGAGAAAAAGGTCTCATTTTGCATGTTCATGTTCACCTGGATATCCAGCAATACTCAATAGCATGAGACAGCTCAAGCATGTTTTTTCAGCATGATTTCTAGACCAGCTTTGGACATTATAAAAGTCACATTTAGTTGGGACTGTGTGTGTGTGTGTGTGTGTGTGTGTGTGTGTGCGTGTGTGTGTATCACTCTCCAACTCAGATTTGAGTCCGAGTCTCTCAGTGACCCTGGAGCTTATTGATTTGGATAGACTGACTTGCCATTATGTCCTGGTATAGAATACACAGTACAAAAACAGCCAATTGCACGCACTCCTAGTTAACCTGTATATGAATCCTTCCTTGCTTTGTATACTACCATCTGCTCTTAGCAACGTGACACTGATCTTCTTTTCCCCTTGTATTTATTTTTTATTATGTGGGAAGAGTAACTCTTACTTTCAATTGATAAACAAATGAGCAATGAATTGGAGTGAATAGGGTAGGGTTTTTGTAAACCAGAGCTTAGCAAGCCATAAAACTCTTGCAGTGTGGGTGTTAGGTTCTCTGCCAACAACCACAATGCCTGACACATGCTTGAAGTTTCATCAGCATCTATCAAATGAATGCTCTTTTGGTATGTGCATTGCATTTGGCTCTGGTGTATTTGCTGAGCTTTGCTAGCCCTTCCTCAGTCAGCACCAGGGGACTCTAGAAATAGCAGAAGGATATGCACTTTGCTTGCTCATTCTATGTTAGTTCTTTTTGTACTTTTCATGTAAAGAGTAATTTTCCTTTAACGATTTCTAGTAATGCACAGAATGAAATTACAATTGTTTGTTATTAACTAAGTTTAACTTGGATGTTATTAATAAAGAAAGAATTTCTAAGCAACTTGCTTAATTATAATAAATATCAATATGTTATCAATGTTTTTATTTTAAAGAAAGGAATTTTTGCTACCCTGTGTCATATTTATAATTCTTGCCTTCACTAACAAAACACTACATATTATAATGAAATAACACATGGTTTTATTTTATTTTAACATCATTCTTGGCTCAATCCTGTCAACTTTGTTTATGACATGAAGGCAGGTCATCTGAGGGCAGGTTTTGGGTCTGAATTATTCATTCTTTGTGAAACATGTAAATAAGTGAGTCAGCGTACACATACTCAGGTTTGCAGGAGCCTCTTGTGATGTTGCAGAAATAAATGCATTAGATCACCTTCCAGCAAGCAGGTTCACTGAAACCTGCAATGACTGAATGTTAAAGCGTCTTGCTGCCACAAGACCTTGATGCCATAACTATCAACAAAAACTAAACATTATCCCATAGCTGTCAGATTTGTCTTAACTAATCATTTTAGCAATCTCCCTAGCCAGCAAAAAAAAAAAAACTATTCCCCTTATGTATCGTTTTCTTGTGAAACAAATAGACTTTACTTCCATGAAGCTCTGGGGGCTAGAAGCCTAAGATCAAAGGAACAAGATGGATATATCTTGGTGAGAATTGTTTTCTCTGGCTTGAAGTCAGTGGCCTTCTTACAGTGTCCTCTCAATGAACAGGCACAGAAAAAAAAATGAAAGAGAGGGAGAGGATTGGGCAGTGGCAGCACATGCTTTTAATCCTAGCTCTTTGGAGGCAGAAGCAGGTGGAGAGGCCAGCCTGATCTACAATTCTAGTGAGTTCTAAGACAGGCACAGTGGTTATACAGAGAAACTCTGTCTCAAGAAACAAACCAAAAAAAAAAAAAAAAAGAAGAAGGAAATAAAGAGGAACAAGTATAGGAAAAAGAGTAGAAAGAAGAAAAGAAGATGAAGAAGAAGAAAAAATGGGAGGGCTGAGGGAGGACATGGTGTTTTACTCCATGGACATAAATCCCATCACAAGGATCTCAACCTGTGATCTCAATTTCTATTCTCCATCAAAATGGCTCCATTTCAAATACCTATCACTTTGTACTTAAGGTTTCCTTGAAGTGACAAGGTCTATCTACACTACTTCATTCTCCTTTAAGGGCATTATACCACATGGATAGCAAGAGGCTTGCTCCAAGGGTTTGATCAAGTGCAGACAGGTGTGGAGATAAAACTGGAACTCTTCAAACCATTCTACAGTCTCCCAAGGAAGGCAAACTCTATAATCCTTTGTATTTGACTCCAGGTAATTCCTTCACCATTCCTTCCTGATTTTGCATCAAGTAGTTTAGAGGAGTCAGTTTCAACCAGGAGATATTTTTCTGAACATGAATAATGGGAAAGGCTATTATTGGTTAGCTGATAGAAACTAGGGTTGCTGTTTAACTTGTGAGAATATTCACCTTAGCTTATCCCCGGAAGAATGATGTTGCCTAGGGAATCTACAGTGCCAGGGTTGAAAACCCCAGATAGTGGGGAGTGAAGACACTGGGTATCTTATTTTGGCCTGTGAGGCTTCTTTACTGTCTTACAAGGTTACTAACCACCTTCAGTGGTTGCAATTCTCGGCCACCACTTAGTATTCAGAAGTGATGCATATCTGGCTTTTGATTTTAGTTCTAATATTTCCTGATGTAACCTAATGCAAAATTCTCTGTTCTCTGGAATCTGGACTAGTAGTGTAAGTTTTAGGCACAGCTTCCTCCAAACCAGGAGAATCAGCGAAGAAAGAGAAAGGAGAAAAAACTGTATAGAAAGGCATGCCACACAATGGAAAAGGGGAATAAGAGGTAGAGGAAGGGGAAGAATGGCAGAAGAAAGGGGGAGAAGGGAAGAAGGAGGAAGAGAAAGGTGAGAAAGAAGAGGAGGGAGAGGAAGAAGAGGAGAAGAAGAATAAGAAGCAAACCGAGAAGGCAGAGAATGCTGATTTGTGATCTAGAACTTATAAATATCACCCACAATGGCACAATTACAGGAAAATTTAGTCTTTCTGAACCCCAGTTTTCTTGTTTGGAAAGTAATAATAATTCTACATATCTTATGATATTGATTATTTGTATATGATTGTCTCTGTATGGCAAGGTGCCAAATGATGCTAGAAGCAATTGTTAATGAAAAAGTCATTAATCACAAGCAATGATACATCATATTTATAGTAGTTAGAGTTCATGTTTGCTCTTCATAGGTGCACATTCATTTTAAACACACATTGTTTTACAAATATTTTGTTTAGCATTATGCACTACATAGCAGTCAGTTGAAAGTAGCATTAACAGTGGAACCAGGTCACATTTCTATCCATCATACATGGGTAAACTCCATTTCAGCCCAGGAGTCAGATGTTTCAAAATGTTCAGTAGTCTACTCAAATAACAAGGCCAGAAAAGTTCAGCCCTGGCATTCAAAGTTAAGTCTAATGGCTCGTGAGCTCTCTCTCTCTCTTAGTAGTACTGCATTCAGTAATGCAAGGCTTTAGGAATGGCACATGCATAAGGCAGGAGTGGACTGTGTGGAAAGTCAAGGTAGAGAAGAGAAAGAGTTGCTCATGCCCCTGAAAGGTCATTGAGATTGTGACCATGTGGTGCCTGCTGTTTCCTGGGGCCTGGGAGAAGGTGGGTGACCTGCTTGCTCAAAGGGAGCAAATGATAACCAAAACTGTTCAAAAGAACTTGATTGACTGTCCTACTGGATTAAACAGCCCCTGCCACAAAGGTCCACGGCAGTGGAAAAGCACACTGCAGTACTGCAGAAATGCTAAAGCAGCCGTCCCCCATAAGACCTCCTATGTGACCCCCTCTGCGCAGGGGCTCCATAGCTTCCCCCATTGCTTGCATTCAACCGGGCGCTGCTCTCTCATCTTCAGAGCATGTTCTGGGAGTAGAGCTCCCGGGTCTCTGGTTAATTAGGCATCTAAGGGATGCAACTCCTAACAGGGCGTCACATTCTCTTTCAACTCCAAGGCCATTGTTCCCTCCCCACCAGGTACAGCTGACCTAGAAAGAAGCTGCATTGTGCCTATTCGGGGACTATTTATTAGACAACCTATTTTCTGCTCCGGGTCAGCCAACAATGGAAGAGGCAGCATAGAGTGACGCCTGCATAAAGAGGTGAGTTCAGACACCAGAGGGGCAGTCATGACAAAAAGGAGAGAAGAGGAGGAAGCTGTGTGCAATTGATGACATTCAAATTCAGGGGTACTGTGTGCCTGGCGGGGACACATGGTAATACTGCCCTGCCCCCACCCCACGACATACACACTGAATTCCAGTGAGGTGTCTCTCTGTCTTGACTCTTCTGTCTGCTGGTTGTGCTCTGCTGCCCAGGTCATAGTCCACACCCAAAAATTGATAGTGATAGTAGAATTATAAGCCTTGGCTCCTCTGAATGGCAGGCCAGGCACTTTGTCCTTTTCAGGCACTCACTCACCGCCCAGCTCTCTTTTTTTTCCTATGGTCCATCCCCATGTGGTTGATGCCTGACTTCAGATTCTTGGACAAAGGATCTGTGTTAATAATTCTTTTCCTCTGCCAGACTTTACTTCTTTCTTGTGGTCTTTGACTCATTATCCCCAATTCTCCTCACCTACACTTACTATCTCCTTATAGCAGACATGAAGTGCAATCTTGGGCCAGGCAGGGATTAAGACAGTTGCAGTAGGAACTCAGCATTTTCACTGATTGCTAATTTAATAATGACAAAAGAAGTTGGGTTATCATTGTTGCAGCAGTGTTGAAGCAAATCATTTCCCCATATGTTAGAAGACACCTTAGTTGTTTGTAATGTTTCCAATTGATGCCAAATGCTGACACAGCTGAGAAGTCATCAAGGAGATACCTGCCTAAAATGAAACATTTCCAAAGACCAGAGAAAAGGCAAACAGAAAACATTTTTCCTTGAGTGTCTCACAGATGACGTCAGTGACCTTCCAAGACTGCAGGGCTTCAGTCTTTTTCATCATAGGATAGTGAGTGCAGAAGATAAAAGGATGCTGAACTGTTTGCAGTAGGGACACAAACCTGCTGGGGGAACTGTGGGAGCCTGTGAAGTACAAACGCACAAGCATTACAAACCAGGGATGAGATGCTAGAGAGGTAAGACCCTGTTTTATCCATCTGCGAAATGGATGAGGGCAGATGTCATCGGGTTGCCACATCCTTGCTTCTTTAATCAACTCAGCCAAAGGCAGCAAAACAATCTGTCATAAGGAGAGACAAGCATCCAGGCAAGAGTATGCAAGTGTCAGCAGCTGGATGCTGGGCAGATGTGTGCTGGAATGGCCAAAGCCAGAGATGCAGGTGACACTAGCCACAAATCCTCAAGGTGCTTCATATGCAGAAAGAGAAAGAATCAACTTTGATGAAATCCTGGCTAGACAACAGTTTCTTGTGCTTTCTTTTCTGTCTCATGTGATTTATCCTCTGCAGTAAATTCACAGAGTGTTATAAATAAAAGGTATTATGGGGATTTACAGTTTTGTTTTACGGAACAGAGACCTGGTAACCACAAAGGTCATTCCACACTTATATTTGCCGTAGACCCAGGTTTCCCTCTCAGAGACCCTGTGCCTCTGCTCTGTTCACAGCATGCCTGGAAGAATTCAAGCATGAATTTCTTCTCCTACCAATAGAGAAATGGTTGTTGATTGAAAAATGACTGGGGAAATATGAACAGGGAGATGGAAAGAAAAGCAGGAGGGGCCGATGGGAGGAACCTATATGTCCTGCTTAACCTCCCAATTAGTCAACTACCAGGGGAAGAAGCTGTTCTTTAATGCAATGTATGGGTGGCATTTGTAAGATGCGGTAATCATTCACTCCCAGTCTGTGCAGAGCAACATCCAACAACTTATTCCCATTCGGTCCATTTAAAACTCAGACAAGAGGCTACAAAAAGGCAGCTAGCTCAGATCTGGGGCAAATTAACCACACACCTCAGCCAGAAGGAGTTCGAGAAGAGCAAAGCAGATATGTATTTGACAGCTGCTTCGAAACTTTGCACGTTCAAAAAAAGCTGGAGCTATTTCCAGCAGCAGGATAATTGTGGTGACATTTGATCAATGTGAGAGGAAGGGATAGACCCTCCTTTCAAAGAGCCTGGGGAGACCACACCCTGATATGGAGCCTTGTTTCCCAACCCTTAAATGCTAAGAAAATGTGAGTCTGAGCAAATAGTCAAGACCCCACTGAGAAACTGCATGACTGCACTATTGCAGAGAGTGTGGGGAGGTCCATGTGGAGATCTTTCTCTGAGGAAGGACACCTTGAGCATTCAATAGATCCTTTTGCTCTAATCACGGGGCTCATAGAATCCCAGAATGAAAAGTTTGTCCTTGATTACTTTCCAGGGAGGATGCTGGCTGGAGGTACAAGGAGATGGAGGAAGGCTTAGCACATGCAAGGCACATCCTGTCTCCGCAGGCATGGTGGTATTCTCCTTCAAAACGTCCTCTCCCTTTTGGGGACCTCCTTCACAGTATAAAATGAGGAAGGAGAAGCAATTTAGTGCTTTCATTTCCCCCCTCTTTGTTGTTATTCTTTGGGGGTTTGGGTTTTTGTTTTTTGTCACTGCTGCAGTGAGCATAGGAATATATGTGACTCCTCAGTATCTTGATTACAAATCCTTTTAATAAAATCCAATGCTAGAACACTACCAGAAACTCCAAGTCAAGAAATGGATGGACATTTTCCTGTAACAGTTTGGAATCTGCTCCCTGAGTATATGGGACATGGGAATAAAAGCAAAAGAGATATCCTGCTGAAACAGGGCATTGTGGCAAGAGCAACATCAGATTGAGTACCAGATCCAAGATTGTTCCCTTCCTTCAACATGCTCCTGTTAGGAAAAGGGCTACCTGGTTGTGTTCATCTAATAATGACAGAATGGATAGCTTCATTCTAAGATTCAAATTACAAATGACTTCCATTTATTTTTTTATTGACTCCAAATCACTAATTTATTCATTAATTTACTGTTTGCCATTCAACCAATAGTAAACCCCTATTCAGCCATTAGATTCTGTTAAAATGTTTGGTTTTGTTTTTTAAAAATTTGCTTAACATATGCTTTTTCATATAATATATTTTGATCATATTCCTTTCCCTGCCCACTATTCTCACATCCTCCCCACCTCTCTACCCACCTACTTTCATGTTCTTTCTCCCTCTCCTTCTCAAAGGAAAAATGAAAACAAAATCCCCCAAATCAAAGAAAATAAACAAACAAAAACCTTGGACAAAAAAAAAACAAAAACAAAACAAAAAAACAAAACCTCAAACCAAAACAAAAAGCATACAAAAATCATGGAATCTATTTTGTGTTGGCCAATTGCTCCTGGCCATTAGGACTCCCTGGGGGGTGTAGTGGATATACCCATTGACATTACATTGGAGAAACTGATTTTTCCTAGCAAATCTTAAGCCCAAGCAGCTTCTTGCTAAGGGGTGGAATTTTGTGTCTACCTTCTCTCTCTAGTATTAGGATTGTGTCTGGATTGAACCTGTGTAAGTTTTGTGTGTACTTTTTCAGTATTATGAGTTTATGTTTTATAGGCCTATTGGGTTTTGAAAAAAACAATTTCCTTGCAGTCATCCACCCCTTCTGTCTCTTACCATCTTTCCACCTCTTTCTAGGTATAGATCCCAGAGTCTTAAGCGAGGGTTTGATGAAGACATTCTACTTAGGCTTGAGTGCTCTAATGCTCTAAAGTCTCTCTCTCTCTCTCTCTCTCTCTCTCTCTCTCTCTCTCTCTCTCTCTCTCTGCATACTGCCCAGCTGTGGGTCTCTGTTAGTTACCATCAACTGCAAGAAGCAGCATCTCTGATGAGAGATGAGATATGGATTTAAGTAGAGACTATGGATTCATTTCTGAAACTACCCAGACACAAATCATCACATAGAAACTATAATAATTACAAATTGCTTGGCCAATGGTTGTGGCATATTTGTAATTAGCTCTTTCATCTTAAATTAATGCATTTCTGTTAATCTATGAATGCCACGAGGGTGTTTCTCTCTTTCAGCAGCTACATGGTGTCTCCCTGACTCTCCCTTCTTTCCTCCTCTGTCTCTGCTTGGATTTTCTGCCTTGTTGTATTCTGCCCCACCATAGGCCAAAGCAATTTTTTTTTATTAATCAGTGGTAATAAAACATATCACAGTGTACAGAGGGGAATCCCACATCATCTCCCCTTTTCTGTCTAAATAAAAAGGAAGGCTTTCACTTTAACTTAGTAAAAGTACATATACAAAACAGGTATCAAGCCAGAATTACAGTTACAATATTTTTTTGTGAGTCTAAGGTTCATATCTAATTTATCTTTTATCATAATTAAGGAAATATGTAACTATAGCTATCTATCTTCAACTCCATCAAAGAGCCCAGAAGGATATAATATTACCTAAGTAAACAGAAAGTGCATTTTAAGCAACTGGCAGACATCTCTCTGCATAGACAGTCATATAAAGTTCTTTTGTAACATTGGGGCATCCATATCAATCCTATAGACCCATAATATCTGGTGGACTTTTCAGTGAAACCCTAGTTCTAGAGAGGATTATAAGATAGGAGGAGACAGTTCTCAGACCAGACACAGTCTCATTCTGAGAGTCCTGGAGGCAGGATCGCCATTTTCAGACTGAGGTTAAGGTAAAAGTCAGTGCCTGACTTCTTTGCTTGTTGGTTCTTCAGGTTGAATTCCAATATATGTCTCTGAGTTTTTATTAATCATACTTCACATGCACCCCAATCTAGGGTATAACAATATGTCATTAGGAAATATTTAATTGCTATGTTTCTTTAACAGAGTAATAATAGTAGGTTTTCCTAAAGGTCAATAACCTATCTAGTCTCAGGTTCTTGGCCACTATGCAATGCCAGTGGGCTCCATTAAATGAAGAGGGCCTTAAATCCAATTTTAAAAAGTAGTTGGTTACTTTCAGACCTTTCTGGCTTTCAACAACTCCATTGAAAAGCCCGGTGTTATTCTAACAGACCTGTCCTTATATGTGACTCAATCTTGTCCCCCTGCAGTTTTTAAAATTCATTTTTTTTGTTCCTTTAGTGTTTTGATTATTCTGTGTCTCAGAGTTTGCTCTCTGTTTGTTTCTATTTGGTGTTCTATGTACCTCTTATACCTTGATAGACATCTTATTTTTTAGATTGGGGAAATTTTCTTCTAATATTTTGTTGAAAATATTTTCTATGCCTTTTATTTTGGTTTTTATCTCCTTCCTTTACACCTACTATTTATAGGTTTCGTATTTTTATAATGTCCCAGATTTTCTGGATGTTTTGTACCTGGATTTATTTAGGTTTGACATTTTCTTTGACTGACCTATCTATTTTTTCTGCCTTGTATGGGAGACCTGAGATTCTGTCTTCTATATCTTTTCATCCATTGGTGAGGCTGACCTCTGAGCCTTTTGTTTGACTTCCTGAACTTTTCATTTCTAGGGCTATTTCAGTGTGATTCTTCATTAGAGATTCTATTTCTTTATTTAATTTCACTTTCAAGTCTTGAATCTTTTTATTTTTTATTCAGTTCTTTGTGCTTTTATAGTCTTCATTAAGGCAGTTATTCATTCCCTTTTAAGACTTATAATTGTTATTTTGAGTTATTTTTCTTGAGATTCATCTAAATTGATTTCCTCAAGGCCTGTTACAGTAAGTTGCTAAATGATGCATGTTACCTTAGTTGTTCAGGTTTGTGTTTTTGTGCTAGGATCTAGGTATCTCTAGTTATGATGTTTGAGATATTTCTTCGTGTAGATACCTGGTGTGCTGGCTAGTCATATGTCAACTTCATGCACAAACTAGAGTTATCTGAAACTAGGGAACATAGAATGAGAAACTATCACCACACTCTATGTCTTTAAAACATTTTCTTAATTAATGATTGATAGTGGATGTCCCACTCCATTATGGGTAGTGCCATCCCTGGACTGCTGGTCCTGGGATCTATAAGAAAACAGGCTGAGCAAGCCATGAGAAGCAAGCTAAAAAGTAGTATCCCTCAGTGGTCATTAGCTTCTAACTTCAGGTTCTTGTTTTTGCATTCCTTTCTTGACTTTCTTCTATGATGAATAACAATATGGAAATATAAGCCAAATAAACCCTTTCCTCCCCAAGCAGCATTTTGATCATGGTGTTTCTTCATAGTAATGGTAACCATAACTGAGATATCTTGCCTAGCCTTTGATGGCTGGGTATCTCATTCTTTGGTAAATGTTGTTCCAGTCTTGGTCCTAGCTATGGAGTACTTGAGTATCACCCAAATGGCTTTGGGTCCCTAGTAGAAAGTGGTTCTCTGCATCAGTGGGGAGACACAGAAGAATGAAGGTTGGCTAGAAAGAAAGGATGAACAATGTTGACAGGGAAGAACGAAAGGAATGCTGGGTCCACATCATGAGGAGGCCAACTTCTAAGATAGTGGGGGTGCCATGTCTGGGAGGAAGTGTACAAGTTGGCTGGCATCATCTGATCTGACAGTTGCCTGAGAAGGCTAGGATAGAAGAGAGGAACAAGTCGCCTTCAATCTAGCTGAGATCTAGCCAAGTGTGTGTGGATCCCTGGCAGAGATTGGTTCTTAAAATTTTTCTTGATTTTTATGAGTTTTTTCTTTGACTCTTCCAAATACATGATGAAAATGTGGTCTTCATAGTAAAGGAAATCAGGATTTTATTAAATTAATACCCATAATCACAAATATTGGTAATTTTGTTCTCCTAAGTTTTCATAAGATTTTGTGAATTTCCTTGCTTAACACTGTACAAATAGTTTAATATTTTAATTTAATTTTATATTGTAACCATAATTCAATTAAAAATTTTTAATTAAGTTTTTAATTTAATATCAAAATTATAATTACTTTTGCAAGAACCCAATCTAAGATACTTTTTTGTTGAAAATACATAATAGAAAGAGAAAGCAAATGCTTCTGTTTTAGGCAAAGTTACTAAAAATATAAATCAATGATCTAATACAACAAATATTTTGAAAGTTCAAGTTTCAAAGAGAAATGTGGAATGCTCACCCACAAATGAGGTCAATGTGTGATTTGACTATATCCTCTTTTGTTGCTGTATTTCATTCCAATGTGCACCTGACTGGTAAATGACCCATGAATAAAGAACTCGTGGATATCTAACAGGGTCATCTGAGAAACCGGAAGGACGCCAGAAATGAGTGTTAAGCTGCTCTAACTAGTGTCTGCAGTTACACCATTGGATATTCTCTCATTGGCTTTTTTTCTTTCAGTGTTCAGTATATCATCCACTAACAACACATTTGAGGGCTGGAGATATGACTCCACGATTAGGAGTATCTTATTCCCCTGTCCTTTTCCACACACTGGATGGATCAACTTTCTTGAGTTTCCAAAATATTTGTGCACACTTTTCCCATCCGTTGGCTTCCTTCTGACAGCCTATAGGATTCCTGTGCAGATTTCTGGGCACATCCCAACTCACTCAGCTGTCCTCTTCCTGCCTGTATGCACCTTTTATTGTATTTGGTTGGGATGCTAAGTATCTGTTGATGATTTGTAAGCTACTTCACAAAATGGAAGACTGAAGAGTGCTTTTTATTTGGGAGACCCAGTGCTTATCACGTGCCTAGATGTTGAGTAATTTTTTTGGGACAAGTCCTGAGCATCCACCAGGAACTCTGCTTCCTTGTCTAGACAACGGATCTGCTTGCTTTTGCCACCCTAGTGCTGTTTTGGTTTCAGGATGTGTCATTAGGACCCTGTAAAGCCGTGAGCACTTGCATCTGACTTCAAGTATCAGAGCCACAGTAATGGAAACCAGAAAAGCCTTATTCTGTTGCTATAAAATATCAAATAAAATGTAAGTGAAACTACACTTATTTATCCACTCATTTATTCACTCATTCATTGACTTATTTAATTTATCTAACATCAAGTAGAAAGTAAAGTTTTATGGCAGCAAGAATATAATCCTAGTCACTTCATTTCTTACATTTTATTGTGACCTTGTTATAATGAGGCCACAGTGGGCTTAGGATAATTATAGGAAAATCTTACCCTGCACCTGCTTTTTTCTGTGGGATTTCCCATACCCATATAGCATAAATTGACTGAGTTCAATTGAACTATCTTATATGAGGGTAAACAATTATAATGTTTTTGATCTGTCACTCAAGTTCACTGAAAGAGATTCACAGAACACTTTCTCAAAACAGAGGTAAGCATAATGTCTATTTATGTGGGATCCATTTGATTAGTGACCAAAGAAATAAAACAAAATTCCCAAACCATGCTCTAACACAGTGCTTCCAGGGAAGAACTGAGACAAAAACATAAGGCTGTGACAATCACTCTAGTAAATGGAGATTGAGTTGCAATGACTTAGGGAATTTTGTTTGTCCCCACATCTGGAGAATAGTGGCTCTGGAGTCTCACAGAAGCACAGCACCCAATGACAATGTTAGTGCTGAGCATTTGCTGTGAGGCATGGCCATTCAATTGTTTTGTGGGATTTCCCATTTAATCCCATTATTGTGAAGAATCGTTCTCCTCCCTCTCATATGATGAAACGGGGGTGCCGAGTGGTTTCTTTGCTGGATAATGGTTGATGAGTCTCAGAATCTTAACCAAACCCAGCCTCTTGTCACTCAAAGTTATGCGTTCCTCAGTTACAAGCTCTCTGGGTGCACAGGAGTCTGGGAAATGTTAGGAAAGATAGAGTTCAAAACCCAGAATGTTTCAAGAGCAGTTACTATGGAAGAATTTCTACAAAGAAAACCTGGAAAGAATTGGCCATGCTGACAATGTTTTTATTGACTATTTTGTGGAAAAAGATCATAATGACAAACACATTTTTGTGCAAATGATCCACTTGTTATCAGGGAATAAAAGAACATTTTTTGCATTATCTCCCTAAGCCAAGAAAATGTGTGTGTGGTCGTGTTCTAGATGAATGTCTCCTGTATGCAAATTGACTTGCTCTCCTGTGGATCCCTAGAACATGCAGATTATTCTATCTAATATGGAAGCATGTGCGATTATCTGCAAAGTGTTCCCAAGTGCACAGTAAGCGTGGTTTATAAGGCACCGTGTGTGCAAAGCCTGGCTGTGAGAAATGTTGAACGTCTGTCTCACGAGTTAACAAGGCTGCATGGAGTCATCTTCCTGGGCAGACCATTTGCCTTCCTGTTATTCTCCCTTTATTATTAGAGCTACAATAATAGCATGAGGCATTTTGAAATTTGGCCCCAAGACACTGAGATCGCTTGGAATTATGTGCAACATTTTGTTTAGTGCAGATTGTTCTTGTCTCGGCATGAAGCTCTCAAAGAAGATTCCTGTTGGAGAGGCTTATGAAGCAAGACATAGGTTACCCAAGTCCCAGGAAGGTGCCCCTGGGGGAGAGCCCAGTAAACAAGTCAAAGGGCCCCACAAAGCATCGAGAAGTGTCCACAAGTGTCTACCACCTCCTCTAACTTCTCTCCCCACCCATAAACACACACACACACACACACACACACACACACACACACACACACACACACACGGGTGGTGCACTTTTCCTTCAAAACTTCTCCTGGGTGTTTACCTGAGCATTAAGCCCAGTGAGCCAGAATGGGAAAGTCTCCCGAGCCTGATCATTTTCATTCCAGTATCAGGCATATGATCACCATCTGTGACTTGCAGAAAGCAATCAAAACTCTTGTGTCTCACTTGTGCCACCTGGGAAATGGGAAAAATAAAGAACTGTCTATTGCTAGTAAAACTAAAAAACTTTACTAAAGGTGATACATATTAGCTTGGAATCTAATAAGCAAACATGTTTCTGGGAGCAACCATTATATTGTCCCCGAGTCATGGCAAGCAGAGTGCACTTTCCAAAGTGCCTAGAGTAATGGTTTTCATTGTCAGGGAGCATTAGGTATAGTTATAAGCTAAACCGTGTCCTCTGGATTCATAAGACCAAATCCACACGCCCAAGTTGTTTTGAAAGATGAGTTGATTCGGGTGAAAAGAGGACCTTAGGTTGGACCCAAAGCCAAGACAACTCCTATCTCCTAAGAATAGGTAAAAGAGACTCCAGGTACTCATACACCGAGGAAATGCCACCTGCAACTCAGGAGACGAGAAGCAGTGCTGACCTGCAGTCCCACATTCTCACAATGTGGAGCAAACTAGTATATTATTTAATGACCGACTGTCTGTGGTCTCCTGGGGAAGGGCACCTAAGAAGGCATCAAGATTTATAAAATAGTTTTTAATTATTTTGCTGAAAAAATTGTGCTCAGGTAGAGAAGCATAAAGCAAGCATCGAGATCATTAAAACACATGCAGCGATCTCCAGAGTCACCTTGGGAATGAGTGTGCTGCTTATTTTTGTCTTCTTAAGTAAAAAAAAATGAATATATATATATATATATATATATATATATATACACACATATATCATAAAGAGACTAATAGCATACATCATTTTTAAATTGAGTTTCTTTTCTTACATTCGTGGAAGCTCCACCCTTTGATACATAGGCCTGTGTTTCATGTAGTATTTGGCCATATATGGAATATGCTACAAACTTAGTGTGTTCATTCATTCATCTGCTAATAGACATTTAGGCTTGCATTTGTTGTATATGTATTGATAATGAACACCCTCCGGCAGACCTTTTAATAACCCATCTCAAGCTCCTTAATTCTTTAGTGAGTATACCTAAAAGTGGGTTTGGAAAATCACTAGAGAAAACTAAGAATTTTCCTAAGAGATTATCCAATGCATTCCTTTTTTTGTTAGGTTCTTTTTTAAGTTGATTTTTATTGAGCTCTACATTTTCCCCTGCTCTTAAGTGGGAGAAACTGAATGTGCCAACAAGACCGTGACTTGTTCTTTTTTATGCATTGTGCTAGGTATGTACTCATATGTTTTTCTAGTTTAAATTTTGATTTTTCTAAGTGATAATGAGATTAAACATATTTTTATTTCCACACAGGCACGCATTTGAAATTTCCCTTTAATCAGACATCTTAAAATTTCTATTGTACTGTTTATGTTTATTGGTGGGTGAGAGACATTAATAGATTCTTGAAACATGTTCTTCAGTAGTTTTCTATGGAGTTTGTTTTCCTTTTGTGGATCTTTAATTTCTTCTAACTAGTGAGGTCTCTTAATGGTAGGGATACTTAATTTTTAGCACATTGTGTTTTATCAGTCTTGCTTTTCTCTGCATTAAATGAATGGTCCTCTGTTCTGTAGACATTAAAATATTCTCAAAAATCATACCCTACTTACAGTGCTGGGTCATTTGTCTAGCATCCTTCACATTGTATTGTTGGAGTAACTGGAGTTCCACCCTGCCCACTTTCATGAATGCAGCAGCATCTGTCCCCCTGTAGTCTTGACATTCTTATTCCTTAGCTCTTCTTCACGAACATGCTTGGAGAAGCAGGTGCCTGAAAGAGACAAAGCTGGAGATGACCCACATCTTGAGGCTAAATATAGTGCCCCTAGCCAGTAGCACAGTAATCTCTGTAGGACTAATAAAAAATGTATCATCATAATATGGCCCCAAATTTCAAGGTAATCTTTGATACATCATCATGGACATAGCCAGGGGACAGGTCACCTGAACTCAGCACTATGTAAACAGTAACCTTCAAAATTGTCCCAGCCTTCAACATTACTAAAAGCTGCACCATGTTTTAGAAGTCATTTCTTCCAGGGTAGAAATGTGGCCTCAGATTGAAGCATGCACAGACTGGGTTGCAGAACTTTTCCTGAGTCTGTCTGGGTCAGTTTTTACTACCTTGCTCAATATGTGATAGTGGAGATAACATTTTAAAGATACACTTTACTTTTGAAGGGGTTTATATCAGCACAAGGTTAGTAGAGAGGACGACCTTCCATCCCTTTACGTGTGCACACCACCCGCTGTCGGTATTCCTGGCCAGAGTGGTCCATTTGTTACAAATGATGGCTGAATCTATGTGGATATATCATTTTTCACCCAAAGGTCATAATTCCCTTTAGGATCCCTGGGGTTAGAAGAATGTTCAGGGCTCATGCCGTTGAGACTCATGCAGACAAGTTCCAGAGCATTAACTGTGTATGGGTTTCACCTCTCCACTCCTCAAGTGCCTGAGCATCTGGCAATCAATCATTCCTCTTTCTCCAGTCTCTATATTTCTGATATTAATTAATTGTTCTGCTATTGTAAACATATACTGCATAGCTTTATCAGATTTCTTAGCTTTTCAGATTTCTCACTTAACTATCCACATTTAAATTTCTTCCACATCTTTTCATAGCTTGATAGTTCATTTTCTTTTTTTGCACCATAGAATATTTCTACCCCCATTTCTTATAATTTTTTCTTATGCATTCTTTATTCACCCAAACTATTGCTTCTACTGTCTTTTTTTTCCCAGGGCACCATGATATCAGATCTCCATGTATTTATGATGAGTCTACCTGGAATTACTTCTTGCTGTTTTCTACTGGGCAAGCATCAACATTTAGTTTAAATGCTATGGCTCCATCAGGGATCCCAAAGCATCCATAGGTAGGATTTCTTTCTATTTTTATACACTTTTCATTTTTAACATCTTTTTATGTAAGTGGAATTTTATTTTGATTGTTATGGTTTATAGCTATTTCCCTATAAAACCTATGCTTTATTTTTTATTTAGTTATGCCTCTTAAAATGGAGACAATTTCCTCAGAGATGTTTAATATATACTTATGGAATGAATATAGAGGGAAAAGCAGATAATTTTCCTTGTTATCATATTTAAAAAAGAATGTATTTTAAAATTATTAATAGGTTTAATACATCAATTTCTTATATTCTCTGTATTTTATTGTACAAAAAATCCTGAATTGTTTTGTTATAATATTGTTCAATATAATATTAACAATTTTTATTTCTTTCATTTCCCAAGTAATGCTATGTTGGTTATATGGAAAACTTAGGGAAAAGATGTCACAGACTCTTAAACCAAAATTCTCATGGTGGTTTACTACATGGGCCCAGTACTGGAAAGCAAAATGGATTTCACAGAGAAATCAATGCATTGATTTCGGGGTTCAGGACCTGGCTGGGGTAAGGGAACATAAGAACTGATATACTCACAGCCTTGGAGGGACACACAGCAAGAAGAGTCTAGGGGTGCACTCACACAGTGGAAGTGGGTCTCCTGAGCTCCTGTGCGATGGTGAGCTGAGTTTATATGGTGTCACATTGCTGAATGAAGGTGAAAAAATAAAATGAGGAGGGAGGTGGGACCAAAAGCACCCAGGTTTCTCCCTATGTCTCACTCTCTGCTCTGAAGAAAGTGAGCTTGCCTGAAACACAGATGGAGGCCTTAGGCTATGGAAAGTAGGCAAATTCCTTTGCTCCCCAGAGAGGAGTGAGGGAGACCCAAGCACTTTCTTTAGCCCCATTTGATGCCCAGTTTTCCAGGAACTTTGCCTTTCATATTGGTGACTAAATTCACATCACATCTCCTGCTAGAGACCATGTCTGTCTTCCGTTGCCTAAAGCTAGCATCTCAAGATAGGTGTGGAATCAGTTCTCCAATGCCTCTGGGCCTGAACGGAGCCACATTCCTCTAGTTGGCCACGTTCCATTCTCTGGCACCTTAGCTCCCAGTGTCTTGGAACTGTTTATAAGTAATAACCTATGCTTTAAGACCCAGCAGAGTAATCGCCCTCCTTCCGTCACTCTAACTCCCAACCTCTTGGGGACTCATACAGAACCTATTCATCAGTATCTCATGTCCTGGGCAGAAACCATGACCCAGGTTCAAATCACATCTCCTTTCCCCAGTACTTTAACCACATATGCTTCAGGATCCATATGGAGTCTGTTCCCCAGAGCCTCAGTGGAGTTTGTTCTCTGGGTTACAGGTTCGATCTTCAGCCCTCTGTCACCCTTACACTCCATGTCACAGGGCCTCACTTCCCAGGTTGGATGCCACACCCATACCTACCTCTGGAAGTCTAACATCCCCATTACACAAACCATGAAGAATGTCTTTGTTGTTGGCAGAGTCTGCTCGTTCATTCCCAGCTGCCCAGACTCCCAAAATAGTCACACGGAAACTAGATTATTTGAATCACTGCTTGGCCAATAGCTTAAGCATATTGCTACCTAGCTCTTACATCTAGAATCAACCCATTTCCATTATTTTGTATTTTACCACCAGTCTTGTGGCCTACCAGCAAGATTCTACCTGGTAGCTCACGTCTTTCTTTTCTGCCGGCTACATGGCATCTCCAGACTCTGCCTACTCTTTCTCTATATCTCTTTCAGCCTGGCTTTACTCTGTTAAGCCATTGGCCAAAAGCAGCGACTTTATTAAGGACTTCCCACACCACCCCAGGTCAGAGGCCACACTCTATTGCCCTTTGTCATTCTACTTTTACTGCCTTCGTCCAAGTGTAATGCATCTCTCTCCTTAGATCTGGTTCATCAGACCCCCTGCAGCTCAACTTCTAATTCAATACCTGCTTGACGTTTCTGCTTGCTTCTCAAGTCACAGACCACACATCTGACAATACTGACATCGTAACCTTCTCTCTACCAACTTATACAGGGTGCTGATTCAGAGGCCACATCTTTCTTTCTCCAAACTGGGGCCACTTCTGCCATCACACCTAAGAGTCAGAATCCTGTAACCCCAAGATTTAATTTCAAATATCTCCCAGCTGCCCAAAAACCAACCATGTGGGATTAACAGCAAACATGGACTCAAGTGGCTACATCGCACATCACAGGTGTGCCCTTGGGTTTTCTTTCACTCTAGCCCCACATTGGAATGCCAAAATGTTGTCATTTGTTTTACTTTTTTATTTTTACTCTTTGCTCTTTGGGGATCTGCCAAACACTCGGCCTTAGTTTGGCTTGTTGATTGGCAGCTTTTCTTAACTTAAGTGATTCCATCTACCTTTTGCCTCTGGGCTTTTATCTTCCTCTTACTTCTGTATATCTTACTTTCACTCTTACTCCACAGCTGGTTGTGTGGCTGGTGGCTGACCCCTAGCATCCTCCTTTCCTTGCTCTCTTGCTCCTTCTTCTCTTCCAGATTTCTCCTTCTATTTATACTCTCTGCCTGCCAGTCCTCCTTATACTTTCTCCTGCCTTACTATTGGATATTTAGCTCTTTGTTAGATCATAAGGTGTTTTGGATAGGCAAAGAAAAACAGCCTCACAGAGTTAAACAAATACAGCATAAACAAAAGCAACACATTTTAAAATAATATTCTACACCACAGGTGGACCAGTGATACACCAAGTGCCACAACCAATGAAAGATATGCAAGTCCCATTGCTAAAACATACGCAACACTTCATGCCAAAACAATATATTTCATTCGAGTGTCACAAATCCCAAGCCAATTTCTAAATATTCATGTACCCATTGGCAATTTCTACTCTCTGCTCTATCCAGTGAAGCATCTCATTTCAGTGTATGGTGAAAAATGAAGAGACTCATAGCTGCTCAAAATGCTGAGAACTCATTATTAAATCCTCACCCATAAACAAGACATTTATACTAGTCCCTTCCCCTCCAAGACTCAGGAAACACTGTGAAAGGATGTAAGAACAGAAAGATGCATAAGACTGAAATGCTATCTTCTAAGCATGACACGGCCACTGCAACCATAACTCACAGCAGCTTCACTAGGCATACATATGACTGGTCCTATCAATAATTGTTCATGTGTGAGTTAGGGGTCCACAGGGCTCCGCCCTCCCTCACTCCTGACTGTTGTTGGATGCTAGGAAAAGGAGGTTGGATGGATATGGGAAGGAGATAAGAGTGAATGGGACTGATAGTCTTTAGAATGCATTACCTGCATGCAGGAAATTGCCAAAGGACAAATTTAATTAATAAAAACCAAAGACACATTAAGCATGAACACTGGTGAATGTTACATGTTGGTAACAGCTGTGAACAAAGAGTAGAACATTTTATTTTCTCAGAAAGCCTCTGATGGGAGTTAAAGTCCCTAGGGTTCAATACTTTTCTGAGATCTATTTCTGCAAATTATTTTTGTTTATTGTAAAATAAACAAATAGTTTATTGTACATAAAGAGTCTTAAATGATATATTTTATTTTCCTATCCTTGGCTCTGCATCACAGTTTTTGAGATCACTTAAGCTGTCTCTCATGTCAGAGATGCTTCCTTACTCTTACGTAATTTTATCATTTCCTCATATGGATCTAAGACTACTAATTCACTGTCCTCCTCATAGCAAGTTACATTGACACTAGTTTTCATGTCACACAAATGAATCTACTAGGAAGACATTTGCACATCTATTTTGTGACAATGTTGGGTTGAGATTTCTGGAAGCTACTGCTGAGCTGGATTTGGACTTGTATAAAGCATACTAGCAAGAAAGATGAAATAAAGAAAGAAAGCAAAAACAGACTGGGAAGGTGGATGGGTTACACCTCAAAAATTTGACAGAATTCACCAATAAGGTCACTGAGACATCAGGGCCTCTTCATGAAAACTTCATGATTAAAAGTTAATTTTTCTGGGTACTGGTTATATGGCTCAGCATAAAAAAGAAAGATGTTTGTCACCAAGGAAGTTGTCCTCTAATCTTCATAGCTGTGCTGATGCTTGTGTGTGCAACACGCACACCACTGAATTTCTTAATCAGTAGATACAATGATACTAGTATTTACTACTCCTACCCTCCTTTTGCAAAGTAGGATTTTCAAACAAATGTCCCCTTGGCTCTCAGTATTCCCACTTTCCATACATGTGTGCACAGTTTGGTTTTGTCACAGTTTTAGATGCAGTAGAATGTGTGAGTTACTCCTCTTTGCCCTGAATTTCATAACTTGTGTTTCCTCTCTTTTTCAGTTTTTGAGAAGGCATATCTATTTTATGCAACTCTTTAAAGAATTTGCCATGAATGGTTAGTCAAACAAAGCAGAAAACTTTAAAGATGCTAATATGATTTAGAAATATGAGTTATTCATAAGAAAAACTGCTAAAATATTAAAAGGAATTAGAGTGAAGGAGGTACAAGATTGCTTTTTATTCTTGGTAAACAACTATGCTGCTTTATCTTTTTGAAGTATGTGTTTGTATTATTTTGAAAATAAAAATAAAATTCAATTAAGAGATGGATCTGAGTAGTACCTTATAGGTCGTTGTAAAAATGCAATAAGATACATCATGAGCAAGCGGGTAGCATAATATAGGAATTCAATAAATGATAGCCATTATATCTGCTATTTTTTACAGAACATCATTATAAAAACATTAATGCATTTCTAAATATAATGAGAACATTTCACCTCCCAAACACATTATATGCTGTTCATTTATCTTTGTTGTTTTATTCTGCTACACACATAATTTTATATAGCAGAATAAAACAACATGTGGGTGTGCTTATGCTTCTAAGCATTGGATCAACTAAAGGCCTCATGTTTCTCTAATTATGATAACTAATGCTTTATACCCTACTTGATCAGGGTCACACCTTTTTGAAAATTTAATAGTTTTAATTAATATGTAATAATTAGGCAAGTTTACCGAGCAGTATGACATTGAAATACATATATCCAGTGTATGATGATAACTGGTCCAGGGGAATTGCTTATAGATATCTTCTCAGCCATACATCACTTCTTTATGTCAGGAACATTATAAAACCGCTCTATTTTCCATTTTGAATATTCAATTAATTGTTATCAGCCATCATTATCATACTGGCAGTGGTGCAATTATTATGTTTTTATTGTTAGTATTCTAAATGGAATTTCAATGGCATCTTTAAACATATAGTGATTTGGTACTTGGATACTTTTCTTAACTTAAATTCACAGAAATGGGATTCCTGTGGGACTGTGTATATTTTTCTCAACCCATTCCCATATTTCTTTCCGAAGTCGCTTTGACAATTTACATTACACATAATTTCTGAGTGTATTGATCTCAGCAAAGGCTATAGGAGCATGCTTCTTTGTTACCATTTTAATTTCATGGTAAGTTCAGGAATCTGATAAAGATAATATGCTATTTTCAACCCAGAAAACTGAATAACATAGCTCAATGAACAATATTATTTATTACTGCTATTATTTAGACCTAGACTTCTCTTGGAAATTATCTAAAAATGCATGTACATGTTGCTGTCACTTTTAGCTAGAACTATAGATTCTAGCTGTAGTTCCCTTCTCTCCCTGAGAATTCCAACTTTCACAGTGGTACCAAGCTCCAATTTAAGTGAAGGAAGTGTAAGTACATTCTTCTTCTTCTCCCCTTTGTTTTCCATAAGCTCTGGTTTGGGTTGAATGTGAGTCTTTGTCCTGCTTGACTTCCAGCAGGCCTTTATATTACATTATATCATATTCTTCCTACATCATATTATCTTATCAACTGACTTATCACTATTTTTGATAATTTCTGCATTTAGAGGAAAGCTTCTGTCAGTCACACCAGAGAAAGAGCCAATTCTTGTAGAAATTGCTTTGACAAAAGAGAAGGTAAAAGAAAAATTAATTATTTAATTCATTTTATAAGGTCAATAAAATCTTGATATCAAAATTGGATGGGAACATTATAGGAAATAAAAATTACACAACAATCTCTTATCAACATAAATGCAAAATTGCAAAGAAATTATCAGGCATTTTGGCCACACAGAAACATGACATAACAATGAGGCCTCATTGAAATGTATAAACAACCAGTGCATAAGTAAAAATATAAAATCAATTGTATAGAGATCCAAACTGTTAACAAACAAAAGCAACGCAAAACATACAGCAGTAATGCTTTTATCTTAATAGAGATTAGCAATGTGTTTGATAAGCTTCATATACATTAGTAGCTAATAGACAAAGGGGGCATTTCCATATAATTTACAATATCTTTAAATAAATAAGTATACATCAAACATATTTAACATACTCAGTGGTGATTTTTAGAAGTTTCCCCCTGAAATCAGGAATGTAATAAGATGCTATGCATTTCTTCTAGAATCTGTTCAATATTTTGGGGGAAATTTCTATTCAGTAAGAAAATATTCACAAATATATTGTTTAATGTTACTAATTATGAAACAAACTATCAGTCTGTACCAAAGTTATATGAATACATATTATACAGAAGAAATTATTAATTAGTAAATACATTCAACAAACTCTCTGCATGGAACATGACAAAAGAAACAAAATTAAAATTAAAAGCCATCATTAATAGTAATATCTAAACCATATACACAGCATGTTAGGTTTTGCTGCTCTCAGCTACAAATCCCTTCATTTTAATAATGTATTTTGACTATTTGAATTAGAATTTAGATTTTCCTTTTGATTTCTTTAATCATCAATGTAATTGATAATTATTAAAGTCTTCATTGCCAACTTGTGTGGATTTAGAATTACCTATGAGACAGTTCTGGATATTTCTCTGGAGGTGTTTGAGTGAGGTTTAGCTGAGAAAGGGGAGACCCACCCTGAATGTCATTGGTGGTAACCAAGGAGCTGGAGTCGTCTGGGACTTGGAAAACGAAGATGAGAGTAGAAAGTCAGGACTTGATTGCTTACCACTTCCACTGCTTGTTGGTCCACTGAGCTGTTACCAAGTTGGTGCACCACACTCCTGCCACCAAGCCAAACAATCCACCCATAACTAAGCTTTTGCCACCGTGGTGGACTGTGCCACCTCAAACCATGAGCCAAAATAAACGTCCCCTTCCCTCATTTGCTTTTTCTCAGGTATGTTTGGTCTCATCAAGGAGAGCATTATCTAGCATAAGTCCTGGTGTATGTCATCATCTAGGCAGAAGGGCTTTGTTCTGTTTAGATACATTCTTTCTAAGGGATTCATTTCTGTTCCCACTATTCTCAGTACTTTCTCAACTTGACGATTATACCCCAACACATGACAAGATACAGCTGAAAGAAAGGAAGGTTTATTTCAGCCCACCAAAGACATGGAGTGGACTACGATGGGAAAGCACAGTGTAGGAATGAGTGTGAAATGCCTGTTCACACTGCAGAAGATTAGGAAGCACACCATGAACCTGAAGTTCTGTCAGGCTATGGCTATCAGTGTCATCCCTGCGGTGACCCACCTCCTCCAGCTTTGCTCCACGTCCTGAAGGTTCTGCAGTCTACCAAAACATCTCCAGCTGAGGGTTTACACACATGGGCTCTTGACTGGCAATTCCTATTAAAATAATAACACTGGTCACAGTCCATAGAAGGCCTCTGCCTTCCCAGGATCCAGGTTTCTCCCCAGTTGATGTACTAGCTTCTCTTCACTTACAGTGTTCCTCTCTATTCCACCATTCATCTTGTACATGCTAGAAGAGAGGATAAATTTTCTGTAGGGAGTTTTTTTTATGATTGGAGGCTAAATGAGCCACTTCCACTTTAGTTGCAGTGCCCAAAACTTAGCGATCTGCCCACACAGACAGTGATTTTATGGTAAACAGGTGTACTGACCAGATGATTGAAAGACACTTGCAGAGAACATTCCAGTAAGCTCAAACACAACTCTCTTCCCTTCACTGCCCACTTTTGATTTTATAGGAATGCTTTCTAATGGTAATGAAAGAACCATAGAACAGGCCTGGAATATTTATATTCTATCATTTTAGTTAGGATACAGATATTATTTTACTTGATACACAAAGAGACTTGAATATTTCCAAACATTGACTATTGTCATTTCCTTGGTGAATGAATGACATTAGTACATTTTTCCCTTCTATTATGTGGTTGAAAAATTTGAATGAGAACTTGTATACTTTTTTTTGACCCTCTCCACTTGATGAGAGGTGAAAGTGAATTTATACCCAAGAAGTTTTACCTCAGAGCAGACTTGCAACCCCAATGGGTCATTGAATCTGCTAGACTATTTGTATGTGATACATGATACTGCATGCAGTTCAGAGTACCTGGACATCAGCACAGACTTCTACTTATTTGATCACAGTTTTTCCAATACATCCTGGAATCCCTACTTTCCACACACTATGCTCTAACCTCTAGAGCAATAACAGTCATGAAATTAACTTTCTCTCTGACATGATGGAGCCATAATTTAGTATTCTTCTCTCATATGCTTTTAGGTTTTTCAGGTAAAGAATTATTCACTGATGGGGCACACATGTGTTCAGGGAAAGACTCTTGTATGGTAGTTTGTGCTATCTCATTAAGGATCCTAATAAGCCTTAACTGGGCTTCTTTTTTTTCTGTATGGGTCATCCTTCATGGAGATTCAGTCTCCAGACACTTATTTAACATCTTTCCCAAGATATGGCTGCTGCAAACTTCTGGGTCATGTATCTGAACACTGCTCACCTACAGAATAGCACCAGTATTGTCAGAGCTCCTCAACCAGCTCCCAAATGCACCACTCAGTTCTGCTACCCTAGTTATTCCTGATTCCTGTCTCAAAGGATATATAATACCCAAATTCACTGAACACACACTGCTACTTTCAATTCAATATGTGGCTAGCCCTAGTTTCTTCTTTCTAGAAGGTCATTCTAATCTTTGAACTTATAATATGGGAAGTCTTTCTGTATATATTTTGTCTTTATTGATTAACAAATAAAGAAACTGTTTGGCCTATAGCAGGGAAGAACAGAACAAGGTGTGAAAAACTAAACTGAATGCTGGGAGAAAGAAGGCAGAGTCAGTGAGAAGCACACACGAGACAGGTGTCAGGTGAAATTTTACCCTGTAAGCCACAGCCAAAGGCAACACACAAATTAATGGAGATGGGTTAGTTTAGGATATAAGGGTTACCCAGACATATGCTTAAGTTATTGGCCAAACAATATTGCAATTAATACAAATTTCTGTGTGATTATTTCAGGAGTGTGGGCAGCCGGGAATGAATAAGCAGCCTCCAACATTATACTTACCTTATTTTATTTGATACCCATCCTTTTGTCAATTGTTACAGAATTTAAGTCCTCAGTATCATGACATTTTGATGATCAATGTTCTAGAACTTTCTCACAACATAAATTGACCTCTTAGTCCCATCTCCTTTTTTCATTTTTTTATTGTTTTTATTGAGCTATATATTTTTCTCTACTTACCTCTCTTCCTCTCCCCTCCCCTTCTACCTTATCCCATGGTCCCTATGCTCTCAATTTACTCAGAATATCTTGTCTTTTTCTACTTCCCATGCAGGTTAGATGCATGGATGTTTCTCTTAAGAGCCTCATTATTGTCCAGGTTCTCTGAGATTATGATTTGTAGACTTGTTTTCTTTACTTTATGTCTAAAAGCCACTTAAGAGTGAATACATATGATATTTGTCTTTTGGGGCCTAGGTTACCTCACTCAATATGATGTTTTCTAGATACATTCATTTGCCCATAAATTTCAAGATGTCATTGCCCATTGTGTAAATGTACCACATTTTCCTCATCCGTTCTTTTTTCGAGGGGCATTTAGGTTGTTTCCAGGTTCTGGCTATGACAAACAATGCTGCTGTGAACATAGTTGAACACATGTCCTTGTCATACAATTGATCATCCTTTGGGTAAATACCCAAAAGTGGTATTGCTGGATCTTGAGGTAGGTTGTTTCTGAATTTTCTGAGAAATCACCACACTAATATCCAAAGGGGCTGTACCAGTTTGCACTCCAACAAGCAATGCATGAGTGTTACCTTTACCCCACATCCTCTCTAGCATAAGTTGTCATCAGTGTTTTTGATCTTGGCCATTCTTACAGGTTTAAGACGGAATCTCAGAGTTTTGATTTGCATTTCTCTGATGGCTAAGGATGTTGAGCATTTCCTTAAGTATCTTTCAGTCATTTTAGATTTCTTTGTTGAGAATTCTCTGTTTAGGTCTCTACCCTTTTTTTTATTGAATTATTTGTTCTTTGGATGACCAATTTCTTGAGTTCCTTATATATTTTGGAGATAAGCCCTCTGTCCAATGTGAGGTTGGTGAAGATCTTTTTCCATTCTGTAGGCTGCCATTTTGTCTTGTTGGCCATGTCCTTTGTTTTACAGAAGATTCTCAGTTTCAGGGGTCCCATTTATTGTTTCTCTCAGTGTCTGTGCTACACAGATGATAAATGAGCTGAGAAAGAAATCAGAGAAACATCACCCTTCACAATAGCCACCAATAGCATAAAATATCTCAGAGTAACTTTAACCAAACAAGTGGAAGACTTGTACGAAATGAACTTTAAATCTTTGAAGAAAGAAATTGAACAAGAAACCATAAAAGGGAAAGATCTCCCATGCTCTTCAGTATGTAGAATTAACATACAAAAAATGACAATCTTACCAAAAGCAATCTACAGATTCAATGCAATGCCCATGAAAATCCCAGCAAAATTCTTTGCAGATCCTGAAAGAATAGTACTCAATTTCATATGGAAAAGCAAATAACCCAGAATAACCAAAACAATCCTGTACATTAAAGGAACTTCTGGAGGCATCACAATCTCTGACGTCAAACTCTTCTATAGAGCTACAGTACTCAAAACAGCCTGGTATTGGCATAAAAACAGAGAGGAGGATGAACAGAACCAACTTGATCTTGTGAAAGCGCTGTGAGTTCAGAAATGCAGTCGTCCTGTTGCTGCAGATACAACTGTGCTCCAGTCCTCTAGTTGATGAAGATTTTCTAATTCATCTTACTGGTCCCTGAGTCTTGGGGAGGAGATGTTACAGAAGTCCCGTCTGTGGCTGAATACTCTGTTCTTACTTTTCTCTGCATTTTGACCACTTATGAGTCTCTGTGCCCATCACCATCTCCTGCACAATGAAACTTCTCCAATGAGGTCTAAAAACTGCATTCATTTATAGGCAGGGAGATGTGAATTTAGAGGACATTTGATATTTGTTATCATGCCCAATTAGCAAAATAATAATGTAAGATTCATACCTGCAGCGTGTGAGGTCCCATCTATGGGAAGCTGACTGGATTTGTAGTGCCAGGCATGTTTCTTCCTGTGGAGCAGGCCTCCAGTTGAGCCAGAAAGCAGCTGGTTATCCTCATAGCATTCATGTCTCTATTTTATACCCATGAACATATCCTGCCATGTCAGTCATTATTTCAGTCCACAGTTGGTTAAGGCTACTGATGATGCTTTTTTTTTCTATTCTCCCAGCAGATTGCTTATAGTCTTCTAGTGCCATGAGAGCCAGTCAGTAAGCAGGAGGCTTCCCTATTAGTACTAACTTGATTTCTCCATGTCCTGTGCGACCCAAGTGTGTGGTGCCTTCAGCAATGGGGTTCTGATGGACAATCAAGAGCAATGGCAGTAGTCTGCATTGCTTTGGGGGTCTCCATGACAACTCTGCCCTGCATGAACAATTACTCAAAAGGAGGTAGGTATCCTACACCTGAAACTGTTGTTTCTTTTTTCCTACTTTCTTTCCTTCCTTCCTTCCTTCCTTCCTTCCTTCCTTCCTTCCTTCTTCTCTCCCTCTATTCCTCTATCCCTCCTTCCCTCCCTCCCTCCCTCCTTTCTTTCTTTCTTTCTTTCTTTCTTTCTTTCTTTCTTTCTTTCTTTCTTTCTTTCTTGTTTTTGTTGTCTTATGATTTCTGAGATGAGGATAGGCCCCTGTATGCTGTGGGAGCACATTCTGCTCTTTCAGCCAATAACATTTAAGATAGCAGTCCACTTGGATGTGGTCTTCTTTTCTTTTGTTTTAGTTTTTATTATTATTAAAAATTTTCACCTCCTCCCATTTCCCTCCAGCTCCCCCTGCTCCCCCCTCCCTCTCCTGTCCAAAGAGCAGTCAGGGTTCTCTGCCCTGTGGGAAGTCCAAGATCCTCCCCCCCTCCATCCAGGTCTAGGCAGGAGAGCATCCAAAGAGATTAGGCTCCCACAAAGCCAGTACCGGCAGTAAGATCGAAACCCAGTGCCATTGTCCTTGACTTATCAGTCAGCCCTCATTGTCTGCCACATTCAGAGAATCTGGTTTGATCACATGTTCGGTCCCAGTTCAGTTGGCCTTGGTGAATGTTGTCTTTTATACCGTAAATGCAGCTGTAAAGCTTACATTCTCTCTCTTGTTCCTGGCTCTTGCTTCCAGCTGTTAGGCTATCTTCTTGTTCGTGTAGAGGACTGTTATCTAGGACAGTGATCTGTAAATTTTCCCTAAATAAATAACTCTTTATTATTCATAATTCTGAACTGGTGTGGTATTATTTCGTGACTTCCACCTTCATATGGCAACCTAATAATAGTGGGTAATTGGGTGAATACTTGTGAGCTATTATTTATAGATAATTTACATTGATATAGTTTTTGTATATGATACAAGTGCAAATTATATTTACTATTTCTGTTTATAATATTCATATACCTATGCAAATTTATCCTGTCAGATTGCATATATGCATGCTTCTACCTCTGTTTAGGACAATTTAGATAGTGATACAACTTTTAGGATATATTTTCATATTGCATTTTATATCATTCCTATCTCTGATCAAGATACGTATACATTGTTTACATTTTGAGGTCATTGTCCTCATTTGCTGCACATTCGTTTACAGATTATTTAATAGTCTGACATGAAGTTTTAATCTTTAAGTTAAGTATAGGTCAATACTTGTTCATGTTTGTTGTACATGCAGTCAGATCAATTAGGTTCTTTAGATACCCAGAGACTGTATTCTGTCTAGATAGGTAATCTCAACCACTTCAAGGATCTGTAGAACATGGCATTTAAATAACTTAGGGTTCTGTTGACATGAGACATGATTGCTCCTGACAGCACCAATTTCTTCCCAAGAGAATGTCGAGCACTGAAGACACTCCACTCAGAGTTTGTGTTTTTCTTGGCACAATTGGCCTTTGGGCAAGAAACTGCCCATACCTTAAGCACTGACAAAGTACATAGTATCTGGATATGGATAAGCAGGACACAAGGAAAAAGCCTGTCAAATCTTGCCAAGACAGGGTAAGACAGTTCTGAAAAGTTTCCTGCCTCTAATAATGGTCTGTCAATTAAGCTAGGCCTTAGCTAGAGTTGGTTGCTTCAGTGTTGCAAATGAGACTTTGGGTGATTGCTCAGGTCTTCAACATATATTCGACATATATTGCTCACTTTGGAAGCTGCTTAATTGTACTTCCTGCCTGCACAAGTAATATTATCTCTCTTCTCAGGCCTTCAATGGGGTAGAAGATTAGATAGTCACAGTTACCACCCTCTTATGATCTAGCCAAGCCATTTCCAATGTAAGACTTAGATTCCTTAGGATAAAATGTTTATTAAAACATTTAGCATATGTTTATGCTGGTTGTAATTCTAATCTTATACTTGATATCTGTCCCTAGTATATATAGTTTTGTATTGGATTTGAACTCTCTTATTTAAACAAAAGGGGGAGGTGCCATGGGAGCACATTCCACTCCTTCAGCCAATAGCATTTAAAATACCAGCCCACTTGGGTGTGGTCTCTTATGCTGTAAATATAACTGTAAAGCTTGTGCTCTCTGTCTTGCTCCAGGCTCTTGCTTCCAGCTGCTAGACTCTGTTTCTGTTCATGCAGAGGACTGTTATCTAGGACAGTGATCTGTATGTTTCCCCTAAATAAATAATCCTTTATTATTCATAATTCTGAACTGGTGTGGAATTATTTTGTGACTTCCACCTTCACCTGTGTAGGGCATCCAATTAAACTCTTTCATGTAACTATAGGCATGAATCTCATACAGGCTTCCATGAGAATTTTTAAAAATCATTAGAATTACTTATCCTTCTGCCAACTCCTCTGCCCTACCCTCCCATTGATGTTTTTGCCATTAGCAAAGTTGCTGCAAAGAGAACTTTCTAGCCCTTATATTTTAATCCCTTTCAGTGAGGGATTGCAAAAAGCATATTTCAATTCGACATGTGCCAGTACTCTGTGGATCTAATTTTGATTGTCCCCAAATTTTAAACCTTATACATCAAACTTTTTTTCTGATGTGGCTGCTCCTTTAGTATTCCTATACTTTAGTTACAGCCTGAAATTATGTATGGTTTAAATTTATTCATGACTTTGTTGTATGAGTGGCTGTGCTGAGACGCTCCTAGGTGAGAAAAACCCAGTGAGTTTCATATGAATGGGAATTTGAGCTGACTTCATACTCTCTGGCTTTCTGTTTCCAAGGGCAAAACTCTATTCTCCCAGCAGAAGCCCATGCTTCCCAGTTTCTGCAGGCAAGGCATATTTCTGGCTGCTTCATGAGGACCAAGATGGAGCAATGAGAAGAACTTCTTCTGACTAGGAAGAAAGAAACCCAAGGAGGCCTTTTCACATTCCAAATTCAAATGTAAATGTCGCTCATGGAAACTCTCAGCCACCTTAGGACCCAGGCCCAGAGCTGCCACCAGCGAAATGTAATGGATTTTGCAGGAAGCTCAAATCCCTTATAAATAAATTGTTGGTTCGGGATCACAGGTGCCTTTTAGACTTAAAAATCTTACCATTCTGAAGTTTGCATGTTGTAAGCGTATTTATATAAAGGTGTGTGGAAGGTACCTAGCATGATACAGGGAATAGCTATGAGAGCATATTCCTAGGATTAATATTTGGCTCCTGACTCTGAGACTCATAAGCTATGGGCCTTGAGCCAGCCACATTCAATTGTTATTAAAGTCAGAGAATAGCTGAATATCTCTTGGCCATCTCTTGGGTCACTCTTAGAGAGAAAGGAGAGGATTCTGTTTGTAAGCCTTTCTCTCTGTGCTCACAATGACATACCTGGCCCCTCAACCTAAAACTGTCAGCCCTGATTGATCCTGGGCTGGAGAGCAGGGATGTTTCTGGTTTTGGCTCTTTGCACAGCATCTGTGTGGCAGCCAGGACAGCTGGGCCCTTAATAAATGCTTTGGTTGATGTTTCCCTTTCTATGCCAACTGCTCAAATGGGCAATGTACAAGCATGGGGGCTTCCATATCACTTGGCAGCTATTGGGAAAATCCACCCACCCCCTCTCATTTCAGGACCCAGGACATTTTTATAGCAGTTGCTGGCAGGGTGGCAATATTGGAAATAATGAAGTATGCAGCATCTCATTTCTCAAAAAGCCACTTTGCTGTCACACCCTGTAATCCCTGCAATGCGTGGGTCGTGAAATCAGCTGTGACTTTATGTTTCTGTGAAACTGGGAGCCAGGAGAAGCCACCTCATGTTCTGTTTAGTGTTTGCTTTCCTTTGTCAACACACACAAAAGCCAGATTAAGATTAAAGCTGGCCAAACTATTCTCAAGCAATATAAATACAATACTTGTAAATATATTAAATGAGTCTTTTCTTCCAGGTAGAAGCAGCCTTTGAAGCCAATGCCATTGCCACAAACTCCTAGTTAGTTGATTTCACTACATACACACCCTGTACCACTGGAAGCATTGTGGAGCACAGGTGTGCAATTATTAGGGCATTTGAGAAAGAGCACACTTTGCTTGGCCATAACAGTGGAATAAAGTGGACTTTATTCAATTTTTTTTGGCATTTTCTAATTTTTTAAAAAAAAAAATTTGGGGGATTTCAAACATGTATACAAGGAAACTTATTCATAACCACCTCTAATTTCACCCCCCTCCAACTCCCAAAGGCCATTTCAGCACATTTCCATCTCAACTTCATGTTCTTCTCTCTCTCTCTCTTTTAAAATAACACACTTAGTTCAGTTAATGCTGTGCATATGTGCATAGGTCTGGGGCATCCACTAGAGTATGGGCGACTGTGGAGGTTTGAATGAGAATGCCCCCTTTAAGCTCTCATATTTGCAAGGCCAGCACCAGGTTGTCTTTAAATAGTTACTGCGTCTAAGTTTATAATTCTACTAAAGCAAAATGGACCAAGGTAGAGTGACTGAGGAGGATAAAATACATGGATTTCCGGAATGACAGCTTAATGCATAAGAGGAGGGGCTCAATGATGAGAAAGACTTTTAGGCTAAATAAATATAGAAATGCATTTGAAGATGTTGCGATAAAAATTCTACATGAATTCTTGAGGAATTAATCATTTCTAATAAAACAGTTTCCACTTTTGGCAGAGCTAATGGATGCTGAAGATGAGGGACATGTGGAGAGGGAAAGTATTTTTGAATTCAACAAGGCGTTTGGAAAACTTGAAGTAGTTTTTGACAATTATGTGAAAGAAATTGAAAAATAAATGGGGTGTGTACACTTGGTCAATAACAGAAAAAGAAAGAAAATAACAAACTTTAGTGCAGTCTTGCTGGGTAGCAGGCAGTGTTTGAGAGTTTGCATTATCTCACTAAATTCTCCCTGTAGGGAGGATCCCCTTTATACCAAATGAGAATGAAACATACAAAGGATTACTCTAGGAAATGAGGCTGATTTCACTTCTGGCTGAGCTAGGACATCCAATTCTATCATTTGTGTATGAATCCATAACAGCTTGGGTCTCTCATATCATTCTTGCGTTACTGGATTCTGATGCCAACTGGATCATGGATCAGTGAACTCCTTACAGGGTGAGTTTTGCCAAGTGTCTCCCCAAATTAAACTGTTAAATCTAACTGCTGATGCCCTAACCCAAGTATACCAGAATATGACCTTGTTGAGAGATAAAGTTTTATAGGGATAATCATGTTAAAGTGGGATGATTAGGAAAGAGCCTAGTCTAACCTAACTGATGTACTGATAGGACGGTTGATTCTTGGACATAGAGACTCACACACGGGGAGAACACTCTGAGCCATGAGGCAGAGATCAGTGACACACCAACAAGCCAGGTACAATGGTTAAGCTTGACGGACTTGAAAATCACTTGGGAGATCAGAGCAGGCAAGCTTTTGACTTAGGACTCAAAAGTTCTTGATCCAGTCAAACCAGAAGAAAAGTGATGAACCCATGACCCTAAATAAATCTCACTTTAGATTATATTCTTAGGCATTTTGTCACAGAGATGAAAGGTCTGAATGGTACAGCCAGGAGTGCTCAAGACTTCACGAGCATTCCAAAGCCTACTGAGAAGCAAAAACAGGCTCTTCCATCAACTTGCCTGCCAACACCAGGATTTGAAACTTGTAGACGTTAGACCTGCTTAGGAAGTAGTTTCTGGTTTGTTTATTTGTTTTTGAGCAAAGATGTCTTACTTTGTTACAGTAGAATTAGGAACAAGTTCATATGTGCCTAGTGGAACTTGACATTCTTTCCTCATCCATCTTCCCATAAATCTGCTAAAGGACACATAAAGTATGAAGTTTATGTATAGCAGTGTTATGAAATGGAGTGAGGTTGACAAGACAAAGCAGACGCAGGACTAACTCAACAGTAATGTGAGACCTGGTAACACGGACATTCAACTGTTGTAGGATGCTGCTTGTTTATTCCTGGCTGCCCAGAACTGAAATAACCACACAGAAACTGTATTAATCAAATCACTGCTTGGCCTATTAGCTCTACCTTCTTACTGGCTAGTTCTTACATCTTAATTTAACCCATTTCTATTAATCTATGTATCACCACATGGCTGTGGCTTACCGGAAAGGTCCCATCCAGCATCTATCTCTGGCAGGGCTGCTTGGCTTCCTTCTCCTTGACTCTGCCTTGTTTCTCTAATATTTAGTTTAGTTTTCTCCACCTACCTCTATTCTGCTCTGCCAGGCCCAAGACAGAGTCTTTGTTAACCAATGGTATCCACGGCATACAGAGGAGAATCCCACATCATTAACATATGCAGAAATTTTCTCTGTGAGTCAGCATAAATGGGCGGAAGGAACATCGGTGGCCTGAAAGGTACTACACACTTTGGGTTCAGTCATAGAAGTCTAACTTCAGCCCAAGAAGGTACCAATCCCAGCAAGACTGTGTCTGCAGACATTATTCCCTTCTGATGACACTTTCTAAGATAGATATGAGAAATATCTGAGAGATAGTAACTGAATAAAATGAACATAGACATAGTCTTTCATTCACTTATCCATTCATCCACTCAAGTTGTTTGATCTGCCCACTCCTCAAGAGAGTAGTGAATATGCTCAGCCTAATCTGGACCAAATGACCCTACCCAAATCCCAAATTACTAAAATGGGATCCTGACTCCAATTAAAAGGATGGAACAGGAGGGTAATATTCTAGCATCATACTTTGTTCTCTCTCTCTCTCTCTCTCTCTCTCTCTCTCTCTCTCTCTCTCTCTTTACCCCTCTCTCATGTGTGTTGTAGGGCATGCCCATGAGTTGTACAGGCATGTGTGCATGTCTGTGTATGTGTGTGTGCAGGTAGAACCATATTAGACTGTCAGGTTTCTTCTTCTTTTGTTCTACATCTTATTATTTGAGACAGAGCATCTCACTAAACTGGAAGCTTGATTTTCCACTAGGCTAAGTGACCAGTGAATTTTCAAGATATACTTGAAATTCTAGGGTTACAGGTACATGCAAACATTCCTGGTTTGTTGCATGGATGATAGGGAATCAAACTCAAGTGTTCATAATTGCTGACCATATGCTTCAACCACTGATTCCCAATCTCTGCTTTATCCTTTGGATGTGGATGTGATGCTTGGAATGATAGGCCCGCAGTTCAATAATTAGGTAAAGATAAATTCAAAAGTCAATGAAAACACAATCCATGACCCTTGCCTGAGCAGCACAATAGAGTCTACACTGTTGGCGGAGGTGTAAGTGAGCCAATCCAGAAGTTATGAATGTGGGAAAGCTGTCCCCATTACTCATCTGTCATGTGGTGGCATGGGTGGGGGAGAGATGCTCCCCATTCCTGTACCCATCAACCCTTAAGGCAGGTAGAAGACCTGGCTCTGAGATTATATGAGTGGGCAAGCTGTCCCTGTCCCTCATCAGCTGCAGAGCTTGGGAGAGTGGCCCCTATACCTTGCTTGGAGAACACAGTAGAGCTGTGTGTAGGTGTGGGAGAACCTATCCTGAGGGCCTGAAAGTGGAAGAAATGGCCCCGCCCTTTGCTCATGGCTGCGAGGGGTGAACTAGCCAGGGCAATGCTAGAGAACTCACTCTGGTGGTGAAGACAGGGGAGAGCTGACAGGCTGACCAACCCTGCCACCACCCAGACCCAGAACCAGAGTTATGTGTTGACCCACCCCAAAATCCACCCCATCTGTGAGCAGCCACTGGAGTATGGGGTGGGGGTGGAGGTGGGGCTGGTCCTGTGGACCCAGGGCTGCAGGATCTCCATGTCACAGGCCAAAAACAGGGTATCCAGGGAGTGTCCCAGGGAGGGCTTGGCATCGATGGTGTAGGAGAGACCAGGGGCCTTGAACCAGACCAATGTTTCTTTGGGATGAAAGACTGCATGCAAAGATGTGTAGACAAAGGGGTTTGCTATGTGACTCACTGTGTCACACTGTAGCTACCATGATGAGATTTTTACTTTCTTCCCGATTTGTTGCCCCCCCCCCCCCATTTTTCTCTTAAATTTTGTTTGGTTTTATTCTGTGAGGGAAGAACATGGGTGGGATCATAAGCATGATGTGAAAGACACAAAAAATAAATAAAAAGAAAGTTAAAAAAACTGAATGAAAACAAACCACAAAGCGGTGGGGGGGGGGTGAGGTCATGGAGTTTACATGAACATGAGTGCTTGATGGCATCTAACCCGGAATACCTCCAAGACATTCAAGGAAATGGACAACAGTTCAGAGAGATTCTCTTCAAACTTTCTTTTACTCTTCAGAAGAAATATTTCACACTCTGCTTGCAGACTATATCTGCCAGGCATCTGATAGATATTAGAAGAAGAGAGATGCTGGGTCCACTTTCAGGATCGTGTGGCATTGGAAAAGAGGCCAGGCTCTGAGCTTGTCCAGGAAAGATAATAAGAGTCTAGTTGAAGATACTAAGGATGTTTACATTGAACTTGTGGAAACTCACATACACTCCAACAGCCTCTCTTATTTGGAGGTCTTTCACAGTGGGATCTGATTCAGTCTCAGGGAATAACTTTGTATGGGTGAGTGGATGGATGGATGGATGGATGGATGGATGGATGGATGGATGGATGG
>NW_004949103.1:5329709-5343800 GCF_000317375.1 Microtus ochrogaster
AGGAATGAATGGATGTGTAGTAAAAAGAACAAAACTAAGTGCCTGGTACTAAAATCTTCATGCTGAGCTTGCCATGTGTAGCGTGCTGGGGATACTACAGAAGTGATCTAAGAGCCAAATAACGATTTCATTACATTTCTATTAGAGAATGCTTCACAGTAAGGCTGAGGGATTTGGACTTTGACAGTTAAAAACTCCTTATTTCTACAAAGACGTTCATTTTATTTCATTAGGTGCACAATTTGTACCCACTAGAGTTACATTTTTAGGGAGGAAAGCTTTAAATAAAAAGCACTTCATGCTCAGGCATGGAGACAGCAAACTCTCATGTTTCTAGGTAGTTCAGACGTCAGCAATGCATTCCAATGCCTCCAGACACAACCGTGTGCTTACAGGGGTGGGAGGTGGCTCAGGCTTGTGAGTTTGATGTGAAATATAATTTTTATAAAGCTTTTAAATGGTTTCATTTAGTCTAGTGGAAATACCAGGCTCAAATGTATTTCTTTTATATTGATTACTCACCTTCTGAAGGTTTATCACACAGACTTTTTATATCAAGAGCTGAGAAGTGATAGACATACAGAACTACTGGGGGGGGGGGTTGCAGGGCAGAGGTGTAAAAAAATCTCCAGACATCAGTGGAGCTGTTTTCCTCTGGAACATTTCTACTTCAGATTTCTGTCTGTGTCATTGCTTAGATGATGCTTTGGACTGCTGTAATTTTATTTCCGGATCAGAAGGAGAGGCAGCCGTACTTTGCACAGACACACCTGGCCACTAGAAACTGCCTTCTAATCACGTGGAAACATGCACAGGGAACATTTATAATGGCCACGGTGCTCGAAAACAGAGCCTGCCACCCTCTTGCTGTTTATGTATAAATGACACATACATCATATCTGTGCAGCGGTGAATTTCCTGGAGTTTAGCACTCATGGAACACTTTTGACACATGAATAAACTCCTTTGATCAGCTCGAAATACTTAGCTGGCGAAGAAAGAAAATAAGGAGAAGATGAAGAGATGCAAAGGAAAGAGAGGGGCTCTCTCGCCCTGGTTAGTGGCCCTTCCTACTTGGTGAGTGTCTCCCACACAGCTGAGCCTCTACAGAGCAGATAGAACACCTATGCCTCACAGGGAGGGTGGCAGGGGCTTCCAGAAGCCATACAGGGGGAGGAGATATGTGCAGAGGTCTTCCACCCAGACACTCGTTCCAAACCTGCCTCCTAGGTGAGTGTCAGCTCTCTCTGGCTCACAGCTGTCAGCCTTTGGGAGAGGACGTGGCTCACATCAAACTCTTTATGCGTCCATAAACAAGAAGAAATAGCCCATTATCCTGCGTATACCCAGAGAACAAAGAATGCTTCATTGAGTTTACCTTGTTCTCAAATCATTATGTTTTCTTTCTGCAATGGCCACTGAGCTGTGTAACGGCTGGTGGTTATAGAGCACGTAATAAAGCTTATTAGTGTAATAGCCTGCGAGGAACAACAGGAGAGAAAGGTCGACACTAAACGCTCCATCAGGGACCTGAGGATTTGGATTTCAAAATTAGGCCATCGAAGGGAAGATCAGGCTCTGTTTTGTTTACGCTGGTACAACATTAGGACTGGGCTGAGGAGAAATGTTTAGGTTCTGTGTGTCAAATGAAAGATGCTGGGAGGACTGAGGGGAGAAACATCAAACCGGTGCTCTGAGATCCTCCGGCCCTACCTCAGAGCCAGGGGCTGACTTAGTCCCACCAGGTGGCAGGAGTCTATATCATTCGAGTGGATATGGCATGCCAGGCTTGCCAGGGAACCGAGGCTGGGGAAATAAAATTCATGCCAGCCATTATGTCTGGTTTGATCATCACCAAGACAAGGACAGCAGGGGCAGGACCTCTGAAGCCTTGTTCCCTAAGGGTTCCATGGAACAGCCTCACATGGATGTGTTTATGGCCGTTAGGAGTTCTGTCCTTTCTTAGGATTTGAATAAGGACTGAGGTCATGTGCTCACATTTTATCCCCAGTGTGAGAATTCAGAGGGGGTGTTTTCAGGTATTTTCAATTCTGCCAAGCGATACCTAGAACGTGACTCATTTTCTTGGGAGGACAAAGGTAAAAACAAATTGTTGTTAACAAATTCTTGGCAGCTGAAGTCATGTCAGCTACATCCTTACCTGATTGCCCATTGTTCTGTTGCTATGGGTGTCTAAAAGCGAATGCCTTTCTTCCATGGATCACGACTGAAATGGGCTTCATAGTGGCTAGCTATCCTGAGGATATGTGGCTTGGGACAGATAGCACAACCCCCGATCTGCAGGACCTTCTATTTGTTCACATCTGGAAACAAGCAAAATGATGTCTTCACTTCTGAGAAGTATGTGTGTGTGCGTGCATGTGTGTGCGTGTGTGATAATGGACATCATGGTTTGGAGGGTTTGTCCACAAAGTTTCGTGTGCTGGAAGTGCAGTACCATTCTACTGCTTGTGAAACACAGAGGGACTTCTAAGGGTCACTGCTCAGTAGGAGGTGAGTAGGCCTTTCAGAGGAGTTGATATGTTTCTGTCAGAAGTGTTTCCTGGATCCTGTTTTTAGAGAAAGTCTCGAGTCTGGAAGAAGAGGGTGATGGTATGTGTACCTGGCCCCCTCTGAAGCCTGGTGTCTCCTCTGTAGTGGTCATAACTCTTCCCTGCCACACTGCAACACAACCAGCGCTGCATCCTAGAACCCCAGCACCAAGCTGCTTGGCATCCCAGTTACCAATAAATCAAACAAGCATCTTTATCTATCACGTGCTCAGGAGTCAGAAAAGGGCCTTGGGAGCCTGGGAGAGCTAAGGTGCTAACCAAGAGTGTATTGTAAAATAATTTGAAAGGTCCTTCTTAGGACCATAGCTTTTGTGGTGGGCTGTGCTGCTGAGGATAGGGATGTGAAGGGCAGTAACCTGCCTACCACCTGACTTTGTGTTCTGGTGGTGAGTCCCTAGGTCAGTTGTTTTGACCTCTGGAGTTGATTTGGCCTCTGTGCTACCACATGTCCCCCAGCATGGTGTTGTTAGTCTTGATTCCTAATCTCTAGTACTATGGTGACCATCCAACAGCGTCAGCTCGGGAAGTCCTCAGAAGAGCACCTAAGGGAGTGTTCAACAACTTCGCGTCTGCGGTTATAATTATGATTATGGCTGTTACTGTTACTAACTGGCTCCTGCTTGGCTTCCGGCTCGCACTCCCCACACTGTGTGAAGTGAAGCATACATTCTGATCAACTACAAATTGCTTTTGCTCTTTCAAGCCATTTCACACATGTTCACAGCTTTTACTCTGCTTTAGACTCCGAGCCTCTTATTTTCCCAACGTTCAATGTTTCCCTTTGGAGACCGGAAAGCAGATCTCCGCAGTCTGGAAGATTCAGGAAAACTGAGAAGTGCTGGGATCTCATTTCACCACACTCCCAAGTTCCTGTTCTGTTTTCTGTGTTCTTCTAACCAGGAAGGAGCTGGCACGCTGAGAGACAGGAGGGAGCTGAGCTGTGCTCTGTCATCCTGGGGAGATGAATAGGTTTCTCTCCGCATTTTCGATGCTACAGCCCCCTTCCTCTTAGATGGGCTCCATGGGTTCAGAGCTGGTGAGTCACGTGTTAAGAGTCATGCAGAGTCGCTGATGTGAAAACCTGAGTTCCTAGCCCTGCAGGAGGAATTCAGCACGGAAGCCCTGCAGAGTCCTCTGGGGAGAAGACAACACCCAGCTGAGCTCAGCTGGGCGTTTGGGAAGCAGCTGATTATCCTCACCCGCTGTGACTGTAGATGCCTGTGGCTGGCACAGCCTTGGGTTCTGAATGAACACAACAGTCCAGAGCAGCTTCTAGGAGGTGGGTGAGAACCAGCACCCCTTTCCACTGCTTCAACAGCAGTCAGATTTCTGAAGGTCGTGAGGTCAACACTTCACAGGAATTTTATATTTTACTTGCTAAGGTAGAGGGTACTTGTGATGGTCAGGTTTGCTTGTCATCCTGATTGGATTAAGGCATGCCTGTCAGCACAGGCATTTCTGGATAGTATTAGCTAGGGGCAGGCATTACTCTGATGTGGGTGGTACCACCACAGGGGCTCTGGACTGGTGCTCTGAACCAAAACAAAGGGAAAAAGGAAAAAAGTCATCTGAGAGCCAGCATTCTCCTCTCTCCCTCTTGATTTACGCAGATGTGAACAAGTTCCTACCCCATCTAAAAGCAGGTCCTGTTACTATGGTTTCCCCTGAATCATGAGCGAGAATAAACTTTTCCTTTCTTACACTGCTCCTTGTCGCGTACTTGATCACCGCAAACGAGGGAAGTAACTGATGCAGAAGTGCTTCAGCCGAGGGCCGGCTTGCACAGAGGTCATTTCTAAGTGGAAGCCACTGAGTAGGAGAATGGAATGACGAAGGGTCATATACAGCCATGTCGAAACTAAAACCCCTGCTCCTATCCATAGAGAGAATTAAGACTAAATTCACCACTACAACGACCATTAAATGTGAATTACAAGCGCGTTCCCAAGGGACAATGCACCCATGTGGTATGTGGGATAATAAAGGTCCAGGGTGGGGTGGCTGAGTTCCATAGTCAATTCCTCCCTTAATAATATGACCATCCTGGGCTTTCTATAGTGCAATGTCCTTCTCTTGTAGGACAGGGGCATCTGTCCACTTTCTCTCACAAGGTCGACTTGAGCCCTAGCTTGGAAATGTATGTAAGCTAATCAAAGCATGTTTACCCTTCAGGTATGATATGGACTACAGCTACCCTAGATAGATTGTCCAGTCGTTCAACGTGATGCTTAAAAATCTGTCACTGAGAGAGGGAAGTGATCCTCAACTTGAGACTCCCATGTTGTCACCCCCTACTTCTGCCAGATTTTCTTGGTAATCGTTAGTGCTAAACAAAACCATGTTTTCATCATGAAATCGATTTGTTTTCACAATGCTTGTGAAAAAAATATAAAATGTTTATGGGTTGTCTTTACCAGGGTGAGTTTTGATGCACCATCTGAATTATTGAAAATTTCCTCTTTGCTAAATCCTCTTCAGACCCTTCCTATTTTTACACATTGACTTGATTCCTCCTTCTTTATGTTTATTTACGTGGGTGATTTTTATTAGGCTTGATGTGCAGAATAATCTAGAACTGAAGTCTTTTGCTCATTACAGTGAAAAATTTTAAAAAGATGGGAATCAGTTAACCTAATACAAGCATCCTCAGTTCTACCACATTCCACCTACAATGGTAAACACTCTACTTTCCGGAATGTGTGGAGTCCAGAAGTTGGCTCCCTCATCTCAGCACACCTCCTGTGTACACATTTGCACACTTCACTCAAAATGTATCAGAGACTGTGCACATATTTTCCGAAGTGCAGCAACCCCCACATATTAAACTCTACATCTTCCATATTCTATTTGATACACAAAGGGTATTGCCAAGTGTATGTTAATGAATTGATGGCTGAGTGACTGACTGGAAGCTCCATTTGTCTCGCTGAGAGAATCAGCAAGAGTTCAAGGAAAGAAAGCAGACAAGGCAGAAGTGCAAGCAATAGGGTTTATTGAAGGAATAAGTAAAGGATAAGGAGGAGGGACAAGGACGAGTGGAGATAGCCTCCAAACAACAACGATGTCCACACCTGTGAAAGCAGGACAGGATGCATAAGCTAGAACAGCCTCAGTCACGGCACAGTGATCTAGCAAACATAAAGTACTGTGGATACTTCTGCGCTACCAACGCTATGTGAGGGGCTACAGACAAGAACAGACCACAACCAACCTCCTCATTACGCTGAACCTGGGTACATGGAGCTAACTGGATACAATTGGAATTGAGTGGATGAACATGCTATACTCCCACCAGCTGAGTATTCTGGAAGCAGATTCGACATGTCCCTAGCTCCATCTCAGAGTCACACAGCCACACTTCCCACGAAGTCCAGAAGCACCCACTCTCAATAGTGATGTTCTGGTCTTGTGCTCAACAGTTATTGAATTATCTGGCTGAAGTCCTGTCACCCTGGCCTCCCTGGGAATGCTCAGGTCCATTGTGAAGGATTGGAGAAAGTATCACATTATATTCTTGCCTCCCTGTGATAGACTCTCTCTCTCCTCTTCATACCATGGAATCTAGACCTGATTTGGACTCCTGGATCAGGACAAAAGAGTGGGTGCCCTTTTATCTTTTAATTAATTAATTAATTTCACATCCTGGTTGCAGTTTCCCATTCCTCCTCTCCTCCCAGCCCCTCCCCACATTCCCCTCTGTTCCCACCATGCAACCCACTCCTCCTTGGTTTCTTTTTAGGAAAAGGGCGGGTTTCCCTTGAGTGTCAACAAAACATGACATATAAACTTGCAGTAAGACTAAGCAACTCCCCTATATTAAGGCTGGAAAAGGCAACCCACTATGAGGAGTAGGGTCCTAAAAGCCTGTTAAAGAGTCAGAGGCAGCTATTGTTCCCACTGTTAGAAGTCCCACAAGAGGATCAAGTTACAGCTGTAACATAAATGCAGAGGGCTTAGGTAGTCCCGTGCAGGTTCCCTGGTTGTTGTTTCAGTCTTTCTGAGCCACTATGAGTCAGGTTAGTTGATTTTGTGAGTGTTCTTGTGGTGTCCTTGACCACTCCAGCTTCTACAATTCTTCCTCTCCCTCTTCTGCAGAATTCCCAAAACTCTGCCTAATGTTTGACTATGGCTCTGCATCTGTTTCTATCAGTTACTAAAGAAGACTTTCTAATGACAATTGGGCTAGGCATCAATCTGGTCATAGAAGATGGCCAGTCCAGGCTACAGATCTGCTATTGCTAGGAGTCTAAGCTGGGATCTTCCTTGTAGATTCCTGGGAGATTCCCTTGTGCTAGGTTTTTACCTGACCTGAGAACACCCCCACCCCTTTCCAGTAGTCTCTTTCAATACTCTCCCCCTCTAACCCTCCAACCTGATAGCTTGTGTTCCATTTTCCACCCACCCTCAGTCCACTTACAACATTTCTTCTATTTACCCTTCCTTAGGAGATCTGTATGTGACCCTCATAAATCCTCCTTGCTACCCAGTCTATCTGGTCTTTGAATTGAATCATAGCTATTATTTGTGTAATAGCTAGTATCCACCTAGGAGTGAGTACATACAGTGTTTGTCTCTCTTGGGTTGGTTTACCTCATTCAGGATGATTTTTTTTTCTAGTTGCATCCATTTGCCTTCAATTTTCCTGGTGTTCTTGTTTTTAGCAACAGAGTAATACTCCATTGTGTAAATGTATGACATTTTCTTTAGCCATTCCTTGGTTGAGGGATATCTAGGTTGTTTCTGACTATTACAAATAAAGCTGTTATGAACATAGGTTAGCAAGCATCCATATAAATGATTGGGCATCCTTTGGCTATATGCCAAAGAGTGGTATGTCTGTGTCTTGTGGTAAGTTGATTCCAAGTTTTCTGAGAAATCACCACATTGACTTCTAAAGTGACTGTACAAGTTTGCAATCCCACCAGTAATGGAGGAGCGTTCCCCTTGCTTCACATCCTCTTCAGCATGAGCTGTCACTTTTGTTTTTGATCTTAGCCATTCGGACAGGTGTAAGATGGAATCTAAGAGTCATTTTCATTTGCATTTCCCTGATGGCAAAGGATGTTGAACATCTCCTTATTTGGGCATTTGAGATTCCTTTGTTGAGAATTCTCTGTTTAGATCTGTACCCCATTTTTAATTGGATTATTTGGTTTATTAATATCTAGTTTCTTCAGTTCTTAATATATTTTGGAAATAAGCCCTCTGTCAGATGTGGTGTTATAGAAGCTCACATTCTATAGGCTGCCATTTTGTCCTATTGATTGTATCCCTTGCTTTACAGAAACTTTTCAATTTCATGAGGTTCCATTTATTAATTATCTATATTAGAGCCTTGCTATTGGTGATCTGTTCAGGAAGTTGCTTCTTGTGCCAATATATTTGAGATTATTTTGTAGTTTCTCTTTTATCAGGTTCAGTATATATGATTTATGTTGAGGTCTTAATTCACTTGGACTTGAGATTTCTGCAGGGTGATAGGCATGGATCAATATGCATTTTTCTGCATGCTGACATCCAGTTACATCAGCACCATTTGTTAAGAGATGCTATCTTTTTTATTTCATAATTTTGACATCTTTGTAGAAACTCAAGTGTCCAAGGGGGTGTGGATTTGTGTCTGGGTATTTGCTTCAATTCTATTTATTCATCTATCTGTTTTTATGCCAATATCACTCAGCTTTTATTATTATAGCTCTGTAGTCGAGCTTGAAATTGTGGATGAAGAAATCTTTGGTCTTTAATTGTACAGGATAGTTTTAGCTATCCTGGTTTTTTTGTTTTTCCATAAGAAATTGAATATTGTTCTTTTAAAGTCTGTAAAGGATTGTGTTGGTATTTTAATTGGTATTTCATTGAATCTGAAGATTGCTTTTGATAAGATGGCCATTTTTACTATGTTAATCCCACCAATCCATGAGCATGAGAGATATTTCCATCTTCTGTTATCTTCCTCAATTTCTTTCTTTAGAGACTTGAAGTTCTGGTCATACAGTTCTTTTACTTGCTAGGTTAGAGTTACCTCAAGATATTTTGGATTATCTGAGGCTATAGAGGGTGCTGATTTTCTGATTTCTTTCTCATCCCAATTACCATTTCAATATAGGAGGAATCCGAATTTTTTTTTAAATTTTATACCCAACCACTTGCCTAAAGGTGTTTATCAGACAAGGGAGTTCCCTGGTAGAATTTTTTTTTTTATTAAAAATTTCCACTTCCTCCCATCCTCCCATTTCCCTCCCCCTCCCCCACTTCCCTTCCCCCTCCTTCTCCAGTCCTAAGAAAAGTCAGGGTGCCCTGCCCTGTGGGAAGTCCAAGGCCCTCTTCACTCCATCCAGGTCTAGGAAGGTGTGCATCCAAACAGACTAGGCTTCCCAAAAGCCAGTACATGCAGTAGGATCAAAACCCAGTGTCATTATCATTGGCTTCTCAGTCAGCCCTCATTGTCAGCCACATTAAGAGAGTCCGGTTTGATCACATGCTGGTTCAGTCCCAGTCCAACTGGCCTTGGTGTGCTCCCATTAGATCAGTCCCACCATCCCCGTGAGTGGATGCACCCCTCACAGTCCTGACTTCCTTGCTCATGTTCTCCCTCCTTGTGCTCTTCATCTGGACCTTAGGAGCTCAGTCTGGTGCTCTAATGTGGGTCTCTGTCTCTATCTCCATCTACCACCAGATGAAGGTTTTATGATGATATGCAAGATATTCATCAGTGTGGCTATGGGAGAAGTCCAGTTCAGGCACCCTCTCCTCTGCTACCCATGGACCTAACTGGGGAAATCCCTTTGGACACCTGGGAACCCCTCTAGAGTCAAGTCTCTTGCGTAAAATGGCTCCCTTAGTTAAGATATCTTCTTCCCTGCTCCCATATCCACTCTTCCTCCATCTCAACCATCCCATTCCCCCATCTCTCCCCAATCCTCCCCTTCTCCCTTCTCTCTCCCCATCTCCCCTTCCCCCAACCCACCCCTGCCCCCGTGCTCCCAACTTTTGTCTGGTGATCTTGTCTACTTCCAATATCCAGGAGGATAAATATGTGTTTTTCTTTGGGTTCACCTTCTTATTTAGCTTCTCTAGGATTACGAATTATAGGCTCAATGTCCTTTGTTTATGGCTAGAATCCACTTATGAATGAGTACATACCATATTCCTCTTTTTGGTTCCCTGGTAGAATTTTTGAGTTCACTTCTGTATATTATCGTATCATCTTCAAATAATGATACTGTGACTTCTTCTTTTCCAATGTGTATTCCTTTGTTTCCTTTGATTACCTTATTGCTCTAGCTAGAACTTCAAGAACAGTATTGAATAGGAATATAGAGAGAGAACAACATTGTCATGTTCCTGATTTCAGTGAAATTGCTTTGAGTTTTTCTCCATTTGATTTGAAGTTGGCTGTAGGCTTGCTGTATATAGTTTTATTATGTTTGCTTATGTCCTTTGTATTCCCAATCTCTCTAAAACTTTTATCACAAAGTGGTGTTGAATTGTGTCAAAGGCTTTTTTAGCATCTAACGAGATGATCATGTGAGGTGAATCCTTTTTTAAAAGAGCAGTAACTTCCCTTTTCTACTCGTCCATTCTCGAGTTTCAATATGTGTCCCTGGATGCTCACAGCATTCTAGTTTGGCCATCTCTTTAGCACTATATGTGTCAGTTTCTGCTGGCTTACAGTTGCAGAGGAAGTCTACTTGGTTTCCACCTTTGTCTTTGACAGTCATTTCAGAAATCATCTTATCCTTTGTCTGCCAGCACCTGCTATCATCTTTATTTCAAGGCCTTTCCATTCCCATGGTACCAGGAAGCATCAGTTCTGAGACTGTCTCTATGCTCAATCCTGTCCCATTCCAAGCCTACAGAGGAGAATCACCACTGGGTATTGGAGAGAGGCTCCTGACAATGCATTCCTTGGCATTGGTGGATGCAGTACCTTCTGGTCCCCACTGTGGGATAAAATACTCTGGAGGGTTGTGCAGCCTCATATTCTATATTGAATCAGCATGCTCACTTACCCCTGCCTGTTCATTTTCCCTTGTGCCATCTGCTAAGACAACTCAGGCATTCCCACATTGTTTAGTTTGGGCCAACTCAATAATCTTTCTATTATCTCCTTGAACTTTTTTTTGGCAGGAAGTTAAATTCAAAGTACAGAGAATTTGCCCTCAATTAAAAAAAAGTTTACCTCTTTGAGTTTAATCTTGGCCCTCCAATGAAGTATGCTTTAAATTCATCGCTGGCAGTGCTCAATAATCCTTATAGCTTCCAAGCAAGGACTCCTTCTCTTTCTTTATCAGACTGAGTGCATCCCTATTGAATGAGGGTAGAATTCATAATTGCAGCAGTACTAGTCTTGAATGAAGGGGACACAACGCCATCCTACCCAGGAGAATAGGTACACACAAGTTGAAAGGGTTAAAAGGGGTTCTGGAACTCTAATCTGGATAGCCCAGCTCTCTTACTTTGGTGATGGCAATATTGTCTTTCAATGGACCACTCTTTTTTTCTGCTATGTGGAAGGATGTTTCTATTGCCAGGTCTATATAAGAGGTCAGAAAGATGATCATATCCTGAGTGGATGTTCTCTTTTCACAAAGAGCTTTGAACCAATTAGTGTATCTATCCCAAGGTGGTCATTTTTAGTGCCACATAGCAGAATCTGTATTGTCCATTTTAGGGTTACAAGGTTTTGTGGCCCTGGTCCCAAGCTAAGCTTGACAAACCTGTCTTGATTAAACATTAGCTGTTGATCCTGACCTCTGTTGTTGATATATGGTATCTCTCCATTACTTGAGACATCAGATTTACAAGCGTGCTCTCTTTGATTAGGACCCGGTTCTAATGAAGTAGTCTATAACAAGCTGCTTCACTGACCCACAGACTTCCTGTATCTCTAGATCACTAAGAATGGCATGCTCTCAAGAATGGAAAAAGATAGACTGAAGATGGGGTTAGGCAAGAGATCACATATAACATGAAGCTGGAAAGGAGTAAGTGTGTGGAAGGGTGCAGGGTCAGTGGGGTCAGGAAATTAGGGAGAAATAGAGGAGAAACTGCAACATCAAACTGCATTTGTCAGTGCCCAAACTGAAGTGTAAAACTTTAAATTCTAATTCTTTAAAATACACCAAAAATAAGAAATAAGGTTTCTTCTGTAAAGAGAGAGCCACAGAGATAGAATATTCACATAAGGCCACTATTTCCTGGGTTCATCTCCCAGGATCTCAGAGGTCACTGCTCCAGTGGTATAGAGAACCCTGACTGCTGCTCCATCTGGTAAGATAGTTTGGCATTTATCTAGAGGGAGCAGGTTGTGAAAACATGAAAACAGGAAAAACATAGTAGTTATAGAATTATGGAGATATGTGTTTGTATTTTTAAAGTAAACTTCAAAGGTCAGTCAAAATACAGTCCCTGATCAGGTGGTGCATGAACTTTTAAGGGTGAAGCCCATGTTGCAGTGGAGACTCCAGGATGCTGGAGATGACAAGAATACGGGGCATCTGCCAAAGAAACCTATGGGTGCTGAGTAGAACTAGCCCAACAGAGAGGCTATGGGAATATGACAGGGAAGGAAATGAGGTGGATCTTCCCAAGCCTGTTGGAGCTCACATCAAGTTAGAGATAGTACTGCAGGAGTTTGTATTTGCCCTATTGGGTTTCCATATTGCTTTGGCCCAATCTTTCTTTTCTAGGTTTCCCATCCTCCTTATTGGTAATGGCAGTGTTACTCAGGTCTTTTTATTTTATAGAGGCTCAAGGCTAAAATTTCTCTACAAGTATCAGTTGAGTGTCTAAAATTGGTCCTTTGAACAGTGTTAGAACTGCCAACACTATGGGAACTCTGACCATTAGATGGGATATAGTTGGTCATGACCCTCAAGTCTGTAGAGGCAGAATATTTTAGTTGAATCTGAAATATTTGACACAATCTCACTTTTGAACACTTGGCTCCCAAATAGTGGCACTATTTTAAGAAGTTCTGGAAACTTCTGGAGCTAGGGCCTTGCTGAAGAAAATGAGTCACTGGGGGACAAATCTTTGAGAATGTGTCATGCCTGACCAATTCCTGTCCCACTCACTGCTTCTTGATCTGCTGTGATGAACATAGATTGTTACCTACCCTATTCTCCCTGCCATGACTGAGCTGTTTGGCCATGTTTTCTTCACCTTTGTGGACTGAAACCCTCTGAAAGCAGGAATCATATTTTCTCTCCTTTTATTGTTCTTGTAAGGTAGCAGAACATTGCCAAAGTACCTCTTATATTAGAAGCATTCCACTTGCCATATGTCATCTCTAGGCTCCACACCAAGACTGGGCAGCAGTTGTGAGCAGCACATGAGCAGCATGGTTCTAGCCCGGTGTGAGGAAGGAGCCAGAGATGCACCAGCTGAGACTGTCAGTCAGCAGCATCTCACTATCCCTCTAGCAAATGACCTTAATAGCACCTTGGCTGACTGTCTCACCTACTTTTGGTAACAACCAATAAATAAACCACTCTCTCCTAAAATGGGTCATGAAGTTGTTTTTTCCCCCTCCAGGACTATGTAGGAAGCATCTGAATATGGTCAGGTGTGAAGTTGTTGCTTCTCTTTCCTAGCAAAACTTCCATCCGATTGACACTTTTCAGGATGATGCTCATCCTCCACACTCCAGAGCAGCATCTGATGCAAGTGACCAGACACTCTGTGGAGCTTTTAATTATACAAGCAGATTGTGTTTGCCCACTTCATGCATGGAGAGACATGGTAATGGAAGGGAGGAAGGCTGGGCATACATAAAGGTGTGAAATGTATTTATGCGGATGACAAAGGCAAGTTTGGTGAGGGATATTTAGGTTGAAGAGGTGGGAGTCTCCATTAAGATCTGTTAAATAATAAAGACACTGTGTCCTTTCTCCACTTAGAGATGGTGATTGAATTACCTAGAAGATGCAGTGGAAGACAAGGTGTATGTCACTGAAAAAGGCACCGCGTGTCAGGGATCAAGTTAGATGGTCTTGTGTGCATACAGTTTTTACCCTCACATATCATTATAATCTGAAAAATGAGGTGCTAGACTTACCTTTAAAAATCATAGGAAGAAAAACATTGAGACTCTTAAAGCTGAATTGAGAGCCTTCTGAATTTTCTTAACACATAAATAGTGATGTAGCAAAGATTAAACAGCCTAACTTTTCTCTGGTGTTTACGTGTATACGTTTTTAATTATAAATGTAGTTAATCATAATCCTGAAGTATTAGAGCTTTAATGAAACATCAGGCATCACACTATATAGATCAGGACTTGGAAAAGGATCTGGCAAAAGGCCAGGTGGCAAATATTTGGGACTTTGTAGGCCAGAAATACTCTGTCACAATTACCCACCTTTTCTGCCATCAGGTTTAAGCAACTGAGATCAATATACAAGTTAACAGACATAACAAGGTTCAAACAAAAATAAAACAAACAACTATTCTGCATATGTAAAACTTGGCTGTGGATGGAAAAGACTCACAAGCCATAGTTTGCTGACCTCTT
>NW_004949103.1:5343996-5350035 GCF_000317375.1 Microtus ochrogaster
AAGATGGCTTAATTGGTATAAGGTGGAAGAAGAGGACTAAGTCGTAAAAACATCACTGCTTTAGTGAGATTAAGTGACTTACATGAGGTCACATCGAAAGGAATGACTGGAGAAGCCAGTGTGAAAAGCATGTTTCTTTCTTCCCAGTGTAAGGTGATGTTCTGAACCGATCTTCACAGGCTCTTATGGTCTGTGGTAGGAATTCAGAACAGATACTTGAGAAAGGATAAAGGAACACAATGCCTTGAATACCATAGAAAGTGGTTTCTGGGCAATGCTGCATGTCTGCAGAAATCTGGCAGTGATAAATTGAGACTGTTAGAAGACTTAAGAGACCATAGTTTAGAAGGAGTTCTGCTTGTCCTGATGGGGACCCTCAGAGAGGAATTGGGAAGACGTTCTGTGATAGGCTTGATATAGGACACTTGCTATCACAGAGGAAGGAACCTCAGGCTGCCCACTGAGAAAAGGGGGTGGGGCTTTGTAGGAGGGTAGAAAACAGCAGAGTAGTACAGTGAAATTAGGAAACTCTCACAGTTTGCAGACTCCATGAATGATGTTGCTGGGCTAGGGACCAACTATGCTCTTCAATTGGCTTATCATAGTGGTGCTGGAGAATTGTCTGTATTCTGTCATATTTTGAATAAACGGTGATTGGTCAGGCAGGAAATATAGGCCGGTCAACCAGATAGGAAGTAGAGGTGGGGAGATGAGAACAGAATTCTGGGAAGGAGGAAGCCCATTCCTCCCACTCCTGCCTAGAGGACCGAAGAAGCAAGATGTGATCTACCCTGCTAAGAAAGGTATAGAGCCATGTGGCTAACATAGATAAAAATAATGGGTTAATATAAGCTACAAGAGCTAATAAGTAGCCTGAGCTAATGGGCCAATCAGTTTATAACCTAATGTAGACTTCTGTGTGATTTTCTTTGGGACTTGCCAGCTGTGGGAACTGGGCAGGACAGAAACCCCAACGAGCAGGCCCACATGCTACAACATAGAAAGTCTGATTTCTGTCCCTGATAAACTGAAATGGATGGCTGCTTCCCAAGCTCAGCCTGGCTTTGGGAAGCATGCATGTGGCATGCAGTAGAAAGGGCAGATGAGAGTGAGACAAAGAAAGTCAGAGACAAGCTGGAGGAGACAGTACCTGTGTGGGAACCCAGCCAGGGTAGAGAGGCCAAGGGGAGCAGCTAGCAGCAGCTCTGCACTTCTGTATAGGTATTTCTTTTCAGTCGGCTGCTCCATACACGTCTTCAAACAGATTCCCAAGCAAGCACCACTTCTCAGAAAAAACTTCTGCTCCTACTCAGCTCTACTGAACTCCGTTCTTCCTCCATGTTCCCCTGTACCTGAGGGTCTTCTTACCACTACTTTGCTCATGTGTCTACAGCTTTTCGCCCCACTCATAAAACTAAGGACTCCTAGGGTCAGAAGTTGTTCTAGAGGGCAGTTGAGGTGGCTCATAGGTAAAGGTACTTGGCACGTAAGCATGATCACCTAAAGTCCATCCATGTGGCCCACAACCCATTCCTGAAAGCTGTCTTCTGACAGCCCACCACACATCTACATTATGGAACATATTTAGACACACACACATACACATACACACACAAAGAGATGGTTGTCTTACTTCGGGTTTCTATTGCTGCAATAAAACACATGGCCAGAAAGCAAGTTGGGGATGAAAGTGGCTTATTTGGCTTACACTTAAATATTGATTTTTATTATCAAAGGAAGTCAGGAGAGGAACTCAGTAAGGGCAGGAACTTGGAGGCAGAAACTGATGCAGAGGCCATAAAGGGATGCTGCTAACTGGTTTGCTTTCCTTTGCCTTCTCAGTTGGCTTTCTTATAGAACACAGGACCAGTAGTTCAGTGATGACACTACCCACAAAGGGCTGAGTCCTTCCTCATCAACCACTAATTTTAAAAATGCCTTAAAACTGACTCTTAGGGTGGCATTTTCTCAATTGAGTTCCCCTCCTTTCAGATAACTCTAGTTTGGGTCAAGTTGACAAAGACTAGCCAGCACAGTGGTGTAACATATTCGTTGCTATCTGACCTATGACTGCAGACAAAATATGACCAACTGCTTCACATCTTGCTCTGCCATGCTAGAATATACCTTCCCCCGATGAGGGAAGAATTGTGCTCTAGAACCTCTATATAGTATATCTTATGAATAGATACATGTTAGTCTAGATAGTGAGGAGAGAACATTGAGGAGAAGAAGCACCCATGGTCTCTGTTGAGGATATGCATGGCTGTGATCTCCTTCACTTCTCATGAGACCCCAAGGTAGGATTTTGTAGTCTTTTCAATTCTGAAAGCAGGGAAACTGAGACCTAGAGAGGTCATGTCATCTCCTGAATGTAGAACCATGATCCCAGCATGAAGATGACATTTCAAGTTTTAGCTCTGACTAACTCTAAATGAAAGATACACAGAAGTATATGGGCCAAGGACCATTGCAAAAGCTTTGTGTTGGCTTCCAGAGCGAGATCAAAATGAGAAAAGTAAACCACTAAGAACATGTGAGGGTTCTCAAATGACGTTCTCTTGAGGATTTTTTCTGCCCACCAAAAGGGGAGGCTACTTGGAATCATCTCTCTAGGCTCTAGTGCCTTAGAAACACTCTTAAAAATACACAAGCATCATGCTTCAGAGAGTTGGCCAGTCCTCAAGTCTTCAGAAATTGCCCAGATTTCTGTATCAATAGCCGTTGGGTGGATTAAACAAAGTTTATAGTGTCTGTGTCACAGTTTTTCATTAATCATCACTGACTGGAAGCAAATTAGAGAACACTCACAATAGCCCATCCACTTTCCTTTCTGAGAGCTAGACAAGCTCTTAGTCTCTTTAAACACAAACTGGCCTAGCCAGACATGGTAGATTGACATTTTCCTTCCCAGGAAATGGAAAGGAATGATCACGGCATAAAGACTGTGAGAGTCCTGGTTTTGAACATCATGTAACTTTCCTTGTCAAGGTCAATGTGCACTTGAAGTTAATCAGAGAAGTTATGCTCTGTTGGGATATCCTTAAGGTTCCTGGACTGAGTTTCCCATCACTCTTTGATGTGAGCATCCACTCTGATGTGTTTGCATCCGGAGCTTTTATCTGCATACCATTTTGATGATTTTCCCCTTCATTCCTGCTGATGAGCCAATGTTAACAGCACATCTATGAGTCAGCTATGCTGCTGTTCTTGCATTCTCAACATACTCTAGGCTCCCCGAGAAGAGAACAAATTACCCCCAAGTGCCTCATGAGATCAACTTGACACTGTGGGGCTCAGGTGTATCAGGAGAAATTGATAGATACCTTTATTCTTCTTGATTTTCTCCAGAACAGTTATTTGTGTCCCAGGGTAGTGGATTCAGATGTTTGCCTATTTATGAGGATCCTTGACTTAGCCTCGTCTAAGACTCCGGTTCTTTCCACTATTTATTTATTTTTGTATCAATTTCCCTTCAGCACTTGGGTAAAGCGTAGCTGAAGGTAATGTGTATTCCACAAGAAAGAAATGACCAATTGTTCATGGCCACAGCACTTTCTTATGAAAGTCTTAGAGAACAGAACCATGGCACCTTGACTTTGTAGCTCTTCATCTCCAGAATCTTGTACAGGGGCTGACTATAGCAAGGACTCAAAAACCATTAAATAAGTAAATATATGTTTGGTTTGATTCCATACCACACAGAATAAACTGGCTAGGATCCAGGAAGAATGCTATGAGGAGGCAGGATGACTGTATCTGCTCCACCAGGATTGATTGAGGAGGGCTGTTCTTCCGGGGCAGCCATGAGAATGATAGTACATTGCTTTTTCTATCTCTCTACCTACATTGAGGCTTCACTGATTAAAGCTTGTATTCCCAGTGTTGATAATTTTGTTGTACTCTGTTATATCAACAAACCCATCTTTATACATGGTTATCAATCTAAATTTAATTGTCTGTTCTGACATATAGATTTTCCCAGTGTATTTTTATACTTTGGAGATTACAAAAAAATATTAGAGACAGTGACGGTACAGTGGGGAAGTCAAAGGAAATGAAACCCCAGTAGGACTTACTATTAGAGTGAGGTATGAGTCTGAATCTGAGCTCTGCCATTTGTCAATTGACAGCATTTACAACACAGGGGGGAGAAGGGCATTTTCTACTGTAAGGACCACACTCATTCCCAGAAACTAAACATATTGTGCCAGTATCATAATATCTAACACATAGTAGATATTCAATGTGTTTTATAGCCTCCTTTATCTGTATTTTTCTTTTTTATACATGTTTTACAATATAGGCCATGTTGGCCAAGAACTCTAATATTAATATTTGGCCTCCCAAGTGCTGATATCATGGTTGAACACCATACCTGGCTTCTTTCTTTGCTTTCTAGAAAAATGCTACCGCATGTAAGCATGTGAATGTTTGTGTCCAGCCATAAATGGTTGTTTTCAGTCCCTACATTGTCCTCTATAACTGATTAGGCACTGGCATACAGTGCCAACATGACTCTTGCACTCATAGAGACTGAAGCCTACATTCAATTTTGTGTTGAATGACAACAAACAAGGACCTTTAAGGGTAAAAAACTGAGAGACACTATAGGTTCTAATGGCTCTTTTTCTCAAAGGACTCAGTCCAATAAAAGGAGGTATGCTTTAGGAGAAATAAGTAGTACATGGTATTGGTCAAACACCTTCTGTCAAAAACACAGCAATGTGTTGGATAGAGGAACTGCCCAAAGTGGTCTCCCTGCAGCACTCAGCATTGTAATGGCTTCCTGAGAGGAAGTGGGTGGATAAGTGCCCAGAGTCCAGGCACTTGATCTTCAACCAATGTAAATATTATCCTGCTGCTGCATAAAATGATGCTCTCTCCTTTTGATCCATTTCCTCTTGATAATAAACAACTCAGCCCAAGGCCTGCTGTGTGCATGAGCCATTGGAATGTGGGAGCATGGCTGTACTAATTAGCCTTATCGCAGAGGTCTGTGTATGGAAAAGTAATCTCTATTTGTTTCCAAGGAAGGACCTAGAGTTTATGTGCTGTGCTGTGCACAATGTTGGGTGGAGCTCTGAGGCTATCTAGTTTAAGTCCTCTGGACACAATTTTTTTTTTTTTTGGCATTCACTGTGCATGAAGCAAAGATGAAAGCGAACATGCGATCGTCCCACCCATCCCTGGGTTTTATGCCTTTCTTGAAGCCATCTTTTCTGTCCTCTACCTGGAATATTCCTGACCCCAGCATTTGCTTCTTTGAGTCTCAGAGTTCAGCTCTTTAGTCTATACTACATTTTGAACAAGCCAGCAACCCCTCAGGCCATGTCTAGCAATGAAAATTGATTTTTAACTCAGGGCTGACCCATGTCTGCCCAGAAAATCAGACAATGTGCATGTAGGAAAATGGATGAAGTAAGCTCGCCTTGTACAAATCTCACAAGGGTTCAAAATCACACTATGAAACAAGTTAACTTATGCCCTGGGTTGGAGAAAACACACTAGAAAGCATCCTGCTTGTTGTGTTGATTGGGGCCAATTGTATAAATACCCTAAATCCTGAATCCTCGCTTTGAAGGGGAGACTGTAACAAAGCCCCAGCTAATGAATGCATTAAGAGGTCTTAATGAAGTAATACACACTTATCCCACTGTGACTGCATACACCTGTGCTCCTTTTGTCCTCTGCATAGAACGTTTTTATGAACTGGCCTCTGAGCATGCTCCTATACAATTTTTTTTCCTATTTCCTCATAAAACCAATGAATTAGATGAAAAGGGTGCTTCCTCAGGCAAGAGTCATTTCACTTTGTGCATAAAATTCCCTAGGATGTAGCCCCCGTGGAGCAAATCATCACTTAGAGTTCTCTAATAGTTTTATGTGGCGTGTACGTGTGTGTGTGTGTGTGTGTGTGTGTGTGTGTGTGTGTGTGTGTGTGTGATGGCTTTTGCTTGCTTGAGAAAACAAGGATCTGTTATGGCTATTGCCGTGGCCCCTGCTTCCTGACTTCTGTCACTGAGCCCCTGATTCCTC
>NW_004949103.1:5350135-5413329 GCF_000317375.1 Microtus ochrogaster
GGCTATCTAGTTTAAGTCCTCTGGACACAATTTTTTTTTTTTTTGGCATTCACTGTACATGAAGCAAAGATGAAAGCGAACATGCGATCGTCCCACCCATCCCTGGGTTTTATGCCTTTCTTGAAGCCATCTTTTCTGTCCTCTACCTGGAATATTCCTGACCCCAGCATTTGCTTCTTTGAGTCTCAGAGTTCAGCTCTTTAGTCTATACTACATTTTGAACAAGCCAGCAACCCCTCAGGCCATGTCTAGCAATGAAAATTGATTTTTAACTCAGGGCTGACCCATGTCTGCCCAGAAAATCAGACAATGTGCATGTAGGAAAATGGATGAAGTAAGCTCGCCTTGTACAAATCTCACAAGGGTTCAAAATCACACTATGAAACAAGTTAACTTATGCCCTGGGTTGGAGAAAACACACTAGAAAGCATCCTGCTTGTTGTGTTGATTGGGGCCAATTGTATAAATACCCTAAATCCTGAATCCTCGCTTTGAAGGGGAGACTGTAACAAAGCCCCAGCTAATGAATGCATTAAGAGGTCTTAATGAAGTAATACACACTTATCCCACTGTGACTGCATACACCTGTGCTCCTTTTGTCCTCTGCATAGAACGTTTTTATGAACTGGCCTCTGAGCATGCTCCTATACAATTTTTTTTCCTATTTCCTCATAAAACCAATGAATTAGATGAAAAGGGTGCTTCCTCAGGCAAGAGTCATTTCACTTTGTGCATAAAATTCCCTAGGATGTAGCCCCCGTGGAGCAAATCATCACTTAGAGTTCTCTAATAGTTTTATGTGGCGTGTGTGTGTGTGTGTGTGTGTGTGTGTGTGTGTGTGTGTGTGTGTGTGTGTGTGATGGCTTTTAGAAATCCAGAGGCTGGGAGGTGGGAAATGGCTATTGCCGTGGCCCCTGCTTCCTGACTTCTGTCACTGAGCCCCTGATTCCTCACACCTGCAATTAGCACTTGGCGGCCTCTAAAAGCTTGCTGCCCCACGGAGCTTTTTACCTGTCTCTCACAGGGACCTTGTTGTGTCTTGATGCTAATAAACCTGGAATTATTCCATTTTGTCAAGTTTTAGGGTGACAGCAAGGATGGGAAATCATGAAAAAAAAACAACCACCACAATATCTGTTATCTCCTGCACCAGCTTGAAATATCTGACAGGTTCCTGGAGCTACTTTGGAATCCTAACAAGTGCATCCAATGGACTTCCGTTTCAGACTCTGTGTGTGTCCCTTTGCTCTGCGGGTTAATTGTTGTGTGAACCATTATAAAGTGTTTGCCTTTGAGGGGGTGTCCATCTCGTGCTGAGATGGGTTAGGCATATTTGCTAAGGCCTGCAGGTCAGCATCTTCCAGTATTAGAAGCTATAGTATATGTTTTGGAAGCATTTATATTACTTTAAAGAATCCTTCAGTGACATCATACAATCCACCCCCTGGAAGAACTGTCCATATAAAATGATTCTGAAGTGCATGCAGTCTCCTCTTTTCCTAGGATGATCTACCCTGTGCTGGTTAGTCTTATTGTCAAGTTGACACAAGCTAGAGTCATTTTGGAAGAGGGAACTTCAACTGAGAAAATGCCCCCACCAAAGTGGACAAGCCTGCGGCACATTTTCTTCATCCATGATTCAGACTGGGGCACTCAGCTTGCTGTAAGCTGTACTGGAGGTCCTGGGTTGTATAAGAAAGCAGGCTGAACAAGCTGTGAGGAACAAGCCAGTAAACAACACTCTTCTGTGACCTCTGCATGAGTTACTGTCTCCAGGTTCCTCCCTTGATTTCCTGCCTGGCCTCCCTGGATGATGAACTGTAAGCTGTAAGCTGAAATAACCCCTTCCCTCCCCACGCTGATTTTGGTCATAGTATTTTATCACAATAGAAAGCAACTAGAACAACTCTCTCCTTCCTATGAGCTGATTTCCCATAGCTTCCATCTGTGCTAGGTGCCAAAGGAGAAAGATAATCTTCAGAGGTTGTTATTGCAACGTGTATCTAATCAGCTCTGCGCTCCCTGCCTGGCGTACCCTGACTTTGACCGCTGAACTGCCTGTATAGCAGTGTGTAAGTTAATAACTTGTTCTTTGCCTCTGTTTCATTCATTCAAATAATACAGAACATTGCATCTACATCCAGGATTTAAGAAGAGAAGTACTTTTGACATATTTTCTGTATCCAAGGTCTCTCTTGAATCTTGCGCAAACTTAATATTTCACCTATAGGAAGATGGGATCCATTAAGAGGAAAACTGTGCCTAAGGTCACACTGTGTATTTTATAAAGACTTGAGCTAAGAAAGATGTTTCTAAATGCTTGCTCTGTAAACAGTTCTCCACTATGTCTACACAATATGGCTTGTGTGCATACACAGATATGGAAGTAAAACCACACAGAAGTTTATGCTGTGGCTGAGGTCAATGTGAGGCCGTCACTAAGTACTGAGTCACAGAGCAACGCCATGGTGTCTTCCTGAAAAATGAACCAGTCTCTGTTGGAAGGAACATTGTATGATTTTGCAAGCGTGATCGTCATTTATCCATGCATGTATATGTACTTTTCATGTTTACAGCACACCATGATGCAATAGTGTGAACTGCTTCTATTTCTCTCTGGAGAGGAGCTGGAACACCCAGGTTAGAGTTACACATCAGCCTGTAACTCTAGATCTTCTAGATCTAGAACAGTCAAGCCTTTGTAGCTTCTCCAGACCCCTGTACTGAAATCCACGGAACCAAACCTAAAAAGAAAATCTCTTCAATCAAAAGTCTCGGCATGTGCACGCAGGAGCATCTCTTTGCTTCTCAATCTGCCTGTCAGAACTGCTCTGAGTCTTCGTTTGAATGATCCATGTTGGAGTTTAAATACCGAAGACCCAGTTTCTGCCTTTACTCAGAAAAAACTATCTGTGAAAATGCATCCTAAGAAGGAGCCAGAGCAGCAGTTCAGTGTCACGGAATCTGCTAATGTTTGTTACACCTGATGACAAGTGGCAACGGGACGGCTATATCTGGACACACATATGAAGTGTATGGAACCACACTGAGTTGCTTAACAATGCATACTTTGGGGAAAATTCCTGCTCCTGCCCAAAGCTCCTGACCTGATAATCTTCACTCTTACAGAATTAATTACCACTCCCAGGTCTGTGATATTTTCCATCCAGTAGAAGGTGAATATCCTGAGTTTCTCTACCATGAAAATTTTATAATATGGGCTTGAAATTCAATGTCAAGGTCAAAACGTTGGTGAACATAAAACAAGTACTTGCCTGGTAGTGTGCATCCACGGTGGGACTTTGAAACTATTTTGCAACAGCGTTGGTAACATTTTAATGAATTCCACATACAAGCATAGCAATGGAGTGGGGATATCTAGAAATTACGCTAGGTAAAAGCCTCTTGAATGACAGTTAATACTACTTCAATCACAGGCAGTGTTAACTGGCTTTAAGAAATTAAAGCAAGGCACAATACAATATTTCTGTCTCCACAAAAATTTCTCCAGATGAATTTCCTGAGCTCAGACTGCAGTTCTTACGTGTTTTTTTCAAGCACAGTGCAAGCAGAAAAGAAAGTCTTATTTAAATTTCTATTTAAATGTAAAATCCAGGAGCTCCCCTGAACCTTCAATTGAAATCAATTAATATGTAAAGTAACAATGTATTAAAAATCAAGTGAAGAATAGAATCCAATAACATTCTGTAAATGACTTCCAAATGATGAATACACTCAAGATGTGGTGTGTGTAGCTGTTATTTTTGAAATATACAAAACGTGTGAAGACTTACCAGAGATCAGCAACCATAGACGAACATCTGAGGCTGGAGAAACGGAACTTGTCCCATAAGTGTGAGGACTCAGATCTCCAGAAACCTTAATAAATGTCAGATGGGCATTGGATTCTGCCCACAATTTCAGCCCTGGAAGGCTGAGGCAGGGGTTCCTCAGAGAAAACTATCAGGCAGGAATAACCATATTGGCAAGCTCTGGGTTTGATTGAGAGCTCTTTCCTTGTGAGTAAGGTGGATGAACAACAGAGGACTGATTTTGATATCAACCTCTGGCCTCCACATGCAAAAAGCGTGAAGGCATGTACATGCACACACATGCATGCACACACACACAATGTGGAAAAATGAAAAAAAGTATTATTATAATATATTCCGTCATCATACTTTCATTTTCATCAACATAAACAAAGTAATTTGTTTTTCATTTTCCTTTATTGGTACCTACAGTATCCTCAACTTTACATCTTGGCCTACAAACTCTGATATCTATTACTATCTGATGTAACGGCCTAAATATTGTATTTCTAAGTTTTGATAATGATATTGAGGTGCACATAAGCATTTTACTTTTATGAGTAGGATAATAAAATATTTAGGGAGGACACTTCGCAATTCTTACAGCTTTCCTTCAAATGGTTCATCAAAAGTGTGAAGAATTGCTGAGTCTGTATGAGTAGCATGCATGTATTCAATGCTTACGTTTTCTTCATTTTTAAGCTTTCAAAGTAAAGTTATTTTGTCAAAAAAAATTAGGATGTGATAAAAAGAGGCCTTCTTGACCACTTCAGCTAAAATAACTGTAGGTTACTTATGAATCAACTTACAGATTCTATTTTTCACAGTGCTTGTCATAACACAATGTATCATTGTTTAATTTTATTCTCTTTATGTTCATTATCTGTGTCCCTAGATCGAATGAAGTCATTTAGAGGAGAGACTGTGTCCCCTTGTCCTTTTCCCAGTAGCTAGAATAGCATTGACACAGTCTCAAGACACACAAATCTTTGTTGACTGTATGAAAGAAAACTTTAAAAGTAGAAAACACATGAATAAATGGATGGCTTTGTGTGGTTTACAGATGCTGGGAAGCTTTGGAGACAGACGAGGAACCTGCCCTACTTGCCCCTCAACCTAGCAAACGGACTGGGTTTCCTGAAGAGCCCTCTGGGCTCTGGTCCTTTATGGACCTGTTCTGACCCTGTTTAGGGTTCAGTTTGAAACTCTCTACCTGCATGTGACTCTAGCCTTAGTGCTTACAGTCTCTCATGTTCTCCCAATTCTTTTCTTACTGTAACCAGAAATTCTGAGCTCTCAAAATCATTCATCTGCACTAAGGAGAATACTGAAATGCTTCTGACTGGTCAGTGATCATAAAGAAGCTTGTATTACTCCACCAAATCTCTTAAGATGGGTGTTCTCACATCCATCCTGTTGGGAAGAAAGCTGAAGCAGGCGAAGACAGAAAATCTCTAAAATTATATCATGTTAATAACATAAGCATGACCAGAACTTACGTTCACTAAAGCGTTGTCCTTATGCCTTTCCTAAGTGGTGTGTGTGGTGCTCATTTCACTGTAGCTTGGCACTGCAGCTGCGAGGCATGTCCATTCCTTCATCCTACGGTTCTCACTGGAATATGGACAAAACCCTGCCTGGAAGCCGTATCACTAACAATTAGTCCCCAGGCACCCCCACTGAGAACTGATCGAATCCACAGGATTCAATATCTGAAATTAACGATCTATTATATTTTCTTAGAATTGTATTTTCGTAGGGAGTTATTATTGATAGGCATTAGTGCAGTTATTGATAAATTGGCCTCTTTGAAGCCCAAAGGTCATGATGACAGAGTATATATGTAGAGCTGATTATAAAATCTTAAGCAATGAAAAGGTAAGTAATGCCTCCGTTCCTTACATCCTTTCGCGGAGCCCTGCTTTATTACTGTGAATGTATAAAATGGCATCATAGTACAGTTACTATGAGAACAGATCTGGCACCGTCTTTCTGGGTTTAGATGCAGTTTCTACTGTTCATCAACAGAAGAGCAATTCTATCTCTACATCTGCAGGAGGGACTGATGGAAGGATCCACCCAGGCTGTCATCAGACGTAGTTAGAATATTGCCTCTATGGAAGCAAGTGTGAGAGTCAAAGTTATGCTTTAAGTTTTAATTACTATGCTTAAGAGAACCATAAAACAAAAATACCTCTGATCTGCAAGACCCTTGCTTAAAGGCAGATGCTTCCTGAAATGCTGGAGGTTATTATTATGGGCAATAACAAATCACATGTTTTCACTACCCTAAACAAGTTTGGTTGACCCATCTGTACCAGATGTGCTTGATCACACGTGGGAAGAAGGCATGTGGGCAGGACATATGTCAGAATGTATGCTTGCCCCTGATCAAACCTGATGGGAAATCAGATGACTGTGTGGTTTGCCTTTTTAAGTCCCTGCAAGCCTTGACTCAGGGCCATACGCTGGGAACCTGGGTATGGACCTGGCCAGAGTCCATCTACCTGGCCAGTAGTTAATTTAAGCTTGCTTCAATTTTGGCTTTCCCCATGGTAGTGGTCTTATTCTCAACAGGTGGGATTGCCACATGCCTATTACTGTCCGCTGTCCTTCGGTTTATTTCTTCCACATCTTACTACGATTGCAGATTTGTGCCCCATGTGAATACAGCTGCTTCTCAGAGACTCTCTCCCTTCCTTACATTGTCTCTCTGCTGTTCATAAATGCACCTGACTAGTTTCCTCCTCAGCCCACTCATTCGTGAAACTTTCAAAGCACTCACTTCTCAGCTCCAACACCACTTTTGCCAATCCATCTATCCTTCCTACAGATCCTACCCTCAATCCCACTTTGCTTTCTCTTGTCTGATGCCACCTGGTCATTGTCGTTATAACATATTACACACTTACATCTAAAAGGGTTTTTTGTTTTGTTTTGGTTATGTGTATATGTGTGTGTCGGGATGAGTGTTGGGAATTGAGTGCAGGTGACTGCCAAGTCCAGAAGAAGGTTTTGTTTCCCCTGGAGCTAGCATTGCTAGTTATGGATGCTAAGAAGTGCGGTACTGACTTTAAAGTCTAAACCATCTCTCCAGCCCCGAGTCCATATCTTCTACTTCTCCAAACCTGTAAATGTGGCATGGACTCTGTTTTGTTCAACAATACACTTCCTTATCTAGTACACTAGTAGGCCCATGCTGTTGCTCAGGAAATAGTAAATGGATTTCCATCTATTAGATGATTTTTTTTTTGCCTAATTGATAAGTGTATTGCTGTCCCTGTAACCTTGTAATAATGTGTTTTCTCAGTTACTTCTAAGCCATGTGCTGTGTAATGAGCTTGAAATCTCCCAAACTCTTTAGCCTTCTTCAGACCTTCTGGAATTGGAGTCCCATTTGGGAACCTGTGCACCTGAGTGGACCCTGACTCACAACTTAAATGACTTGACTTCTCTTGACTGAGCAGGAAGGGTAGCTTAGCCAAGTTTGGCTTGTTTCCATTTGGATTAAGCAATATTTTTATCTATAAAACTTAAAAGTGAAGACCTTCTCTCAAATTGCATGCACTGCTCCAGGAACACTTAGAAAGTACCTTTCTATTTTCCCCCTCCCATTCGACCTATCATAATATGTTTCTAATGGATGCTCATACTTATTGTTCTGCAAATTTATAATGAGGACAATGAATGCCCTGGTGAAATTATTGTGAGAGTTCAGAAAAATATTACTGAATGTCTTGGCACAAAGTTAACATCAACAAACAGCTCCTGGCTGCCTTGTTTTACAAATGACTAGCATTACTCTTAGAATTATATTGGCCCCACTAACCTGCTCTGGAAATATAGAATTTCTCTCCTAGGGAAATATTTTAATAGCAAAGCAAAGAGAATTGCAACAAAGAGCTTGTCTGTACCTTTTCCAAGGTTGCTTGACCAGACTGCCTTCATTAGCAGATTTCTGGGACTTCGGGTCAATGTGCATATTTTCACATCTGCTGGTCCCTGTCCTCCCCCACCCCCATCTCTGTAGACTGCAGAGAAATGAGGCAGCCCTCATTTTTTTTTTGATTTTGTACTGCATCCAGGCCTTCTTTCAATGCTGGGACTGCTCATAATTGAATGTTTTGCTACCTGGGCGTGACTTATCAAACAATGAAGGATGCAAGGTCCAGGCAAGATTGCTGGAAATTATAGGAGGCATCTTCTCGGGTTGATTGCTTTTATGTTTAATTGTATGCTAATTGTTAGTTCTGTAAGAGAATTTCCCAAGGAGATAGCAAAGTAACAGGGGGAAAAAAGACATCACATAAATATATGTGACTCTTATGGGGCAATTTACTGAATTAATGATATAAAAATTATATTAACACCTTCAGGGGACATAGTTGTCACCATCATTTAGACGTACAGGGACCTAGTGTAATGTTTCTCTTTGTTTCAGCAGAAACAGATCCCAGCTGTGGGTCCCCAGTCCAGTTGTAAACAGGTAGAGGCAGAGCTGGCAATTAGCCTTCCTTCTTCTCCTGTCAATCATCTGCTTATGGTGCCCAGGAGACATTCTTCTTCAAACTCTCTGAGGGAAGATTTAAATGTCCTCATCGAAGAGATGACAAGGACTGAAAGTAACAGACATGCTCGCTGTTCGGTTTTCATCATTACATAATACACATGTGTTGCAGCTGGGCAACCCTTACAAATGTGGCAGGATGTGAGAAAGAAAACAAAATGAGCCTTGTGAAAACATAGATTTACTCACTCTGTCATAATAATCAAAGTTCAAAGACATTAGCATGGACACAGTTCCAATTTCTTGTCACTTGGATCGCAATTAGCCTGTATTTTGGGACCTTTGTGGAATGCTGATCTTGCCTCCATCTTGAACTGTTGACTAGGTCTGGGTTCCTTTCACCTGACCCTTCACACTGCTTATAAAAATGACCACTGGAGATCCAGCATGCTTGTCACTCCTAGGGGAAGAGAAGTTTCTCAGATCCTTGAGACTTTTAAGCCACCCTTTCTCTGAAGCCCATGACCAAAGGACCCTGCTGTTTTACAAAGTGTCTAAACTTGGGGAATACAGAAGGATCACAACAAATAGTAGGTACATTGGGTGCTTTGTAAGAGGTTTCTAGATGGCAGAAACAGTCCTGCCCCTGTGCTCTGGAGCTGAAGGGCTGAGACAGACTAGAATATAGTCCTCCAATCCTCTCCAATCCTACCCTATACTCCCACTTACTTCCTAAGACTTCTGGTCACTTCACTTCGCTGCCATGGCTGACTTTCTAATCAGAACAGAATCTCCTTGAGAGGGTTCATTGCACCTTCACTTGAACCAGAGGTGCCACCATGTTTCTCTTGGAGATTTTCTGTTTCAGTTCCTGGGCCCTGCTGATTTCTTCTTTGACATTTCCTCTTAAATTGATTGAGCCACTTAAAGTTATTAACAAAAGTGTATAATTTAGGTGTTGTCCTCGGAAGTCTATTCCTAAATGAAGCTGTGTTTGCAAATCATTTACTGAGGGAGATCTGCTACAGAAAACTGCAGAAAACACAGAAAGATGGAAAGGGTCAAAAAAAAAAAATCCGAAGCTCAAGGAAGGTCTCATAGAGGGTTGGCCTCAATCTGCTCTCAGAGGAAAGCTCTTAAATGTGAAATTGACCTTTAACTTTTTTTCTGCCAAGGCAAGAGAGTAGATCCTACAGATTACTGCGTCTACATCCCCTTAGTCAAGTGTCACCCATTTAAGTGTGATACCTAGTTGAACGTGTCCCTAGATTTTTTCCCCCTGTAACCTAGGATATCAGGGAGCTTGAGGATAGCCTTTGCAAGAAAAGCCTTATGCATCTGTTCTATGAGCCAAGATGACTTGGAGCACGTTGAGAGTTGCTAAGGAAACAAACACACATTAATAAACAAACAGCAAATAAATATAGAAAGAACATGAAAAGGTCTGGATGCAGCGTCCACACTGTCAGCTACAAGTTCCTGTGCTTCTTCTCTAACATCTGACAGATGTAGGTGCATGGCAGGCTGTGAGCCCACAGAGCTACATGAAGTACTTGATGTGCAGCTATTCTGCTTCTGGTCCAGTGTCATTTCCTCTGATTCTCTTAAAGACACTGTTCTGTCCACTACTGCATTCTTTAACCCATATCAATGGGGGAGTGTGATCAAGGGAGCTCTCCACAAACCCAAAGCTAAGGATATGAAGGGGGACAGGGATGTCCCCTGGGTCCCCCTTCTTGCAATTTTGTGTAAAGACGAGTCTCACATTCTGCTCCACTGTTTTCTTCACTTTCCTTCCTATGTTTTTTTTTTTTTTTAAATCAACCTCCTGAAATCAAGGTCATTTCAACCTTGAAGATACTAATCCCTCTTTATTTAAGGTCAGTCACCTACTGAAAAATTCTAGGGCAGCTTTTCTATGTTCTGTCACAGATGACAAGTGTTTACTGCCTCCACTCCATTCTTAAAGCTGTTTGGGGACTTGTTTGCTTAGTACTTCATTTCCTTGTTTGTTCTTCCTTCCTCTCCATCATTCTTCACTGTGTCAGGGTTGAATTTCAGGATGAACAAACTTTCAGGACGATCAGCAGAAATGATCTAATTCTCTTTTTCATATTCTGACTTCAGGGACTCTCACATGGCCCCAGGGAGTAGAAGTTCACATGGGGCAGAGTAGCTGGCATGGGTCTGAGCTTCTAAACATCCTTGAGGAAGAGGGAAGACTCCTGCTTTTAACAACACTCACTTTCAAGATGTTACAAAGTTCTGACATCACCTCTGAATCAAGCCTCTTTATCCCATGATCAGCTTCATTTCCTTTCTATTTTCTAGTGTTGCACCAGCAGGTAAGGGAGCCACTTAATGAGCATCTAGCCTTGTGCTTGAGATAGAGAACAGCTGCAGTGACTGTTTATTTGAGAGAGAGCTACATGGCCCAAATGTCATGTCTCTACAAATGTTGTTTTCTGTAGGACAATGCTATGTAGTTCTGAGTTGTATTGATAAAGAGAGGAGACAAGAGGGGATGTTAAATAGTATGTAACATGATTGTGGGATGCTTGGTAATTTTAAGATTGGTGAGGCAAACTAGCAGGTTGCAACCTCAGAGAGATACTATTTAAGGTTCAAGGTATTATGTGGGTAGAAGGATAAAACCAGAGTTGTTTTTTTCACTTTGTTTCGTTAAGTTGAGAAGGGGTCCTGTGTGACTGAAGGTGGCGCCCAAGTCTCTATCAGTCAAAGGGTGACCTTTACTCTTTACCTCATAAGGTCTTAATTTTTCAGACCAGCAAGACCCTGCCTGGCTAAGAATTAGTTCTAATTCAAGTTTTCTTCTAGTTTATTCTAGCTAGGCTTCGAATGATTAGACAAGTCCCACCATTTTGCAGGGCAATCTTCATTGAATATATAGTGGTTTAATGTAAGTTTTATCTAAAAACACTCTCACATAAAAGCGGAAAGGGATGTTTGACCAATTGTTGGTATACAATGACCCACTGGAGTTGATTTATTAAAATTAACCCTCACAAATCCAAGATGTATTCACTTAGCTCCTGTCCAACCCATGAATGTTTGGAAGTCATACACCCTCTAATCCTCTCCACATTAACATTCTGAGTCTAGATATGAGTTAGACTCCTTTGAGTCACCAATAACTCCTGGGAACATGGTTGGGCAAATAAACAAAACACACCCAGAAGAAACAAGAATTTGAGAAAGAAGAATGGCTGCTTGGGCCATGATTGGAAAGCAGCACAACCCAACTCTATAATAGGGAATCCTAATGACATGTGCCAAATATAATACTTGTTCCTGGAAAACACACTGGATATCTGTAACCAACCCCTTGGACAGTCATTTAACTCTGCATGCCTCAATTCCCTGTTTGGTAAAATGAGGATAATACAGTACACATTATGCAGAGTTAGCCTGGGTATTAGATGGATTGAATAAGGAAGAATTTAAAATAATTGTTTGTCAATGGTTGGTATAGTTTGCTTTCTAGTGTGGTGATAAATATTATGGCCAAGAGCAACTCAGAGAAGAAAAGTTTCATTTCATCTTACAGTTTATGGTTACTCACCAAGGGAACTTGAAGGCAGGGACTGAAGTAGAGACCATGAAAGAATGCTACTTGCTAACTTTCTCCCAATGATTTGCTCAACCTCCTTTCTTATATTACCCAGCATCTCAGTGGGCAAGACCATTTCACATCAATCATTAATCAAGAAAATGCACTAAAGACTTTACAGGCCAATTTGATGTAGTAATTTTCTCAATTTAGGTTCCCTCTTCCCAGATGACCCCTAGCTTGTTATCTGACAATAAACAAACCATAATGGCGTAAATATTTCCTACTGCTCTATTTATACTGAAGGATCTAAGTTATTGTCATCAACATCACTTACAACATCATCTAGTATCTATTCTTAGCCACAGATAAATAACCTTTATTTCCCATATTTATTTAATTCTGACAAAGATTTTGCAATCTAAGATTTCATCTTAGCAACTAGGGTTGCTAAATATCATGACTTGACCCATGGCACACCTCTAGAATCTCAGTATTTTCTCCTCCTAACTATGCCTGTCTTTGTTGCTGTTGTTCAATGGCAGTGCTTTCCCAACATCTTATCATTGTAACACAGTTTGAATGTGAGGATTATGGAGTTCTGTCAAAAATGACAGTCAGTATCTTAGCCCATCTCATGTTGTCAGCTTGACTGCTAATCATTAGAGTCAAATCCTACTGGCCAACCATTCAGTAAGTTTGGGTTGTATTTGAGCTTTCTTACCTTCCTCTCCCTTTAGGAGCTCACCGTGGTACACAGACCCTGTGTACATCTTTGGGAGAACCATGGTCAACTTGAAGAGACATTTTTCATGCAGGCATCCCATTAGTTTGAAGAGTTACTTCTCTCCATATTGGGGGGACTATTATGTATTAATTCCAAATAATGGCCAAGTGGTAAGGAGACATAGCCAAAAATGAACTATGAAATGGGTTTGATGATGGATCATCTTCCCACAGCCACTCAAATGCCCAGAATAGATCATGGTGCAGCGGTGTTACCATTAATTGTTTGAAATAACCATTCCCTTTCCTTTCATGTCCCTTTTGTCCCATTTGCTTCAAGATGATTTTATATACCGGTCTGATCCTATACCTATATTTTATTTAACAAGCACAGTTTCAAAGATATTATATTTACATGTTTTCCACTAGATTCTGCTATGACTAACACTTAAGCCTTTACTCATAGGCTTGTGGAAGATTTTAAGTTTTTGGTAGTTAGGCTCCTCATAGGTCCTCAAAATCATCTGGAGGACAAAGTTTTTCTTATACAATAAGATTAGGATTTAATTATGGATGTTGCTAAAGCTTTCTGCCTCATCTTACAGTATGATTAAAGGGAAAGATTTAATCATTCTGTATCTGGCCTAGTGGGGCACAGGGGTTCTCACTGGGTCTCAGATGTGAATTCCCACGTCACTTATGTTCACTTCTGTACTAAAACCTCCCCACAGGCCGAGGCACCCAAGTCCTATGCCCGGGATCTACTCGGGGCTGCTTGCTCTACTGTCCTCACAGTCTCAGAGAAAACCCAATTAGCAGTTTTCTCTGCTCTCTCTTTCCCCCCTGGCTTCCTCCTGAAGAATCTTGAAACTCGTAGGAAAAACAAGCTGAAAGTGAGACTGTTTATGATAACATCTGCCGACGTGTCGCCACACATTCTCTATGATTCTGCTCAAATGTCATAACAAATACCACAGACTCTGGCGCTTCCGCAAGAGAAATTTATTTTCTTGCAGTTGTGGAGGGTGGGAGTCCAGGATTAAAGTTTTGACCAATTTTGTTTGCAGTGAGGGCTCTGTTATAATGGTAGATGGCCACCTCCTCTTTGTGTTCTCATGTGGTCTTTCCTTAGAGTCTATGTTCTTAGATGGACACTGTGGTGTCTCTCCATATAAGAACTCTAAAACTACACATCAAGTTCTCACTCTTGCGGACTTGTCCTACTTATTTGTTTCCTTATAGGGGCTTACTTACAAATACAGTCGCTAGCAGTAAGGCATTAACATGAATTGGGAGGCGATCCAGACACACAATCCACAATCCACGGTCTTCTGTTGTATTCACATCTAAATGTTCACCTCCTAAATTCTTATGTTTAAATCCTCATCAGCAGTGCAGCAGCATTTGGAGGTGAGGTTTTTAGGCATGGTTAGATTGCTGAGCAAAGTCCTCATGATGATATTAGTGGCCTTACAAAAGGGATCTTAGAACTGGGATGAAGGCTCAGTGGGTAAAGTGTTTGCCTTGCAAAAATGAAAATTGTGTGTAGATTCATAGAATCCAGATAACAAGAAAGGTGGTATAGTTCTAGTGATGGTAAGATGGGAAGCTGAGAGAGGCAGGTCCTAGAGATTTGTGGACAAATTTCTAGCAAATTTGGAAAAGATTCAGCCCAATGGAAAACCCTGTCTCAAACAATAGATTGAAAGTACTTGAGAAAAGACATCTGACATGGTTTTCTGAACTTCACCTGTATATGCACCCCAAACACTTGTATGTATGTGTACATACACATGCATGTGTGCATCCCCCAGCACTCACAAGAGTTCCCTAGGGGGTTTCCTCACCCTTTTCCCCAAAGTAAGGACATAACATTTGTGGAGTGCCTCTGAGCTAGGTAGAAAGTCCTCACTGTTGCTGGAGGTTTCTGTCCCCAACCTGGTCCCATAGCCATTCAGTCCCAAAGAAACACACAGATGTCTATATTAATCATAAACCGGTTGGCTTATTAGCTCAGGCTTCTTTTTAACTCTTTCTTACATCTTAAATTAGCCCATTATTCTTGTCTATTTTAGTGACATGGCTTGGTACCTTTACCAGCAAGGCATTCTCATTTTGTTTCCTCTGCATCTGGGTGACAAATGCAGACTGCATCTTTCCTCTTCCCAGAATTCTCCTGTTCTCATCACCCTGCCTCTACTTCCTGCCTGGCTACTGGACAATCAGCGTTTTATTAAAATAATACAAGTGACATGATTAAAGACCATTGTCCCACAGACCTTACCACACACCATTCCTGATACTATTTTGCTTTGGGGCTTGCTGCTTCCAAGATTGCAAGAAATAAATTTGTGCTTTTGATAACCCTCCTCTAGCTCATGGGATTCTAAAATCGCAACTGAAACACACTAATGCCATAGCCATTTGTTCAGCATGCCCGAGCAGACTAAAATGGAGTGAGGAGCACACTGACTAATGACTGATAAATATGTGGTCCTCCACATTGACTTTTTATATTTCTGCATCTCCAGGACTCTCTTACCCCAATAACAATATATTGAACATTCTCAAAATCTTACTATGAATGACTTTCCATATTTGTGGTTTATTGCCTCAGGAATATAACATGAGACAGAGACTTGGGTTCAACTAGATGGAGTGGGAAGTGAACAGGAAGCACAGAGGACACGAGCTGATGGCAGGAAGGAACTGACCATTCATCACCTGAGCTAGATCCTACAAAAAAAAAAAGCTTCTAGAAGTAGTGAGAGAATACTCTTCAGGGCTGCCTGTTTGAAGAGAAAGGGCACTAGAATCCTTCCTTGTGCAGAAACTCCCCTTAGTCATTAGTTGACCTCTCCTTGAGAAAGGAGGACGCCCTGATGTCTCCACCTTCCCTGTGTGTAAGCCGAGCACCATCTCCACATAGTATAGAAACACGGAAAGGAAGCCCAGGGCATGTACAACAGGAAGCGACTGGGCAGGCAAAGCACGTGCTGAGAGGACCGTGTGAAGCCCTAACAGTTCAGCCTATATGGCCTTTAACCCAGCCAGGAGTTCACTCTGATTCCTATCGCTAAGAAAAATTGAGGTTTACTGAGTTCTCAGGCAAAGAGATACACTTAACACTTGAATCTGAAACTTCATTTCACCATCACAGTAATTCCACAGGTCTACTACTGTTCTTTATGCTATGTTTTAGGCACAGAAGACCAAAGTTCATGGAGTTTAAATGTCTTGTACTTTTTCATAGTTTATTAACTCAGAAAGCCACCTGACCCAAGTCAAAACTCTCTAACCCCAAAGAGGCACAGAGCCCATTCTTGATTTTTTTTTTCTACAGTAATAACTGTGACCACTTTCTGGAGGGTTTTGTCTGTGTGGCCCAGGCGCCTTCTCGGAGGCCCTTGACTCCCAGACTTTGGATAGAAGGATGCGGTGCATAGACCCTTTGTTGTAACCTGTGACTGTGCTGGTCTCAGGCTATGTTCTTGCTTTGCTTTTAGAGAGTTTTCCTCCTTGTTTTTCTTTCTATGAATGACAGGTTCATCCCCTCTATTTTCTCATCATATGTTAAGTGATTTGATTGGCTTACAGGATCATTATTGTGTCTCTGAATCCTGCAATAGTTCTGATAGGAGAAGCAATGAAAGAATGAGCACAAACGCTGGGTGGTGTGAGGACCCATCCTAGACATTTAAAGCCATGGTAATAGTGGGGGCCTTCTTCATATGCTGGTGAGGCAGAGCTCTCTCGGTCAGAAAAACATCTGGGAATAGATCAACCATGATTTGCCTCAAGGTGTTCTGATTATGGGTCTCCTGTGCTCCTCCTCTAAGGAAACTGTGCCTGTGAGTCTCTACCACACAGGAAGAGAACTAACTACAAACAGTGCTCAGGTCCACTGGTAAAGTAAGCACCCATGGAGAAAGGGTGTAGTACCAACTAGAGCCATAGGGGACAGGGAATACCTCCTGAGATATTTCATTAGTCTTGGTGAAAGATGATAGCATGAATTAACGTTGAGGCAGTGGGAAGGAAGGATGTGACTGCCGAATTTAGAACATATTAGCTGTCAACTTGATAAAGCCTAGAATCACCTGAAAAAAAATCTCAGTTAGCAATTGTCTTTAACAGATTGGTGTGTGGGCATGTTTGTGAAAAATTGTCTTGACTGTTAGTTGTTGTAGGAGAGTTCAGTCCACTGTGGGCAGCACCATCCCTAGACAGATGGTCCTGGGCTGTATAAGAAAGTAGGCTGGGCACGAATGTATGAGTGATCAGGAAGCAGCTTTCCTCTCCAACTTCTGCTGTGGATTCCAGATTTCTGCTTGAGTTCCTGCCCTGACTTCTCCCAGTGATGGATGGACTGTGACCAGGAAGAGGAAGCAAGCCCTTTCCTCTCATAAGCTGTTTTTGGTCAGATCATTTTATCACGGCAATGGGAAGGAAAGTAAAATAGTCAGGTAATCTGAGTCAAACTACATTTCAGCTATAACCTGTGGCTAAAGAATGAAGCCTGTGTGTGTGAGATGGTAAAGTGTGGGGAAAGAGATGTTCTACATAAGATTAGCTGTCAGTCGCGTAGTGTGCCTGTGTCCCTAGGCTACAACCTTTAAACCCCTGTTGACCAGCAAAATCCCATGGAGTCAAGAGAGGAAAGGTGGAAAGGGATAGAATTGTGGGTTCCTCTTGCCGTGCTGCAAGTGTGAGGGGATTTGTCACTAATGTTAACACTAAAATCCTAACATGGATGCTCCACACAAGACTCAAAAAAGCACAGGGCCCTCCCAAATCTTGGGGCCCCAAGAACTTTTTTAATTGGTTTTTATTGAGCTGTACATTTTTTCTCCGCTCCCCTTCTTGCCTCTCCCCTCCCCTTCAACCCTCCTCCAAGGCCCCCATGCTCCCAATTTGCTCAGGAGAGCTTGCATTTTTCTATTTCCCATGTAGATAAGATGTCTCTTTTAGTGTCCTTTTATGTCTCTTTTAGTGTCCTCATTGTTGTCTAAGTTCTCTGGGATTACAATTTGTAAGCTGGTTTTCTTTGCTTTATGTTTAAAAACTACTTATGAGTGAGTACATGTGATAATTGTCTTTTTGTGTCTGGGTTACTTTACTTAAAATGATGTTTTCTAGATCTATCCATTTTCCTGCAAAATTCCAGATGTCGTTATTTTTTTCTGCTATGTAGTACTCCATTGTGTAAATGTACCACATTTTCCTTATCCATTCTTCGGTCAAGGGGCATTTAGGTTGTTTCTAGGTTCTGGTTATGACAAACAATGCTGCTATGAACATAGTTGAGCACATGTCCTTGTGGCATGATTGAGCATCCTTTGGGTATATACCCAAAAATGGTATTATTGGGACTTGAGGAATGTTGTTTCCTAATTTTCTGAGAAATTGCCATATTGACATCCAAAGGGGCTGTACCAGCTAGCATTCCCACCAACAATGCAGAAGTGTTCCCTTTACCCCACAGACTCTCCAGCAAAAGTTGTCATCAGTGTTTTTGATCTTGGCCATTCTTACAGGTGTAAGATGGAATCTCAGCATTGTTTTGATTTGCATTTCTCTGATGACTAAGAAAGCTGAACATTTCCTTAAGTGTCTTTCAGTCATTTTAGATTCCTCTGTTGAGAGTTCTCTGTTTAGGTCTGTACTCCATTTTTTTTATTGGATTATTTGTTCTTTTGATGACCAATTTCTTGAATTCTTTGTATATTTTGGAGATCAGACCTTTTGTCTCTTAAACTGGTATGTGTGTTGTCTGCAGAATTTCCCAACTCTAAGTGAGGTTTTGCTAGATAAGATGATCGCTTCACTTGGGAGGCTAAGGCAGAAAACATGCAAATGGAAAGCATCCTGGACTATGTGGCTTCCTATCAAGCAAACAGTTGTTAGGAGTTCCAACCCAGCTTAATCAGCAACCTCTGTTCCTGTAAAGTTGAGATTCTTCACACATTTCCTGTATTCCCCTAATCACCTTGGACATCTGGTTGATATCAGCATTGCTTTCTCTCTCTCTCTCTCTCTCTCTCTTTCTCTCTCTCTCTCTCTCTCCCTCCCTCCCTTCTTCCATTTCACTTTTTACTTATTTCTTCTTTTGCATCCTGACATCAGTTCCCCTCCCGCCTGTCATCTCAGTCCCTCCTCCACTTCCATCCATTCCACTTCTATTTCTATTCAGAAAAGGGCAGGCTGTTCGTGGATATCAACAAAATGCTGCATATTAAGTTGTAATAAGACGAAGCATCTCCCCTCCGATTAAGGCTTTACAAGGCAACCCAGTATGAGGAATAGTGTCCCAAAAGCCAGCAAAAGAGTCAGACAGCCACTACTCCCACTGTTAGGAATCCCAGAAGACAAAGCTACACAACTGTAACTTATATGCTGAGGGCCTAGGTCAGCCCCATGCATGTGCCCTGGTTGTTGGTTAAGTCTCTATGAACCCCCATGATCCCAGGATAGTTAATTCTATGGGTCTTGATGTAGTATCTTTGACCCCTCCGGCTCCTACAATCTTTCTTCCCTTTCTTCTGCAGGCTTCCCTGAGCTTAGCCTAATGTTTGTCTCTGCATCTGTTTCCATCAGTTGCTGGATGAAGCTTCTCTTAAGACAATTTGGCTAGGCATCAATCTTTTGTGTATAGCAGAATCTCTTCAGGCATCATTACAGTGATATTTTTTCCTCAGTTGTGTTTGGATCTATTCTAGGTCTTGGGGCCATCCAGCCTCTGGGTCCTGGCACTCCAGGCAGTGTCAGGGGTAGGCTACCTCTCATGGCAGCCAACCATAGCCTAGACCAGTCTGAGACCCATCCACAAGAATCATTTTAATTGCTCAGCTTTCTTGGGGAGAAGTGGTGTCAACCAAGAGTCCTATGCTTCTTGTCACAAACTAGTGAATGTCTTTACAACTGGAATGGGCACACCAATAAAAGAAGTGATATTTTGTTTATGATATGACATATGTTCAGAGGTTGTGGTATACACAGCAGCATGGTTTAAGAGTCCATGCTCTCTCATTCAGTAGACTTCAGTACTTCTGTTTACATGTGTGAGTCTATACTTGTGCATTGGATGAGTCAATGCACTTTGAGGTCAGGAAAAACTCGGCTTGAGTTCTGACTCCATGCACAGGTGTTTTACATTTGTCAGCTAACCTTCCAACCTTCCCTTCCCTCACCAATATAATCCACCTTAACCTTTGCCGCATGAGGTAACTATCCTTCAGGAAGATAACCAATATTGATTTTTATTTTGCTACTGCATTGCAAAGAGCTCTTATACATTCTGAAGATTAACCTTGCCATAGGTATTATTTACAGGTTTTTTCTCCACTCTATGGTTTATCTTTTTATTCTGATAGTTTCTTTCGAAATGCATAAAAATGTTAAATCTGTCTTTATTCTTGAGAATTTCATCTATGTATACAATGAAGTATGATCACACCACCTCCCCATTTTCCCCCTTACGGTCCCACATGTCCCTTCCAAGACATCTTCCTCCAAATTCACGTTGCGTTGGGACCCACTCAAGTTCAGTTAGTGCTGCCCATATGTGCATGGATGGGTATAAGCTCATCCTCTGGAATACAGGAATTCTTTCAGTGGTCACATCCTCGACAAAGAATGGTTCTCCCTCTTCCAGCAACTATCAGCTACAAAGAGATCCACATAAATGGGTGGGGGCTGGAGATCATCTACTCTATGCTGAAATACCGTCTGGACCTATTGTATGCAGTTAGTTTGTGGGTATGATTAGTTTAATACAATCTTTCTTATTTTGTTTTTGTTACTTGAAATTTTGATGCTGTAATGTAGACACCATTGCATGAACTAAGGCATGCCGTTTTCCCTTTTGTTTACTTCTAGTTTTGCAGTTTTAATGGATTTAACAATATAATTCCCTGTGTACATATAAACAGCTATTAGGTAAGGTCTTTAACAATGTAGACTCTACACTATTAATCAGCAGGAAATGTAGATATGAAAAATAATATGAAGATTCTTCAAAACTTGAAAAAATAGAGCTCTTTTTATGATCCAGTAAAATCACTTCTGAATATTTTTTAAAAACTGAATGTAAGATATCAACTGTATACTATAATTATATCTTCATTGTAGCCATAATGACAGCCAATATATGGAAACATTGTGAGGTAAGTGTCCACTGAGAGAAAAATGGATAAATAAAATGTGGTGATACATGTATAATAAAATATAATTGCTTCTTTGAAAGGGGAAAACATTGCTATTTACAATAAGAAAGATAAACTTTGCAGACACTCAGAGTGAGGCTAATGGGGCAAAATGCAGACTGATCTCACCTGTATATATAATAAAAAAGATTCACATTCAGAAATATGGTAGTTAACCAGGACCAGGGGGTGGGAACAAGGAGTTGAGTTGTTTGATATGTTTCCGATATAAAAGTTGAACATGTTCTGAGAAATTTCCACATGACCCCATGCCTATAGATAATAACAAATATTGTGCAATGAAAAAATGTTCAGAGGGTATTTATTGCATTGTGTTCTTAACACAGTTTTTAAAGACATAAACTCAAGACTAGCAAGATGGTTCAGCATATAAAAGCTCTTACCATCAAAACACGACCTAAAGTCAGTCCGTGGGATCCTTCTAGTAGAAGGGGAAATAGCAAACTGAATCCTACAAGCTGTCCTCTGACCTCCACGTGTGCACCTTGGCATGCATACCCTTTCTTCCCTTACAATATGTGGTCAAATAGAGAAATATAAAAACATTTTAAAAATACATACACTTACATGCTGAACTGAAGTGGGTAAAGTGAACCCACTGCCTGATTGCAAGTAAATTTTTATAAACACACACACACACGAGATAACCAGAAGAATCCATATTACAAAAATTACTAATACTTAGCAGATTTCTAGCAAATGCCAGCCCCTTTTCCTGGATTCTTCTATTCTTAATTCTAACCACTGGCAAACTGACTTTAGACTGAACTTTACCCTAGAATTGCAAGTGACTTCATTACTTCATAAAATGTTTTCACAGAAAAAAAAATAAAAAAAATGTTTTCACAGTTTGGAAAAGAAAAAACAAGAACTGAGTTTATAATGATTTCCAAGGTCATACAGAGGTTTGCAATTATCTTCTGTTTCTTACTTCAATAAGGGCAATTGACTCAAATCCAGAAAGGCAAATCTATGCTGCTAACTAGCCTGGCATTGGTGGTCTATCAAACCTTAATTTGAGTTGCAAATAATGAGACTTTTAATCAGGTTTTTGGTCAACCTCTTTTTTTGATGATTTTGTCCTCTATATTATTTGAGACACAGTGAATAACTGAGAAACAGCGTCAACATTCTCTCATTTAGCTTTTATTTACAGCATGTGTTTGGTGAGGAAGGAGTTGCCCGCTGAGATGGACAGAAGGTGAATTATGTCCACACGATCAGGATGGTGCTTAAATATCTCCTGAGGGATGGAGAGAGCTTGTAAAACCATCTCCCTGGCCTGAAAGAAGACTGGCACCAACAAGAATCAAATGGTACTGATAAAGGAGCCAACCTAGAAAACTGACAGGTAATGAGACACTCACATCCGCCAAGGTGAACAGATGGCCATCTTCAGAGGACACAGCACAATTGTCACTAAAAACAGAGCCTGAGATTGTGTGGAAAGAAGGCGGCTTTCCAACCTCAGATCCTGGGAAAACAGGATGCGCTCCATGTGAGATGAGAGGAAGGGGCGGAAACTTGAGAAGGAGCTGTTGTATGCAGAAACAGTGAGCAGGGAGGTGGCTCTCTCTTTGCTCTAAGATTGCTAAGAAGTGGTGCCATTGTGTATTCATTGCTGAAATAAAAGGCACTGTCACACCTGGCAGAAATACAGGGTTCATAGATTTAAAGAAAGAACATCAGAATAACCTGTTTGCTTTGTTCCTAATGTGAAGTGTCCCCATTCTTTCTGGGAATTGGCAAGCACATTGATGTATATATTGTCTTTAGTCAAATGGCTAAAATTGTAATTAAATTTACATTGTACCTTAATCCCTCCCCCCTTGAATTGGGTTTTATACTGGCAGACTCTTTGTGTCTAATAGGTAAAGTGTTGAGGGAATCAGTGTTGGACAAACCACCCACCTGACCTTGACTAAAGCTGTGCTGGAGGGACAAAATTCTCATTTGCTAAGATTCTAGACTCAAGAGCACAGATGTTATGTCTTCATCTTTTATGAAAGCTTTACATGTCTCTTCCAGCAAACAGGCTATGACTTGTGGAAAAGTTATCAGTATTGGTTAACTCCTAAAAGCCCCATAGGAGTGATGAGAAGTGGTCCAACCTGTTATACGAGTTTATCCATGTGTGTATATGTGTAAGTGTGCGTGTGCACTTACGTGTGTGTTACATGTAGAAGCCAGAGGAAGCTGGTGAATGTTTGACTCCGTCACATTCTGTCTTATTGCCTGGAGATGCTATCTGTCACTGAAGGTGGAGTTTGCCCTACCTGCCTTGTTTTCTGCCTCTCAATTCTGAGGTTACAGTCATATACAATGTGTCCAGCTTTCTTGGATATAAAAAAGAATTGAATTCTTGTCCTCATGCTTTCAAAGCAACTATTCTTTCACTCTAAACTCTTACCTCAGACTGATTATAATGATTTGGGTTCTTTGCTAATATTATTTTGGCTAATGTGCAAACGATTTGCATTATGGATTGCCATGTGTTGCTTTGATGTGTATACAATGTTGCATGATTAAACCTAGCATATGCATCACTTTGCTTACTTACAATGGGTATCACCCCAAAGAATTCGCAGATAACTGCTGTCATATAGAAACATGCCTTTTCACTCTGTCCCTGTGAAGGGACTGTCACTAAGGAAACATGTTGCTAATTGTGTGGTCTTTCCTTTTCTCCTGGGGATACCAGGTCCAACCTCTGCTTTCTTCTTAGGAATCAGTTATGCAGTGGGTCCCAGTCTTCCTTTTGCTCTGTTCGATAAAATTCTTACCTGGCCAATCTGGTTCCCTCTTCCTCGATGGACACCCTGCTGACCAGAACAGAGATAACATCTCTTTGTCTTTAGATCTTTATATTCCTCCATTTGAACCTAGTAGTTCATAAAGATAAAAACTGAGACTGCTATTTTTTATACATATACACATTATATAACATGCCTTTAATTTTATTAAAATATGTATATGAGTGTTTTGTCTGCCTATGTGTGTATGCTCACATGCGTGCAGTGCTTGAGGAGGCCAGAAAAGGGCAAGAGATACCCTGGGATGGAAGTTATAGATGCTTGAGAACTGCTATGTGCTACGTGGGTATTGGGAATTAAACTTGATGGCCCAAAAGACCAGCCAGTGCTTTTAACCATGTAGCCATCTCATTACCCCCCATACATCTCATTTTAAGTTATGTTTCACATATGAGAGAAAATGTGCAGTATTTGTCTTTTTCAGTTAAGTTTATGCCACTGAACGTAACTATTTCTGGCTGCATTTGCTTTCCTGCTAATCTCATGGTTTCTTTTTCTCAGAGCTGAATAAAATTTCATGTGTATGTGTTACATTTTATTTATCTTGAAACAGTTTTTATTTAAATTTACCTGATGGCTAAAGGTGTTGAACATCTTTTTACATATTTATTGGCCACAACTATTTTTTTCTTGGGAGTAGTATATGCTCAATTCATTAATTCATTTATTGATTAGATGAGTTAATTTGGTGTTTAATTTTTACAACTCTTCATGTATTATAGATATTAATCCCTGTCTGACATTTAGTTGGTAAAGATTGTTTTCCTTATTCTGTATCTGGCCTTTTTAGTAATTGTGTCCTTTGTTATACAGAAGCATCATAATTTCATGTAATCTCATTTGTCAATTATTGTTTTTTCCCATATTATCAAAGTCATTGCCTATACCTGATTTTTTAAAGTAGATTTTGTTGTCGTTGTTTGGTTGCTTTTGTGTGACCTGGAGATGGAATGTGCACTCAAGGCAAGCATGCTACCACGGAACTACACACCAAGTCCCTTGAAGTGTTCTTCCTACAGCAGTTTCAAACATTCATGCCTTACAATAAGGTCTTTGATCGATTTTGATTTTTCTTTGTGCACAGTTTCTGTGGTTTTTTCATGTTATGAATTTTATGTTATTGTAGTATAAGCTGATAAAATATAAGAAATTATTTAGATTCATTTTAGTAAGAATGACTTAGTTTGGTGTTTAGAATTTAGTCTTTTTTAAAAGACCTTTAAAGGTTATAGGAGTTACTAAAAGGAATGTGTATCATTTTTATGTTGGATGGAATAGTTTGTGTATATTCATTAGTTCATTTTATCTGTGTAATAAATAGTTTAACTCTGAGGTCTCTCTTTTAATATTTTATTTAGATGGCATATGAAGGGGTAAGAAAGAGTTATCAGTATCTCCCATTACTATTGCAATAGGACCTACCTCATCTTTTATGTCCATCAGTATTTTTTGAAGTGTGGAGACCCAGTAGTTAGAGCATATATATGTATGACTGTTATATTGGATAGGTAAATGTTCCTTTTATATGTAGTGTCTTTTTATTTTTCCTGACTGATTTTGATTTGAATTATTAAATATTGGAGTAGCTACTTCACCTTGCTTTCAACTTCTGTTCACTTTATAGTCTGTTTCCTATTTGAATTTCTAGAGATACAATATTTCCTTGATTCTTCTTCATAATCCGATGGTGAAGACTAGAAGTCAGTGAAAAACTATAGGAAAAACAAAACAAAATAAAATAAAAAACTAAAAGTGACTGGAGTTATTGAGATTCAGACTCTCATTTCTGTTGCCATCTGAAAATAAATCCTAATTTGTGGACACACACATTTAAATAAGCCCTTATTTGTTGATGCTTGCTTTCTTCCTTTCTTCCTTTCCCCCTTACAACTAATTTGTATAAACAACTTTATGAAGGCTGTATTTATTTTCCTATTTATTCATCTAGAATATTATTTGAAGGATAACACAATAAACCTTTCTGAAAATAAAAGATCAGTCTGTAAGAGGAAGAGGAATTAACATAAGGCACAAATGGAGACTTCTCTTCCAGAGATGGGAACAATTACCATTAGGAATTTCTATACCTTCATTTTGGGAAAAAGTTGAAAATGGTTTTTATCAAAAAGTGTGTAGCATAATTTTAATAAAATTACAGTCACATTTTTGTTGCCATTTGTAATTGAAATATTGTTTAAGTGTGTACATTCATGCTGACTGGGTCAATGGACAGACTGGGCAGTATTTTTGTAATTAGTATTCAAAATCAAGCCTGTCTTCCCATGTTCTGGTTTGTGAGAAGGTCAAAGGACTCTTCAACCCACATTTCCATTTTGGCAACTATGAAGGTTTGGTCACTACCACTGTGGGGTTTAGAGGGGAAAAGGTAGAACAGCAGGGTAATTTACTACAGGGAGTTTTCTATTTCAGTTGATGGTTCCTGAACAAAACTCTGAAAAGAAGAATGTCCCAGTGTGTGCTCTAGGCTGCAATGATGTTAAGAACTAGTAAAAGCATCCTCTAAGAACTCCTCCAACATGACGACCTGAACCCTGGACCTGCAGATAAAACACATGTGCGCGCATACACACACCATGCTCCCAAGACTTCGCCTCCAGCCAATTCTCCTCCCAAGGGACTTGAGGGTTTTCTGTATGCAACTGCCACACTGTAGGCTTCTGTTTGAAATAATTGCAGACCTCTCCCTTTGACCCCCTACTTCCATCACTTGCTGCTCTCCTTTCTGCGTTTCATGTGTTTAATATTAAGCTAGCAATTTTATTAACTGCTGACTGTTAAAATGACTGGTGTGGCTTCTGACTCCTGCTTGAACTGTGACCAATAAAAAATAGCTTTTATTGTTGTAATATTTCAGTGGAGAAATGGAGGCTCACAGGCCCAAAGCCAGAGTCTCGCTAGCAACAGTATTTGAATTAGATTTCCACGTCTCTAAGTATCTTCGATTTCCATGCTTTTTTTTTTCTTCTTCATTACTGCACATAGTGATTCTTCCCTCGTGGAGGAAGACCTGGCCCAGCCCCTCTCCTTCAGTTTTTATGTTTTCCCTACCATTCTTTATCTCTCTTTTGCATTTAGAACAATTTCCCTTGAAGGTCCAGGATTGTAGCTACAACAGTACCAGAGAGTGAGAGGGTTGAGATAGTTAAGGAGCATTGACAAGTAGTAATGAAAGGGGGAAAACAATTACTTTGTGTGCATGCTTAGAGCATCCACAATTTAGTCAGTGAATTGACAGGATGGTACAGTCTTATTAGCCATCATTATCATGTATTGCATTATGTTTCCTGTTTAGCTCAGCCCATTTAACTTCATTTTTTTTTTTATTTTCTTGACATTTCTCTAAACTTCACTTCTATACCCCAACTCCACTCCTGTTAGCCAGCATTCTACTCTGCTTTATTTGGACAGCTTTTACTTGTCTATTTTGTTTTTGAAGGGTCCACAGAGAAGTTAAATAAATCAGTACTTGTTATTCTGTACCTGGCTGTTTTCCTTCACATTATGTCTCTCGGGGCAACACTATACAGGGACCCAGTTTTCGTTCTATTCCCAAATTAGAGAGATTATAAGAATTTCAGTTTTAAGATGCATATAGATTTTGCCAACCTGATAAAAACCTATCCATATGTAGAAATAAGGAATCTATTAATTATCAAAATTTCTCTATCGAATGGCTTCTAATGAATGATGTGGAAGGACACCACCTACTGTAGACAGTGCCATCCCTTGGCAGGTGGGCCTGGAATGTTTAAGAATGCAGCCTGAGCAAGCCAGAAGGAACAAGTTGTTTGTAGCACACATATATGGCTTCTCTTTCATATCCTATCCCCAGGTTCCTGCCATGACTTCCTTCGATGATGGATTGTGATGTGTAAGTGCAAGCCAAATAATCCTTTTCCTCCCTAGGTTGCTTTTGGTCAAAGTATTATATTACAGCAATAGAAACCTTAACTAAGACAAGAAGAAATATGACCTAATACCTCAGGAAGGGTATTTTCTTCTACATAGGACCTGAGATAAGGCAAAACTTGGGCAAAGCCATTTGTGGTACCTGTTTTTATAGTTAGTCATCTTTCCCATGATCTCTAGTTGCTGAGATCCCCAAATCAACTCTACCCTAGACAGAAAATGCACAAATGCCATAATAGGATTTTAATTTCCTCTGTGTGCTACAGCCTTGATTTACTTAAGAGCTAAATTATATGTTTAGATGCTGCTTGATGCGATGTGTGCATATTTCTGACTGATATGCAATAGGGAGCCCTGCTTATCTGTGTTGTATTTCTAGACTTAGAAAGTCCATCGAGTGTCTTTTCATTGAACACTTAATGCTTCTGTAGCTTGTTTTAATCTGAGTTACCCATAGCAGGCTGATGAAGAGAATAGAATGTACTTGTTCCCAACTCCAAAGTCAATAATTTTTTTCTGTTTCTACCGATTATTCTGTCATTTCTCTGTGTATTTTTAAACGTGGATATTTCTGCTTGATTGTCAAATGTATTACCTAAAAAGCTTATCCTTGTGCTATTGATGACTACAATAAGAGAGTTATGAGACAGGTGGGTTTGTGAGCAGATCTTGCAAAAGTTACAGAACTTGGAAATGTGGAGCTTCAGCCAAAACAATAAGGAGCCTAATAAAAAAGAGTCACACAAACAAATCCGCAAGGCCTTTCCACCAGGAATTCAGGTAATGCCTCCTTTCGCAGCTGCTGCAGCTCCCTGTAATCGTCTTTCCTTTACAATGGTAGAGGCCGAGGGCACCCGCTTCTAATAGAAGCCAATTTCATAAAAATTAAGTCTCTTTTCAAGCTGTGGACTCCATCAGCAATCTGCTCATGATATGAAAGAGACGCCTCTGTAGTTTCTACATTCATTTTTCTCCGCATCCCCCATTCTTCAAACTAATCAGAAATTGTAATGATTCTTACAGCCACTAAAATGCCGCATTTCCCCCCCAAATGAAGGCATAAATGTGTGATTTTTTTCAGCTTTTGAATTTCTTTGTTCTCAGCATTCTCATAAGTAGCTCACATGTTTCATTTTGCTTAAATTTGTTAAAAGTTTGCCTCAAACGGCTTTCCAACAGCTACTAAAAAAACTAACTCGCAATCCTAGAAGACCTCTTACATATGTACAGAAAAACTTGCATAAAACACTTCTCTGTTAGATGATATATACCATCTATAGTTTCATTTTTGGCTTTTGGTAGTATTTATTGGTATTCTTCCTTCAGAATGTTATGTTCTCCCCAACTTTGAGCATAAATTTTTATATTCGCACTTAACAACATGGATCCAAATACATTAGAACATGTGTTGAATGAATTACACTCAAATTTATAATATTTATGTGTTATCCTAATTGCTTTATATAATACTTTGTTTGTATTTGTTCTCTATATAATTTACTGTTTTAGAAAAAAATCAACACTGAACATTGTGATAGACTATAAAACTTTTCAGGGCTTAGTCAACCCAGGTAACTGTTAGATAAAACCATCTTTATTGTAAATAATCCGGATTAGCATTTATTTATTTCTGTGACTCTTGATGGTACTCCATGCTGTTCTCAGTTATTCTGTCTGTGCTGTCTGAAATGCGGTCCATGAGGCCTATGCACAACCGATATGTTGGTTTTCTGTTTATGGTTCTTCTGTGTGAATATCTTAATTTTGGGGAAATTTTGAGTTGTTTATTCTCTTTAATAGATCCATGAGTACATAATCTCTAAGAGGCTATGTTCATCATATTTAAATGATAGGCTAGTTAGGTAGAAAATGCGGTTGAATGATAGGTTATCTAGGTATAGAAGGATCTTTCTGTTAGAATGTTGAGGTTACTGTGCTACTGCTCTCAATAGTGATTTGATGGAGTCTAATATTGTTTTTTTTTCCAATTTTTGTGTGTGTTTTCCTTACATTCATTGCGATAACTTTTGTGATGTGACATAATGGTTTATATTGATTGGGAGTCTTTATAGGATATAGGATTACATTTAGGACAAATTTATGAACATGTCTATGAGAGATTATCTAAATTACATGAACTACATTGGAAAGGCCTACCCCACCTGATGGACTGAGTATAAAAGGGAAAGCAAACTGAGTACCAGCATTTATGGCAGCCACCTCCATTCCTGTCACCATGGCTCCCTGCCATGCTGAGCTGCAGTCTCTAACTGTGAGTAAACCCAACCCACCCTTCATCATGTTGCTTTTGTTATATGTTTTGTCCTTGCAGCACAGATAGTGTCTGACTTTATTGTCATCTGGAAACTTCACAGCGTCTTCCTTTATTGTGTTCTTTGCTTCCATTGTTTGGGGGTAGACAGCATGTTCTTTCCAGCACTGGATTACCTACGTGCCAATAGCAGCAAACTTTTGTTTTTCCCCTTTAGTAAACCCCCTTCTGTGGCTTGTTTTCTCTTGACTTTATCTGTCTAGAGCACTAATAGGTTAGGGAAGCTTCTCTGATCCTCTAAAGCTCTAATCTTTTTTTCCCACCATTATTCATCCCACTGTCATTTTGTTCTGCTTTGGGGAAACTATCTTTAACTTTATTTCCTCTTTGCTGACATTTTCCATCACGGCTATAATATTTCAATTTTCTACAGACTCTTTCCTTGGAATGTTTGTATTTTTACAATTTCCTCATTTTGTTCCAAATGCAAAACTTCTATTTTTTCCTTAATAGTGGCATTATCCTCTAGAGTAGAGGCTTCCCTTAAACAACTACTCCCTTGTAAAAAGCTGCCTATTATATAGTGTTTTAAATTCTCTTGTGGTATCACACTAAAGGGCAGCATGAAATACACCTGTTGCCTCATGTTGGTGACACAGATCCAGGCTCATCTGGTTTCTGTCTGGGCATGTCTTTGTTTCTTGGCCACCACTCTCTGCCACAATGATCATAGGTGCTCAGTTTTGTTGGATCAGCTGCTTCTAGCACATATAAGTTACAGCTTCCCAGACACTGTTTGCAGCCTTGACTGACAATGCTCCTAGTGTAAGCCCTTGACTTGGAGTTTGTGTTTCTCAGCCACAGTGATCATGCTGGAGAGAGGATACACGATTCTGCATGTTTAATTTTTTCTAAGCTATCTAAAGTTTTTGTCTTGAATGCTGACAATGAAAAGAAATCACCAAAAAGGAAACCAATCGTGAAGAAACGTTCTCTGAGTCAGGGGCAAGGGAATAGTCAATAGTAGCACAAAAGATGTAAGGACTAATGCAATAAAAATGTGCTGAAACTCTCCCCGAAAGTTCTGTAGAATTACTATTTATGCAACAGTCTTGTCTTCTTCTCTGGATTCCATGTCTCTAGTGCCTTCACACTGCCTGCCACTCTTTAGGACATTTAATTGCCTCTCTTTTAAAATTAAAAGATATTTATATCACCTCCCCTTCTCTCTTTCTCCCCTCCCAATTCCTTCTACACTCTCTACACTCTCTTCAATTGAGGGTCTCTATTTGTTAATTATTATTTTCACATGCACACATATAGATGCATAAATATGTAGATAAAACAGGCTGATCACCCTTTAATTGCTTGTATGTGTATGATTTCAAGGCTGACCATACTGTGTTTGATAACCAACTGGGATAGGTAGTAACCCTGAGAGAGGCTAATTTTCCTGCTCTCAGATGTCATTAGTTTCCTGTAGTTCTTTGCTAGGGGTAAGACTCCTTAAGATCTTTTCCTTCCATGTTAGCACATCTATGATATTATACTGCTCAGGTCTTGCTTAGGCAGCCATATTATTGAGGTGTATGGGTTCATTTCTAGGAGACATCACACCAAACTTCCTTGTCCTCTGTCTCCTACAACTTTTCTACCTCCTCTTCCTTAGATGGAAGAGTTGTGTTTTAGTTCTGTCTGCTGGGTTTGGGCTTCCTGCAATCTCTGGACCTTTGCATTATGACCAGTTATAATTCTTTCTCCTTTTGCTAAAAGAGATCCCTCTTTGATGGGGACTGAAAATTACATTTAACTATGAATATAAGATGATGTTTTAAAATGCAGTCAGGAAAAATTCTGGTCTGGCAAAGTGGTGGTACTGGTTCTTTTCTAATATCTATTACTCATCCACCCCTTGATGTGGGAGTGATTTCTTATTAATAAAGAAACTTTATTTTCTTTATTAAGAAAATAGGCCCCTTGATAGGCCAACCCTTAGGTGGGTGGAGTAAACAGAACAGAATTCTGGGAGAAAGAAGCTGAGTCAGTGAGTCGCCATGGTCCCCCACTCCAGGCAGATGCAGGTTAAGATCATTCCTGGTAAGCCGGCTCGTGGGCTACATAGAATAATAGAAATGGGTTAGATCAATATGTAAGAGCTAGTCAATAAGAGGCTGGAACTAATGGGTCAGGCAGTGATTAAAAGAATACAGTTTCCGTGTAATTATTTCAGGTATAAAGCTAGCCATGCAGGCGACCGGGTGCCGGGGACACAGCCCCGCCGCTCTTACATCAACAACCCCTGGGTAGTTGAAAGACATCAACAGACTTGTCTTCAAATTCTGAGGTAACCAATGACAACAGTAATAGCCTATTTTGTTTTGGATTTCACTTGGATTAACCTAACCAACAACTTGAATAGAAGTTTCTCCACTCTGTTGATGGAGTTTATGTTAGATAATCTCTAGTTTTGTAGGGAAAATTACCAGTGCAAGTGGCATAACTTCATTTAAACTTTTTATATATGTATATACTTATTTGTATTGTATAATTTTAGGTAAATGTAAAATAAAATGATTCCTTGGGGCTCTTTAAAACACCCTTATCTATATTTGTGTCTTTTTTATTAATCCGAGCAACAAATCTCAGCTCCTATACAAGAATGAGCTCCACCACAATGCCCTTCTTCACACAGAAGTCACTGACTGGTTCTCTCCACCTGACTTACATCTCACATCCTATCTTGCTTCTAGGTCTTCTGGTAACATCACAGAAAGCTTTGCTCCTTCACATATATGTGACTTGATTCTGTGGAACCATTTTTCCCCTCTTCTTCAAAATTCACTTTCATAAACCACTGTTTTCTTCTACTGACTTTGCATCCTGGATTTACATACACTACATGCACAACCCTGCCAATCAATGACTCCATGACATCGGTACCTTCTCTAGGTGTTTTCTGACCTTGTTGATGCAGAAAACAGTTCCTGAAGATCCTTAATCATGCCTATCAATTTTTCACTTCTTTCCAACTTTGGGAAGAATTTGAATCTTGCCTTGGCAATGTAGTAACTTCATGACAATTAGGCAAAATATCACTTTCCCAAGGTGTTTTATTCCAGTTTGCTAAAAAGATATTTTGTGGCTCAGTTCATTAACTATGATTAGCAGGTGGATGATGCTCACGAAAGCTAACAGCGCACAATGTGCAATTCTTAGGTTAACCACTCTTAATGGATTTTATGGATGGAATTATAACTTTTTTATCTTTCAGTCTTCTACTTCTGAAGAGTTTAGGAGAAGAACAGGTTAGAGCAGATTTTTAACTAGATTATTCTGATCAGTGTGAGCACAAGGTATGTTGTTTACTTTGTCTTAACAGTGAGTTGACATTTGGTTGATTATGGCATGGCCAATGCTTTCAGAAAATCTCATGTAATATGTATTGTAATGTGAGAGTCTCATCATTATGCTGTGAATATGTTTTATTACTATTGGTTAATAAAGAAGCTACTTTGGCAAATGGCACGGCAGGATACAACAAGGTGAGAAATTCAAGCAGAGACAGAGGAGGAAAGAAGGTGGAGTCAGAGATTCCATGTAGCTGCATAAGAAACAAACCATGAGCCTAGTTGTAAAAATATAAAATAATAGAAATTGGTGAATTTAAGATGTAAGAGTTAATAAGATGCCTGAGCCAATAGGTCAAAGAGTGTTGTAATTAATATAGTATCTGTGTGATCATTCATGTCTGGGCAGCTGGGGAAACAAAGCCTCCCTTTCTCAGGCTTAAATAAAACAATCTATTTAGATTGCATATAACTCTGAGAGCCTATCTGCTCTCTACCATGAAATCTGCTTTTCTAAGGGAAATATCAGTGTTTTGTAGTGAAATCTACTCTAAATGATTTTATTTATACTTTCCATTTGTGTGTGTTTCTATGTGAGTTTATGGCCACAGAGGCCAGAAGATGGAGTTGGCTTTTCTGGACCTGGAGTTACAGGCAGTTGTGAGCCATCTGATGTAGTGCTAAGAACTGACGCTGAATCTTCCCGAAGAGCAACAAACAGTCCCATCAAATCCAGTTTAAAAAAAAAAATCAAATACTGGTTATTTGCTCTGTTCCTGATCTTCAATGTAAACTTGAAATTCCCTTTTACTCCCAGTAATCAGAATCAGTTTAAAACATTGCCTTCAGTCTTTTATTCCAGAAAGAGTCTGCAGTTTTATCCAAATTTTATCCACACTCAACTCTACTTAGGTGCCATTTTCAGATTGGTTTTCCCTGGGGTCATCACTGATTAAAACCTGACCAAACTATTTGCTTTTCTATTTTCCTTCTGTTTCTTTCAACTACCAAAGAGCATAAGAGAACGTCTCACATTCTTGAATAGTCTTTGACTTTTAAAACAGTTACAAGGTATCTAAAACATACAAGGCTCCACATAGATGGTGCTAGGTTTGTTACATCCTTTGTTTTTCAAAGCTATGCACAAAACAGAGGGAGCAATGAGTTTCCATCCCAGCAAGCAAACAAGGTCAATGCTTTTCACACTGTCTCCTTACCAATAAGCAACCTTCTTGAGACCTGTCCTCTCTAGTTTCTTATTGAACAAGACTGTCCCAAGGCCCTGTTCACTTGCCCATGCAATGGGAAATATGACTTGAATCATAATAAACCTCAGTAGAAAATAGCAAAGTGGAGCACTGATTGACACTATAGTTCTTTGTTGTTCTTATTGTTTTTTTTTTTTTTTGCATACATTCCTTTTAACTTAGATGGTTGGAGCCCATGGATGTGGTTCCATTCTACCTTGACTAAATGTCAGAGAGTTCAGGCCTATTCTTGCTCCTTCAAGGTTATGACAGGAGATTTACCCAGGATGTGGCTACCTATAAGATTCTTGGCATAGGGTGTGGTCACAGCATGTCCTGCCTAAACAAGAGAATACTTAACTCAGGATATACTTACATGATGTTTCAGGTACCACAGAGGTAATTGCTCTGTGTTTTTATTTTAATTTTGTTTTGTTTTGTTTTCTGTATCATGGTGGAGAAGTCTTTTGCCTTCCTTTCTACCCCTGTTGGACTGGGGTATATAAGCATAGAGAAAATAAACACAGACAAATTCAGTATTCACTGGGTTTCCCTCCTGAGTCTATTCTGCATCTCTGTCCTTTTCTTTGTAGCTCTTTTTTTTTTCTGCCTATCATTTTTAATCCACATGTCCTCACCTTGGAGTGTAGGAACCTGTCAAGGCTGGACCTGCCAGCGTAGCCCTAACATGAAACCACGACACCAGTCGAGGGTGTTTTTGGCAAGGCAGTAATAGAATTTATTTTAATACTTCCTAAAGAAAATGCTATAGAACATGCCCTCCAGAAATCTGCCAGCAGTTCTCTCTTAAGAAACCTCCAGAATAGGCTACTAATAGGATATCATAAGCATAAGAACTGGCAGGTGTTGTAATACCCCATTTTTCCTAAATTTCCATCAGTCTCACCTTCAAATCCCATCAATCACTTGGCTGATGATAAAGCTTCACTTCTGGACCACTGGGAAGCAAACTTCACCTCACCCGAGAAAGTCTCCATGCCTTGGTTTGAAGTCTTTATTAAGATTCTCGTTCTCAGAGAAAGTAAGAAAATACTACTAGAAGTCGGAGAGATTGCTTAATGGTTAAGAATGCCAGTTGATCTTTCAGCACCCACAGTTGATGACTCCCAATTCCAGAAGCTCCAGTTTCATGGGAACATACACCCCTGTCTGATCTCAGAGGGTACCATTATACACATGTAACCACAGAGATACTTGTACACAACCATACAGATAAAAATCTTTAGAACATATTCTGTGGACATTTGATATGAAGCCTTCTATACTCCCCCTTCAGTTTCTGTTCCATGGTTAAGTGTACCTGTAGTGTCTATAAGGTTATTTTATCTGTTTTTATAAGGACTTTCTTGGTGATCTGTCACCTGTATCTTGCTTCTTACAATTCCTGAGAGGCCTCCCTTCTCTACCCGTGATCAGGAACAGAGCCTGACTGCTGTAAAAGGGAGAAAATTTCTCTATTAGGTACCTTGTACTGCTCGACAGTATATCAAAATCTTGGGGCTAAACAAAGATATTTATTTTCTCGTAGCCTTGGATGCTAGGAGTCCAGATCAAGATGCCAGCATGGTTCCCTGATGCCACTTTCCTTGACTTATGACTGGCCCTCCATCCCCCTGTATTATCATAGACTTCCCTCCCTGTGTGTCTGCATCCTAGACACCAAAGGTGTAAGCACGTTATTTGTGTTGATTCAGGGCCCTGTTCACCAGAACTCAGTTTACCCTCATGACCTCTTCAGGAGCCCTATTCTCATGTCACATTTTAAACAACCGAGTTTGGAATTTCAATATGAAAATTTTGTAGGGATACAATGCAGCCGCTATTATCCTAGCATGCTGGTCCTGAAGATCTTATAATGTATAATAATGTATTAAGCCATTGGAGTGCCTTGGTACAAAGCCTTTGCTTAGTTTTGTATTTAATAATTTTTTTGACTTTTTCTTATAATATTCATTCAAGTTTCATGGGGAAAATGCTATAAGAAACAAACTTTGAGAAATACGGATCTCCTGTTCATATCTCACAGACTGAAATCCCTGGAAGTCATCGCTGTGACTTGTTATTGAGAAGGATATGAGGAAGATTCATAAAGGTTTTTAATAACCACAATCCAAAGAGATCATCTTTGAAATGAAAAGTGCCCGTGGGCACATCACACGTGAAGCTCATAAAAATGGCTGGCCCCACATTTGCATACCCTGGCGTCCGCACAGTTTCATGCCATGCCTGCATCTTGTCTGCGAGTGAGTCCCGACTCTGACCACTTGTGTTACTTCTGCCCTGGTTCCCATCCTGAATCCTATTAGGCCAACTGGCATCTCAGCATCTGCACTTGAAACCGACTCTCCTCGCAGTCATGAGAGCGTCACTGATGACGTCAGCTGTTCTTCTCCAGTGGGTTTCTTGAAGGTTATTTGTTTTTTTCTGAGCCACAGTAGAAGTCAAGTCTTTTCCATGGTCCTGGTATTCCAACACATCTGGTGATTATGACCTCATTGTCCTCAGTTTCCAGCAGTGTCCCATACCCTCTTCTAGCAGAGCTAGCTTAGTGCCTATCTGACACTTAAACCTTTGGGTATCTCTCACCTCAAAGTCATTACACATACTTTCTCTGTATCAGGAATATTGCTTCTGAAATATTTACCCGGCTTATTCCTTCACTTCCTACCAATATTTTCTTTAATGCCACCTTGTCAGTGAGGTCATCAGCGAGAAGTCTATATCAAATCACAAGCCACCACACAACTTATTTCCTTTAGTATTATTCTCAATATAAACTTCCTTGGAGTGTGTTTGCTTTGTTCTCTGCAGTTTCCACATTACCTATAATAACAACACACAGGTGGTGATCAATAAATGCATGTTTGAGTAAACAAATTAATTTGACTTAAATAGAACTTTTCTATTCTATTACATTGTAGGTTATACATTCATTCATTTATCTGTGAATCTGTGTTCTATACCTAAGAATTCATTCTAAAATATTAACAAATATTCATAAATCTAAATGGAGTGAACTTACATCAAATAAATTGAAATACCTTGGGCATTATTAGTTTTTCTTTTATATTTTTCAGTTCCCTACCTTAACAACTACAATAATTTTATTTCAAATAAAATTGCAAATAATGCTGACAGGGTATAACCTCTTTGCTATGCAATTTGCTGAGCGCTTTATACAAATTTTCTAATTTAATCCTCTCAAATCCTATGAAATATGCACAATTATGATCACCATTTAACAGATAAAAAAGCGGAGATGTACAGGCACAGTAATTCCCCCTCCCCCCCTTCTCTCAGAGTTGTGAGTGCTGGAGACCATATTTCATTCATTTAGGATTCCTTCTAGAATCAAAATGCTGCCTTTGTCTCTTCTTAACTTTTAATGTGGGTAATTTTGAAAACAGTAATTTGTGTCAACTGGTTCTCAATATCCAATCATAAATATCTCTGCATCTCCATTATTTTCTTAGGTAGAAGAACAAGGCCATTAGCCTAGGCTCTGTGTTGCAGTTAGAGTAGTAAAGAGAAAAATAAATATAAATAAATAAGTGTGTACACAGTCAGACAAAAGAACACATAAGAAGTGAAGTGAAAGATGACATGATGGAGAGTACATAAGCAGCAGTTTAAGAAGGAGTGCTCTGGACAGCATCTTTTAGCAATCTTTGTTCATTCTTTTCTTTTGTTTTAATTTGAAATCCACTCTTTGAAAGGAGGGCCATGAAGAGATTCCACAGGTAAGAGTGCTTGCTGTTCTTACAGAGGACTAGAGTTCAGATCCCAGCACACACATCAAGGGCCTCACAACTACGTACTACTCCAGGTCTAGGCGATTTAGTAGCTCCTCCTTCTGGCCTTCATGGGCACTTGTACTCATTTGCACATATCCACACAGACACACACACACACACACACACAACATAGATATAGACACACACATATGCACACTAACACACACACACACTTTTTAAAAATATGATACTTTAATAAAGATAACAAGAGTAAAAGGAATTTTATGGTCTCAGAAAGGGCTTTGCAAGCAAAATAAATATCTACAGGATGGGGCTTAGGACAGCAATATGTATAATCTGCTTACAAGGAGAGCTTGGTAAGCAGGTAGTTTATGCTCTAAGTATTACAGTGGTAAGAAGATGGGCAGGGTCCAGATGATGCAGACCTTTGTAAAGGCAACAGGGAGTTGCATTTCATTCTAAGTGTCAGCAATGAATTTTCTAGGAGTAAGGGAGAGAGAAAATTTGGAGATCTCTGCAGTCCCCCATCAGAGAGAGCACTATGGCTTGGTGGAGAGTGGACGCAGGAGAGCTGTGTAGGTGCGGGTGCATTCCAGAGACTGCAAAGAAGAGCTGCTGAGAACGCAAGTTCATAAGGGAAGGCAGACTAAAGATGACCTCAGAGGTGGGCTCTCTAGGTGGAAATGAGAAGGCTTGGGGCAGGGAACTCAGAGCTCAGTGTGGGGCTCAGTAGGTCTGAGGAGTGTGCTAACCAACTGTGTGGAAGTTCCAGTCGTCCCTCGGTGTTCACTGGACTGTTTACAGCACCAATATGAATACCAACCATCTGCAGATGATTGGAGTTCTTTTACCCACTCTGTCATCTCTTTATAGCCCTGGTTCTTTCTATTGAGCAAAGCCAAACCCTGAATTCTCAGGCTGAGAAGGAAGCAGGTGGAAGTTCTATAGAAGATCACAGATTTCATTTCCAGGTCAGGAGTATATTGGTTCATCAAGGAAGAATCCTTTGATCTTTTAAGAATTGTCTTTAAGGGAATGGGGAGATGGGTTTCTCAGTAAAGTCCTCACCTTTGCTTGCTGTTGTTATGCCCAGTTTGTGAGGACCCCAAAAGACCACCAAAGAGACTGACTCACCGAAATGCAAAAACAAGGTTTATCGTGTTCACCATACAAGCCGGCAGGGACCTCGTCAAAGCAACCGGCACAGAAGCGGCAAGAGGAGGTGCCCCACCCTTCTAGAGGGCACTATTTAAAAGCAAAACCCAGAAAGGTTACATTAGTAGGGTGTTTGCTGGTAGGTGATCCTATCTACAACAGTTGGTACATTAGGAATTTCCTTTGGATGGTCTGTTCCTGGGTGGTGCTTACTTAGATAGTCTCAGTTTGTGGTCTTTATTGGAACAAGGTATTGCCTAGGGCTGAGACTCAGACCTCTATTGAGCTTGTCATGGCTGGGTCCTGCAGCAATTAACCAGACAGAACCCATCTAAAAAATGTTGGGCATGGTAGCATGCAGATATGATCCCAGTATTGGGAAAGCAGTGACAGATAAGTTCCTGGTTCACTGCCTAATCAGTCTACCTACATGTCAAGTTCAAAGATGATGAGACCTGGTCAAAAAAGTAAAAAAAAAAAAAATGATATCCAAAGCACAATATTCAAGGTTATCTTATGGTTTCTAATGAATCAATGTATCCACATACACAGAGACAAGCAGATCTCGCTGAGATCCCAGACTTCCTCTGTAAGACAAGGAGTGCCTTGGCTGACTTCCTCCTGTCCCGTCTGTATCCCCCCCATCCCTCCCCACCTTACACACACACACACACACACACACACACACACACACACACACACACACCCCGCCCTGCTTCCTGCTTCCTCAGACAATGCTGGGGAGGGGAGTGGCTGGTAGCAGTCTTTCCCTCACAGATTTTAACTTCCAGCTGAGCTTTATAGCAAAGCCATTATCTCTTTATTTTGCTCCCCAGGATGCTGGCTCACAAACAAGGAGCACCCACAAGTGAGACAGTGCCCTGCTTTTGTCTGCCTTCTGCTGTATAATGTGTTTTCCTGCTTAAGAGTGGTGGTGATATTGATGACTCTCCTGTATGTGATGAGGAGTGCAGGGCAGATCAGTCTCAGATCCCATTAGACACCACCCGTGAGGTCAGCCACCAAGCAAAGCATGCTGATGGATTTAGCTCCCACAGTCAGGTATTCAGAATCAGGTGCGAGCTGGCAGGCAGGCAATTAATGTTTTACACAGAGGTATTTTGGGTATTAATAACACACTGAACATAAAAAGCACCTAGAAGGCCTCAGCATTCCGCTGAAAGGAGAGCTACTGAGAGCTATTTCCAAGGGGTGAAGGCAGCTCCTGGGGGCTCAGGATTAATTACAGGAGATCTATCACTCTCATTACCACAGGAAGTGGTAGCTGCTATTATTTAATTGGAGAGGTTGTTATTTAATTTCTTTTATATTCTGAAGAGCAATTAACAGAGTCAAGAGAGGTAGGATTTAACACTAAAGCTTTCTCTCAGTGCTCCAGAGCTCAGGCTTACAAGATGGTTAAGGCATAAATTTTGACTTTGCTTCCTCCAGATCCAGGGGGGATCTGGATTCCTACAGCAGGTTCTCAGTCTTGCTTTGAACAGTTTCTCCTTAGAACCATAGCACCTGGTTTCTGATTTCCACATGTTGCACAGTATCTTGGAGTTCTAGAGAAGTCTGGCTGAAACCTTGTTGTTCCTAGTTAGTGAAGTTAGAAGGCCTTGTGTAAATATTTACAAATTATTGTATGCAAAAAAAAACAGTTTGTCAAAAACAAGGCTGGAAATCCCCTCGCTGAGGGCAACTAAGGCGTCCCAATGATGCAGGCAATTGTACCCAAAGATGGCAACCTCTTGGAGTACTTAGCCTTGATCCTTAAAAAAAAAAATTAAGATCAGACTCAAAAAGAAATCGGAGGACAGTCTTTTTTGGAGTATAAAATACAAACCCTAGGACAAGGATATTATGTATCCTGGCAGCTCCTAAAAGATAAAGATGGAGAAGAAGAGAGATAAGAATATAGAACACACAAGCATACACGCTGTGGGAAATGGGAGCTTGGAAGAAAGAGTGAAGCCCAAGGGTTAGAAGCTGTGTGCTTAGCCAAGAGACAGAAGACAAAGTTATGCTTTCCTGACTCCTGACTCAAGGAAGTAGGTAGACCCAACAGAACCTCATGGTGGGTCCAGAGTAACCGTATCGATGGACACGGATTCTGGGAATGGAAATGACATGATCTCCTAAAAGGGATAATTATTCTGACTACTAGTTCTAGCGTGGTTATCGTGCTCCCAACTTTCTGAGGAGTGATCCCTTAGTAAGGTGATTGATATGCCCAACTGAAATGTCACATCTCCAACCAGGCTAGAGAAATAGCTTTCCCTAAAGAGCCCCAAATAAACACCACTGTAATACAGTAGCTGAATATAATACTATAATGTACCGTCCTGAGCAGGGACTTAAGCTACAAGGAGACATGTCAGGCATGAAGTTGCATGTAGAGCTCCATGTAAAAGGGCAAGTGGAGAACATCTGTAAGTTTGCACTATGCAAATGAACCCAAGTCTCTGTGACATAACAGTCCTGGTCCTTTGTGCATTAGGGCCCTTTGAGCTTCTGAGCTTCCTCCCTGTTCTAGCCATCGTTCTTTCTTAGAAGCGTATCCTTAGCTCAGTTTGCTTGCTGGTATGCACATCTCGCTCCAGTTCTTGGTTCTGGAACACAATGTTCTGGTGTTCCTGGAGGACACCCATTGAACCCTCACTTCAGTTAGTATTGTTTGACCCACTTCTTAAAAACAGAAGTTTTCAGATTTTATGCTGAATGTCTCAGTTTTTTTCTTCAATAGTTAAGAATGGTTATTGTGGTCTTTATGGTCTCCAACTTATCACCCATTTTGATACTTGGAAAACCCAGACCTTTGAAAGATCAGAAAATGACAGAGAATGTGTGTGTGTGCGTGTGTGTGTGTGTGTGTGTATGTGTGTGTGTGTGTGTGTAACATATGCATGCATGTGTATGTATTTGCCTACCGTGGCATATATAGAGGCCAGAGGTTAATGTCAAAATTCCTTAGCCTTCCTCAATTACCTCTCCACTGTTTTTGAGATAGGGTCTCTCACTGAACATGGAGCTAGTTGCCTCACCTAAGCGGACTGTCCAGTAAAGCCCAGTGATACATGGATCTCTGTTTCATTAAGTAGCAGCTACAGATGTATGCTGACATTCCTGGCTTTTCACAAAGGGATGGAGATCTGAACTTAGGTCCTCATGCTTGCTCAGCAAGCTCCTTACCTATAGAGCCTTAACGTTTTTCTAATTCAAATCCTTTTAACTCTTGATTACAAAACCAGAAACAAAGACAGTAAGCAAACGTGACCAGCCCAGAATTGTTGAGCTTGGTAACTGGTACTGGAATACACAATCAAGTTTTTTTTTCATTCCCCAAATGCAGTTTATTGTTTAACTCAAGGAATACATCTGAAAACAGTGTTGAACAACTTTAGATCCCAGAATCTCAAACTCAGATGTTCACATAACTCTCAAGGGGACCTTATTAAAATGCAATTGCTGGTTCAGTGGGTCTGAGTAACAAGTCTGAGATGCTACATTTATAACAAGCTCAGGGTCATCTGGGTGCCTCTGGGTCACAGTAGCTCTTTGAATTTAGGAAATCAGTAGTGATTTAGAGAAAGACAGATGTGGATTAGAATAGCATTACCCTAAAGGGAATGTTCAGTTTGTCATCTAAATTTTTCCAGAATTCGCTCTACTTTTTCTGACACCAGCACGTTTTCATTGAGCAAGCAACTCCTTCCATAATTTCATACTACCTATAAGGGCTCCCGATTTCATCTAGTGCTTTTTTATGCCAATACGCTGCATGTGAGCTGCAGATCCACGTACTGGCTTTTGACCTAGATAGGAGGTAGGAAGGAGATGCAGGCCTATGACAAATGTGGACTTGTGATGCAGGCACCATTTTATGATGAAGATGGCAGCTTTTCCCCCAGATGTTGGTTGCAAACAGATGTGGATTGTGGCCCAGATGTGGCTTTGCAATAAACAGGTGTGGGCTTTGTCTAGGTATGTATGGGCTTGTAATCCAGTTGGCGGCTCTTGTTCCAGATGTGGGCTTCTGATGCAGGCATGGATTAGACTTAACCAGTCTGTTCATGCTAATCTTCTGTCCATATGAGTTATGCTCACAACCAGCTGTGCAGATTGGAGGCATGACAAAATGAGCTTTTGTCATCGAGGGGCATACAATCTTTGTTTTACTGGAAACACAGAAAGGTAAATAGAAGCCTGAAGAGCCACAATATTCTTCCAAAGGTACATCCTAAGAGCAAGTCCAGTACTAAGAATGCAGGGATAAGAAGGGAGTTGGTGTCTGCACTTGAATGGTACTGAACATCTGCATCCAGCTATGTCTAATGCTAGCCAAGCCCTCAGACCTTTTTATTACCAATAAAAATCCTTCTTTTTCTTCAAGTGACCTGTGATGACGATTCTGGGTTGTCAACTTGATTACATCTAGAATTAAGAAAAAAACAAAGTTGTTTGGTTCAACTGTGAGGGTTATTTTTTCTTAACTGAATCATTTGAAACAGGAAAATACTTTTTTCTTTTAATCCAGGTGTTCTGAGGTGGAATGATCCATGTTTAATCTCAGCCACACTGTCTATTGGAAGCCTATATACATGACCTGGAAGAAAAAAGCTTGCTCTCTGTGCCTGCTTGCTCTTGCTGGCAAGTCCATTCCTCCACTAGAGCCTGCTTCTTTGGGATTTTGGCATATACTGAAGACTACCTTATACCGTTTGCCTCGTGATCTGTACAACTAGTGGATGCATGGAACTTCCATTGGTTGGCAGCTATTGTTGGCCTCTACACTGATACATCTTCCATATATATATTCATTCTATAAATTCTGCCCTTCTAAAGAACCCTAATACATAAGTTCTGTCATATATTGTCAGAAGAGAGTTGGTTATTGTAGCATCTGTCTATCATGAAAGGAGTGATTTCAATAGTCACTATCTTCAGAGATAGAGAAAGTGGTTAGTAAGCTAGTCACAATCTTTGGACTCCTAGAAGTTAGACATTTTCAGGCCTTACAGGAAAAGCTAACTAATTCTTGCCACCTATGCAGAATTTCTCATCTCTGAGCTTTTGCCTCTCTAGTCCAATGTGTACAGTCCCAGAGTCAGTATCCACTGCTTTGAAGAGACCCACAGAGAAGGTACCTTATATTGTATCTTCATAATTCTTTCTACATCATAGCCCTTTCTTAGAGAAGGGTAACCTTACTTAGGAAACTGGGGTTCAGATTTTGCCCCTGCATGCTTTCAGACCAGCTGTTACTACATCTGTAAAACAAAGACAGGGAAACTATCCTTAGCTTGTTCTTGCACAGATCAGTTGAGATGTATAGGCAGGCCTGGAGGTTGTTAGGGCACAGTTCCTTTCTCTTCACATTCTAGTACCTAGATTTTCAACTTTCTCTCTGTTGCCTTTCTGGTACACCCCACTTCCACCTTTGGAGATTTGTGAAGGCTGTGGTGTTTACTAGGTAGAGAGAGTGGGTGTAGCCCTGTTCTTCTGCAGGAATTGTCTGTTTGTCCTTCATTGTGCTCAGATGCAAATTCAGTCAACTTAAACCCTATGCTTCAGTGTGTGTGTGTGTGTGTGTGTGTGTGTGTGTGTGTGTGAGAGAGAGAGAGAGAGAGAGAGAGAGAGACAGACAGACAGACAGACAGAGAGACAGACAGAGAGAAAGAGAGAGAGACAGAGACAGAGAGACAGACAGAGAGACAGAGAGAGGAATATAAACTAGGGAGGCACTGAATTTGTTTCTGAGAAGGAGATTATAATAATATTACCCATGATTCTTTCCTCAGAATCAGCTACAACCTCTACCTGGAATGTGTCTTTGGCATCTGAGTTCTTTCCTCATCATGCATCCATAACTCCTCACTCCTGCATATGAAGAGTGACCAGCAAAGTGTGGGAAAGCACTGAGCAGTCATTTGGAAAGGGAAGAAAACTTATCAGCTAATGTGGATGAGACAGAGGACACATTAATCCTACTGGGTTATCTGGCTGGTCTCTAAACATTGTACTGCTGAGGATACTGGGACAAGGAAGCTATAGAAGGCTACTTCTTGGGCTCTTCTCATTATTTTGCTTTGAGAAGATATCATCTCAGAATGTAGCTATGTGTTTAAGGGTGGTGGTTTGGGGAGCATGAGTCTCTTATGCTCTGGTATTCATGGGCTTGTGGTTTACAGTGCTTATTCAGAAATGCATTCCAACCATGCATTCCCAGCCCCAACCCAGGTCCTATGTCCTGGGAGAGACAACTCACCTTCTTCATCACTAGTGTTGTCTCTGAAATGAAACAGAGAATTCATGAGAGAAAGCCTTAGCCGTACATATTTTAAGATAAAAGACAAACCAAAGGGTTAGCAGGAAGCCACACCTGAAGACAGACAGAGAATGGATGAAGAACCCAAAGGACTAAACCATAACCCTCACTCTATTAATAATGAAACACTCTCCCCATTGGCTTCTGCTCACTCCTGTCTCTCTGTAATTAGATGTAAAATGTAAATTAGACTCTATAGCTCCCCTGCTTAAAAGTCTCAAAAACTTTCCCCTGATAAGGCTGTCAATTCCCAACTCTGTAGCTTCCTGTACTTCAAACCGAATGCATTCTTTCTGCACATTGAGCCTGGCAGCTTTTCGTGCACCACAGGTCTTCAGGTCTTTGTACCTTCTTCCTCAGAACTCTGCATGGTCACATTTCTTCTCATGCAGGTCCTCAACACTTCTGTTGCTTCTTTCAAGATGGCTTCTCTGAATAGCCCGGTATAACACAGGCCCATCCTCAACTCTGTTAGATCATTTTGCGTCCCTCTTCTCCTCACGCAGGGCGTTTTCACCCTTCAAGTTGCTTGTTTATTCACCCACTGCTCATTCTCAGTTTGTCTATTCCCCTCCCGAAGTGCTTGGCATGGAAAAGAGTCTCAGTGAATAATGTCTATAGAGAGTTAAGCTTCTTGGGTGGTCTTGCATGAATTACTTAATCCCTTTGGGTCTGAGCTTCAAAGTTTAAAACTGAAGATATTAGACAAGAGCACACTTAAATATGCAAAATTCTCTACACTGTAGCTGGATTTGTGGGTTAGCATTGGGATGGAATCAACTATAGTTCATGGATGAGACAAAGGATGAGCCCTTGTGGTACCAGAGACCTGATCAGTGATGTAAAGCTGAATCACAGAAGCATAGCTGGAAACTCTAATCAAGTCCACAATTATTCTGATTTCATGAGAGGGAAATGCCATTCTGGCAGGTGATGTCTAAGAGGACATCATAGAAGAGCAACTATATAGATAGGGTGGGCCTTGAAAGGTGAGCCAGTTCAAGGTAGTCCAATTATTTTAAATGCCCAAATATATTAAAATAATTTTATCTTGATTAATTTAAGATCATCCTCCATTTTCTATGGATTTGGCAGTGAAGGTAATATGAAGAACTGGAGATACAATTGAAGATAGGAAGGGTGGTTGAACAGACAGAATTATGATACACATGTCAACCTCAATTATGTGCTCTATATAGAAATGTATGAGAAACACTTGTCCTAAAATAATCTCTGGCTAAAATTAAAGTTAAGATAAGCATCCTATATTTTTATTCCCAAAAGTTGCCATCCTAACCCCAGAACATCGGGTGACAATATTGGTCCTGCTTCAGCACTGTGATTTCTGTGGGATTCAGAGTACAGTCCCACGTTCATACTGAGAATACGGAAACTACATTTTTGAACCCAAACTTGCTGATCTCTAACCCACTAGGGTTAATCACCAATGAGAGACATACATCTTCCTGTGCTGAATGAGAGCTTACTCACTGGCTGCTGTCTCCTTATTGGCTTTCCTTCTACTCTTATAAGAATCCCACTTCTGTTTGGTATTTTATGTGGTCACCTTTCCACTAAATGATTCATTGCCGCTTAATACCTATAGACCAATGGATGGACCAAATATTTATCATAGCTGAACTAACATATCTGGGTGTCACCAATATTGGGAATCAATGAACTTGAATTGTGATTTCAGGTTACGAAATGCCACGAGTCTGCCACTCTACTGCCTTTTGGTGTTCCCACACTCTAGTCTCCTGTATTGTCTCCATCTGTTAAATGGGAGAGTAAGAAAGGCAGCCGATAAACCCTGCCCTGAGTGGTTAGTATCACCTGATCCTATCCCATTCTGCCTCCGCCTGAAAGCTCCCCAGCCCTTTCTTCAGCCCTGTTCTGCTCCAGCCCATGTTCCCCACCCCTTGTCTTGCAACTGGCACTGTCCTTCCTGCTCTTTAGGCTGCTTTTTCTTTTCTGGGTATTATGAGGGCAATGGCTAGTTTTTGTTTGCTCCTGTGGAAGCCCAGTGACTAGCATGCAGCAGTTACCAACAGTATTTACTGGGTGAAGCAAAAGATGACAACAAATAATATGGAGTAAGACCCCCAAAGAAGACATGGGACACCGGAAAAGCTTGTAGATCTGTAGGACCCGTGGGTATCTCTGTGCATCTGGCTCTGTTACAGGCATCCCACTGAGGTTTTCAGAGGAAGCAGCTGAGAGGCCTCATTTCTCCCTGTCCCACATCGCTGAGTCCACATGGCCAATTCTGAGATCCAGAAGGACTCCTTTGTGAAGATTTCCTATCACACTGAGTTAGAGACAGAAGCAGTGATAACAGCCACAACCAAAGAGCAAGTCGGTCTCCCCACTGCTAGCCTCCTACTGTGAGTCGTTCAGGTCTCTCTCTCAGAGAAAGTGTCCCTGTCACATCTTATCTCCTGGGTCCCTGAACACTGAGCAACAGAGAAATTGATGCAAATTCTTCTGGGATATGTCAGTATCATCTCTCAGAAGTGGCCACAACCATTTCATAATGATCCACATGTTCATTGATCAAGAACCCAGACAGACCGACCTATATCTCAATCATCTGGAATTTTGTAACTTGAGCTAGGAGCCAATAATATTTGTTCTGCCTTCCAGTGTCACAGACCTGTTTGCTTATTGTGTGAACATGTGCATGTGTGTGTTTGTGTGATGGATATGACAATATTACAGTGTAAGGACAGTTAGTAGCATTCCTGTTTGCCAGAAGGAAAAAGCTAAAGTATTAAGAATAGCTAGCCCAGAGTCACCCAATTAAAGCAGAGCAGAGCAAGGTTGAAGCCTGATCCTGCTGGAAGCAGCATTAGTTTTGTGCTGTGTATTCTGACAACTGTTTTTATGAGCTTTTTCACCTATCTCTGGACTAACATCTGACAAATTATTTATTATGAGCCAGTTTTCTGGGTAAGAATTTTGAGATTCAATGAAGCCAAAATTATACACAGTCATAAAACTAATTAGCAACAAAGTCCAAGATCAAATTCAAATAATTTTGACATCAATGCCCATTAAATAAATGTAATCCAGTGAACTTGTAACTTATGTCCACTATCTGCAAAGTGTTTGTACTCACTCATCATCAAGGATACTTCCAAAATTTAGCGTTCCTGATTCTCCAGAGATTGAGGCAGAAAAAGCTATCAGGAGTTTTAGGCAAGCCTGAGTTATTCAGCAAGACTCTGTAACTATAGCAAAATATTTCATAGCAAAAAACGAAACACAAAAGAAACCTTCCCCCCCAAAAAAGCCAACAAATAAAAATAATGGGAAAACTCCTAAGGGATTAATTTATTTAGTTACTTGGCTATTAAAATAGTCTAATATAATAATGTTTATTAAAGCAAGGCAGTTTAGTAGACATTTGGGAAAATGGTAAATAAAATTGATATATACCCTATTCATTAAAATTACTACCTAATCAGAAGCAGTTGATAAAATGGACAGGAATCCATTGTTAGTAATGTTTGGCCAAAAAAAGACCAGGTTTCCCAAGAAAAGGTGGAAAGGCAAGTAATCAGTGCAGGGAGGCCTGATGAGGGAGCAGAATGGGTAACCAATAGCAGAAGGTCCAGAGAGACAAGTCAGTATGGAGACCAGGGGATAAGCATAGGTAAACATGGAAGATAGTGCTACCATATCAAGGTAATGGACTTTACCTCATTCTTAAAACAAACAGAGGACTGTCTGAGAAAACTGAGTAAAGAGAGTCACCACTAAGCATACAAGGCTTCTATGCTTTTGAAGAAGTAGAGTAACCCCTTGTTTCAGTTCTCCTTTGGTAAATGCGGGTGTTAATACAACCTTCCTCCTAAGGTCACAGAGAGAATTCCCAGCATGCAATACAGGGGTCTTAAAGCCCAGAAGTCAGTGTTGTTAGTTTTATTATAGTTTGCTCTCCATCATGGTCCTTCTAGGTTGGTTGATAACATCATCCTCACCTATGTGGCTGAGGAGCCGAAGACAGCTAAGAGACTAAAGCCTCCCTATACAACTGGAATATTTTCAAATATAGCAGCATTCAGAACAATTGCTGGTCAACTTCCTCTGCACCAGGCCTACATAGATGGCTTCCACGTATATTGAAGTGGTTCGGGGAATATAATAACTTCTTTGCCTTTGGCTACAGAGTTACCTGGGGAGGGTTCCTGGAAACAGGGCAGGTGAAGTCTTTAGGCTGAGTTTCAGGCAGGCAGCCCAATCACGAGTCATGGGGAGAAGAACCAAACAGGAAGACAAGAATAGAAAGACATGAGTATCCAGGATGTCAGGAAAGATGTTACCTGGATTCCAGTAGATGTCTATTAGTAAGGAATGGCTCCAAGAACAGTGCATTCAATTCCCAGCTCAATAAGAATGGGTCTGAAAATGTTCAGTATCTGATTTCATTATTATCACATGACTTCCAGGAACAGGTTTCCATGGAGCTGAGTGCTAGGTACCACTTAAAACAATCTTGTTAGTTGGGAAAACAATAGCACAGTTTTCTGTCACTTCCCATGGGCCACATACTTTTAAACTTATTAATACTAATCTTCAACAGACCACAAATAGCATGGACTAGATAATAAAATAAATATTAGTAAGGAAAGACAGGCATGGTGGTGCGGACCTATAATCTAGGCACTTGGTAAGTGCATGAAGGAGAATCATGGATTCTAAAATATCACAGAATGTGAAACTTGTTCTCAAACAGACAGCGCACAGCTCTAAACAAAACTAAACGGCTCTGAAAGGAAGGTCTGAGTTCAAGTCTTATGCCTGCCTTCAGTCCTGGACTCTCAGTCTCTCAATCTCTCTCTCTAGTTCCCCCACCCCCCACCTCTCTCCACTTTTAAGACTTTCATGGCCCCTTCCTGCCATTTCTGACTTTCGTTTCTATATCTGTGCTATTGTGAAAGTAGGAGATGTTGCTTATGCATGGAAATGAAAAGCATAGTTCAGATCAGCAAATACGTTGATCTTGCCAAGTAGCAAATGACACCAGGTTTTTAACCACGTGCTTGGAATTGTCAGAAGCAGCAATACAGCTCATGCCAGTGGGAATATATAGGTCATCAGTTTCCAATAGCCCCGGGCTGCCTATGGAGGTATGACACAGTCTCAGGCACAGGATATTGGTGGTCCAGATAGAAGGACTATCCAAAAGCTGTAAATATTTAAGTTCTTTTTCCTTTCTTGTCTCCAAGGAGTCAAATACAGAGGACCTAAGTTCCTACTATATTCTAGTCTATGCATGAGAATGACCATTTTTAACAGAACATATTGAACATAACCATGGTTGTGAGTCCATCTCTGCTGTTTACTGGTTCGATCATTCTGAGGAACTCATTTAACCTCTATGATTTCCATTCTATAAACCAATAGTCACCAAGTACCACTCTTTCTAGTGCGGTCCCTAGATCAGTGACACCTACATGCCCTAGAGGCTTTCAGATGTGTAATCTCAGAGATACTCTAAATCTGCTGATCAAAAAACCACATCCTGTCAAAGTCCAGGTGTGCCTCAAGCCCCTCAAGGTTTCAGATGTCTTATAAGAAACTTTACTTCTCTCAGCATAGCTAGCTATATGGTAATAATCTAAGAAGGTGATAAGCAGATACCCAACACACAAAGGAAGAAATTTCTAGTGGGGACCTAAGATTGAGGCTTTCAGCTGGTTGTTCATGTATGCTGAAGGAAGGTCATATCTAAGTCACTGTGTACACCTAGGCTTAGAGAGCCCTTCGGAAGTAGACTGGATGATAGAATGTCACTGCTCCAATTTTCCTGTGGCAAAAATTAAATTGAAAGTAAAAATTTTCCTATAAACTATAAAGCCTGATTCACATGCAAAGAATAGTTTTCATCTACGTGAAGACCGGAAACGGTGAGATCAATGCCTGACACAAGGACAAGTGAGGTGATAGAGGGAATGTGGAGGGAACAAAGGAGAAAAGAAATGGGCTTTAAGGTAAATGTGTGATAGATGTGTGTGTGTGTGTGTGTGTGTGTGTGTGTATGAGAGAGAGAGAGAGAGAGAGAGAGAGAGAGAGAGAGAGAGAGAGAAGAGAGAAGAAAAGAAAGAGGAAGGGAGGAAGCAAGAAAGAGGGAAAGAAAGGAAGGAGGGAAGGAGATAGGAGTAAAAATGGGTGAGTAAGAGAGGAAGAAAGAAAAGCAAAATCAAAGAAGGGGACTTAGAGCAACAGAAGCAGTAAAATGAGTCACAGGTGCGCATTCTCCAAAGTCATCCTGTGTTCAAGAATATATTAGTCTACCTTAGTATAGATTTGATTTTAAAATCCACTGAAATAAAAAAAAAATAATTTTGACGAGACCTGCCATGTAGAATCTGCTTTTACTTCTGGTACCCAGGGGGATACTTTAGCTGACGGAGGCCACTCTGGTGAATCTGAACACCACTTTCCATAAGAAGTCAACTTGCTCAGGTAGGCAATGTGAGATGAGATGCTCTAGGACAGGAAGCCAAATCTGGGTTTCCTTCCCACTTTCAAGTACTTGGACAGGAAGTACCATCTCCAGCTTTCCACTGATTCTCTACCCTTTAGTCCACTACACAACACTTGTCCTATTTCAGAAGCTAAATAGCAAGTAGCTCTTTTTGTCACTAGGATCATGTAGATCTAGGGCATCCTCCCTCTCCGTAACCATACTCAAAGTAGCATCGCTCTCACTCCTTCATGCCTCCTTCCTTCACCAGCACCTCCCACTTTTGACCAGCACTGAGCCCTTTAAGACTCATTCAGCAGGGCCCCAAAGCAGCTTGCCAGAATTGTGGCCAGCGGTCCCTGCTTCCAAAAAAACCACTGTGCCATTGGAAGATTGAAGAGCAAGTGAATGAAGGGGCAGTATCCATAGGATTAGGGACACTGTCTACATTCAAGGGCAGAGGCTCACTGTAGTGGCTTCATATTTCATCTCGAGACCTGAAGCTCTTCCTGCCTTAATAAAAATAACTAGTTCCTTCAAGCATCGTGAAAAAAAGAGTGTCCTAACTCCAAAAATACCTAGCCATAGCCTCCACTAGGTTATAAAATTGTCACTTGAGACACAAAGAAACAAAAATAGTCCTCTTTCATAGACAGGTATCTGAGAACAGAGCCTTAAACAGACCAGCCTTTCTTGTTTGTCTTTCTAGAAAAAGTATTCTTACACCAGCCAACCCTGCACGCAAACTCTCCTTCAGTGAATGGATGAGTCTCTTTGAGCAAGATTCGAGCATTATTCTCTGCATGGCTGACTTTCCTTCTATAGAATAGAGATCAAAATAGTTACCTTCCAGTATTACTGAAAGAATCTCCATCCCCCCTGCATAGTTGATGACACAAAGTGGGCAAGTGATAACCTCAGTTCTGCCTCCGTGGCTTGCTCGGCCTCCTGCATGATTTTGCCCATGACATTCTTCCTTGCAATTCTGCGCTTGTCCCATTTTTCTCTGTAAAATCCTCACTTTGTAAGTTTCGGAGAGAAAGTCACCTACTTAAGCATTCAGGAGTGCCCACCTTGTAAGCTAAGTACTGTCCTCACATTAGAAACAAGCGCATCCCACTTTCCCAAGGGGAAAATCATTGATCCACAAAAAATCTGATCAGATGCTTGCTCTGCCCATGGGACATCATTTTTAAGTGATTTTATCTGAGAGATCACATTGTATTGATCTGATGGGATGCCAGAAGTCCAGAATGTTAAAACCTCCATGCTAGAGTGCAGAGATAAATAAATGCATCCCAAGGATATTTATTATTATTATACATAAGATATGGGACTTCCTATTTTATTAGTCCTTGAGATCTACCAGCCAAGTGAACTCAGAACGATTATGAGTAAGGAGAAAGTCCAGGTCTGGGGAGCCAGGCAGAAGCCTTCTATCTATGAATCAGGAGCCTATTGGATTGGAGCTAGCGGTCCCACTGTGAATGGAACTCAGGATGGGATGGTCCATCAATGTCAATGCACAACTTAAAACATCATCTTTTTCTTATCAAGAGATCAGGCAGAGTTAGAAGCTAGTAAGTAATGTGTGTACTTATTCTTCCATTCACACACTTGTTTCCTTTTTGCTAGCAAGAATGGGAAGTCTCTGGGAAAATAATTGTTGTGTATAATCCTTGGCCTAGAGAGACTTTTAGATTTGCTGTGGGCCAGTTAGCAATGAGCGAAAAAAAGAGTTCGGGCAAAAGCAAGAGTTGGATGCAAAGACTCTAACAAGGCACTTTCTATGACTCAATGCTTTGGTGAAGACCTATCATTTTCCCCTCTTACAAGACTATTTTCTCATGAGGACTGGAAATTGTGTGTACAAAGAGACTAATGAGTGGAAGATAAATAAACACATTGAAACAATTATCAGTGCTTTGATAGGCCTTCTCTTTATCTCATGGAATCAGTTGAGTTTCTGAAAGGCTTCACACACTCTCCCAGGAAATTTACACGGATACAAGGAAGTCTCCTCCCTCATCCACAAGTAGGATTCAGTGAGGGAAGTATCAAGATCTTGGGATTAGAAGTGAGAAAGCTGAGGCTCAGGGCATGTCTATTTCCTCTCACAGCAAGTGAATATTCAATCAATGATTGTGAAACCTGGATACGCTTTCCTCTGAGAGGTTCATGCACCTAGATTCCATAGAGGGGTCCTAAGGAAAACTGTATTTAAAATATCAAGAATCGGGACTCTGACCTGGATTAAGAGATGCTATCTGACTCCAAGCTCTAAGACTTGCTGGCTATATATGTTTGAGTAGGTTCCTGAACTCTGCTGTGTCTCACTTTGCTTATATGTAAAACAGATAAAAAGTCATTCTTGAAAAGATTCTAAGAACCAGAGGACAAACTGTCCGCTATAAAACTGTGTCTTCCACACAGTGCAGGAAGGTTGCACCTATGAAATTTCATCAAAATGTGATCAAAACAAGACCTTCATAATGACAATACTAGTTAACAAATACCATTGTAGAAAGGTGAAATCCCACATGGTCCCACCACAGAATGAAAAGCTATAGGCAATTAATGACTGCAGAGAGAGGGACAATCATTCTTTCCTTGGGATGAACCTACTACAGTATGATTATGCAATCCCAAGTGCTTAGTCCTAAGTCATATACCTATGAGCAATTCTAAATGCATTCAACAAGTTACATTTATATATTTATTTGTATATATGCAAGAAATAATTAATCGGTGTTAATTAATAAATAAATTAATTAATAAAATTATTATTAATTAATAAAATATAATGCATGTAGAAGCACGGCTTAGAGATAGAAGAGGGGAACAGTGGGTGTGAGAACAGGATGTATAGCAGGTAAAGATAAATATATATAGAAGATAAAGAGGGTCAAAGTACATTACACATATGTATGAAATGCCATAATGAAGCCTATTAGTTCATAAAATAAATAGGAGCTAAAAAAATTAAAGGAGATGATGCTCAGAAGATGCTCAGACTAGAGCTGGCACTGTGTAGATGGCTCATGACTGTTCATCAGTTAGATATAGAAGGGGGAAAACAGAGAAGTGAAGAGTGTTCTAACCTCCCTGGTTAGTAGCAGAACTATAAGCAGACTGCAGATCTCAGAAACCTCAGATCTCACGCAGATGGATGCTGGGCCCCATCCATGGAGCAAACCTATTGTTCTTTTGAATCAGAGAACAGCAACTCAGTTACGGAGGTCAAGGCACAGAGACTGAGAAGGAAGACATTATCTCAGTTTAAAGAAGAGAAGTTGAGAGTTGGGAAGTGTGCGGGGATCTGCACGTCCTCTTGCTGAGAAAAGACAGATATGTGACGAGATATCCTTGAGGCCAGCTTCTCCAGCCCTCATTCTTGTCCAGGATCCAGCAATCCTCCAGGAAACTGAGATCTTACTGCATGTGCTGTCCCTCTGCCCTAGTCGCTCCTGAACTGAATGTGTCTGGATCTGCCTGACTCACACTCTGTAGTCACAACTTTTTTAAGTGCTGCGTTTGCATCCTTCACCTGGAAGGCTTTGACTAATTATAAAAACTGAAAAAAAAGTTGGTTCACAGTGACAGGATGTGTACTGCGTGATCAGAGCGGGGTGAGTCACAGCAGATTCGGATGTGATATTACACAAGTGCACACGGAGAAAGATGAGCCACTAACGCCAACAAGTGATAGAAGTAGAAGTAACCTCTGGCTTTGGGACCATCTGACTTCTATTTGACACTCATGCTGCAGAGATCCTCAGAGTCATCCTCCATTCTTGTAAGAATCAGTGAGCAAATTAGTCATGCATGGATATTGTAGTTTAGAACTGTGCATTGTACTTCCTTCTTAAAGCAGAAGAGTCCCAGTGCAAAGGGAGAGGGTAGTCAGGCAGAGTCTTAACGTGAAGTCAGAAAGAGTCTTGGGTCTGATCACTTCAAAATAATAAGGTACATTTTTCTGTTAAATAGATTTGATTATTAAATGTAAAAATTTGAAAGTATATTCAGAGTATACTCTGAGCTCTTAAATGTCATATTTTAGCTAACTTTTTCTAACTATAAATTGATCGTGATAGTTCCGAATTTTGAAGAGTACAATGTCAGCAAGCTTGTAGCTTGATGTTTTGAATTATTGGTAGAGATTTTAAAACTAAAATCATGAACAACAGTTAATCTTCTTAGTTATACAGAGTATGGATTATGTTAATTAATTTTGGTTGATGAAGTATATTAGTTAAGATTACACGATACAAAAATAATCTCTAATAATTTTTCTCATATTTGTGTCTGAATCCAGATGCCATTATAGGCTGAAATTACGTCTGCTAAAGTACAAATAATAATAAAACAAAATTAAGGAAAATAAAGACCTGAGGAATTTGGAGGGATAACACATGCCAGGTGGAATCTAGCCTTATTTATCACATTGGACCTTGACATATAACTGTGTGCTGAGTCGCGAGTTCCCATCTGCAAACAGAGACAGTGATGTGCCCTTCTTGGGACAGAGATCAGAGGAGTCAGTTAGGAAAGAGACATAAAGTAGAAGCATGGAAACGGCACACAGCCCTCTTCTCTTACCCTGATAATGTAGACTCCAAACTCCCCTTTTCCAGGAGTGGACAGATAATTATAGCCCAACTGCTACTTATTAACCTCTGTTTTCTCCATAATTATATCAACTCCCTAATTTGCATTTATGAACACAAAATACAATAGTTAATTGCATGTTTTTCTAGCTACATTTTTAAATCTACTGTCACGAAGACACAGGCTAACCCAATGTAGCAGAATCCCCATTATAGGACAGTTATCACCTTCAACGTGTCAAAACCAGGAAAGTAAAGGGCTGCAGCCATCCTGGCCCATTCACAGGAATGTGCCTTCAGGGCCCAGTCCTCCCAGTTTATACCTCCCTCCCGTTTGCCTGAAGACTGTCTCTCTTGGACTGGAAGAAATACCACACCCTAAGTTGATTTTTAAAGTAGGACTGAGTTTTATTTGGGGTTTCTGAACAATTCTCCATAGGCTTATGAAGTTTGGATTAATCATCCAGTCCTCCTCCACAATTTTCTAATTAATTCCGTAGGAGAGCCTGCCTGCTCTGATCAATTTACAGACTTCATTGTATTTAGTTAATTAAGAAATTGGAGCCATGGATTTTGTCATTACTACAGACAGGCAGCCCAGCTGACCTGGAGTGGTGTTTGATGAGTTGTTAGGAACCTAGAAAAATGAGGTCCTGACCGTAGCCCCTTAGTAAACAGTGATTGATCCCAGAGACAGACTTGAACCCGACTGAGCTAAACATGCATTTCCGTGCACTTTAGAGTTTGCCACGGAAAAGCTACCAGGTCTTATTCTTAGGCAGCATTGGCAAGAGAGAAGCTAAACAAAGGCTGAGAGCTTGATTTGAGCTCTTTTTCCGCTGCTACTGAAGAGCTGTGTGATCTTCAGAAAGTTCTGGAGCCCTCCAGCAACAGTTCCCTGTGGGCACATTGTGGGCAGTGTGTGGATTTGGAGAACAGGAAATCACTTAGTACAATACTTGGTCCATGATGAGGGGCTATAAATTTCAATCAGCTCTGCCATCTTCATCACTGAGGGCTTTCACCGTAAATCTTATGTTACTTATTTATTTTTTAACTTTTATAAATTATATTTTTATATTCTCATAAACAACTACTGTATTTACGTCTTTTTGGGGGGAGGGATTGGAGAAAATTCATTTGTTTATTTAGTTTTATTCAGGTTTTGACTAAAGACACATGCATTCAGATTACTAGGATTTATGTTGTTTGAAATGAAAGGCTAATACATGCATTATTTTATTGATTTTTTTTATTAATCAATTAATTTTACATCTAGACCACAGCCTCCCTTCCTTCCTTTCACTCCACTTCCTTCCACATTCTTTTCCCTCTTATCCCCCTCCCCAATTCATCTCTCCTTCATATCCACTGAGAAAGGGGCAGGCCTCCCATGGGCTTCAGCACATCAAAGCAAATCAAGACCAAGCACCTCCCTCTGTACTCAGGCTGAGCCAGGCAATCCAGCATGAGGAATAGGTTCCCAAGAGCCAGCCAAAGCCAACTCTGTGAGTCTATTTAGTGTTACTCACAGATACTTGTCTTTAGGACTGACCACTCAGTATTGGATAACCTATTAGAAGACTCATCCCTGGAAAAAGAGATTCTCACTTGCTCACCAGCCACCAATTCCCTGTAGCTCTTCAGCTAGCTGTTGTGCCTTGTGAGATTTACCCCTTAAACCAGGCCAGGTCAACTGGTGCTATTGCAAATGATCTTCATTAGGCAGCCATCTTGCTCAGATTTCCTAGGTGCACTTTGCTTGTCATGGAGAGATTACACTAGCTCTCAGCTGATGGCCTGGTTTTAGAAATTTATTAGAAAAGGAGGATATGTTTCATCTTGTACAAACAAAGAAATGGTTAAAAGTCTCTATAAGCAACCCCTCAAATTACTTCACCCAACAAAAAGCCTGAAGCAGTTAGGAGAGAACTATGCCTAAATTCCCTAAATGATTGTTTATAAATGTTTGTTTATGTTTAAAGGGGGATATGCTATAGAGATTTGCATTGGTATGGGTCTTTACTTATTGATACAAATTTAAGGTCAATTTTGTTTTATATATATATAATATATTTCTGCTATTGATTAAGGTATTGTTTGTGCTGTTCATTTAAAATGTAATATACAATTAAGAAATACAGGTTAATAGATAGTCATCTATAGCAGTCAAGTTTGTAGTCATGTTAGTTAGGTTTTCTAGATATATAGAGATATATTTCAGCAGTAGATAGTCTTCAAATCTTTCAGAGATCTTCAGAATATGGCATTTAAATTTTTTTTTAAGAGTTTAAGACTTTTTATGATAATGAGACACATCTGCTCCTGGCAGCATCAATCTACTTCAAGAGGATGATGGGCATTGAAGAGGTTCCTCGTGGATTTTGTTAGCCATTTGGACAAGAAACTGCTCTTGCCTGAACTGCTTGACTGGACTTGCAGGACCCACAGAAAAATGACTGCTGAAGCTGCCTAAAGAAGGTGAACAATCTTTCGGGGTTCCTGCTTCATGAAAGAGTCTGCCAGACATTCTGCTGGACACAGAAGAAAGTGACTGACAAACTGCCATTGTAGGTGGAATTGTCTTTGAAATTTCCTGCTTCATGGAAAAGTCTGCTAGACACTATGGGCTGGTAGGCTGAAGGTGGGTGCCACAATGATACAGAAGAACTTTGGGTGACTGTCCAGGCAGTGAGATGTTTCTGTCAATTCAAGAGTTTTGGAAGTTGCTTACAATGTACTTTCTGTTAACTTAGGTAATATTATATCCTTCTAGAGTCTTTGATGGAGTTGAAGAATAGATAATTATAGTTTTCCTTAGCTATGATTAAAGATAAAGTAAACATAAATATTATAATTATAATTCTAGCTATAACCATTTTGTTATATGTAATTTTATTATGTTAAAGTTAAAGCCTTCCTTTTTGTTTAAAAAGAGAAGAGGAGGTGATGTGAGAGCTGATATATATGGTTAATAGAGAAGCTGCTTTTGGCCAATGGCTTACCAGAGTGAAGCCAGACTGGAAGAGATACATATAGAGATAGAAGGCAGAGTTAGAGAGACACCAAGTAGCCCCACCAGAGACAGATACTGGGGGTGGAATTTTACTCAGTAAGCCACAGTCACGTGATGATGATATTCAGATTAATGGAGATAGGTTAGTTTAGGATATAACAGTTAGCCAGAAATACGCTTAAGCTATTGGTCAAATAGTATTGCAATTGGTAGTGATTTCTGTGTGATTGTTTTGGTTCTGGGCAGCTGGGAAGCAACAAAAGGTCCTTACAGCATTTGTGGAACTCTGCAAGCAGCACAAAGGTGATCATACCCTTTCAATGAGATTTTGTTCCTTCAAGGAAAGTTATAGATCCTAGTAAATAGCACTAAAAAGGAATGCCTAGTATTATATGAGGTGGTTTTTAAGCATTTTACACTAGTCTCCTATTTATATAACAGCATCATTCTCTCATATATTTTAGTTTTCTTTAAATCTTTCATAATTTCATACACATATAGTTACTTTCTTCTTATATATTTAAAATAAAAAGCTTTCCTTTAAACTACTATTTTTATGGTAGAAAGTTGAAGATTTGTATCGTAAGAAAATGACTATTCAGGACATGTGTGCAAGTTAATTGTCTACTACTTTTTATAAAATTACCTTAAATTTAGCCATTTCAAGGAAACTTTTATTGTCTCACTGCTTTTGTAGGACAGAAGGTTGAGTAAAGAGAAGCTGAGCTCTCTTTACAGTCCCCAGGGAGGGACTAAGATACTCCCTAGGCTTTTGTGGGCCAGGCTCTGCATCCCGCCTCCCTGACATAGGGCTGTTCATGCTGCAAGTTTGGAATGACTACTGAACAGATGCCAGGTCTTGGCCCTGTGGGCCTCCCCACAAGGGCAGGTCCTGACACGCTCACACTTTCAATTCCCTTTCACCATGTCCTTAAATCCATGTTCCCTAAGGAAGGAAAAAGTTACCAAAGACAGGTTCATTATTGGCATCTCAGAGCCTGCATCTGTGTGCATGACAAAGTCATGAATTTATATGCAAATATAACCAGCATTGGAAATGCATTTGCTAAGCATTCCATCTCCAGCAGGGGAAGAAAGGCTCCGAAAATAAATTTTGACTTCAAGCCTGATTTTGGAATTTGGGAAGCTGACAGTATAGTGACTTCAGGTCTCTACCTCTTTTTTCCTCCTTCTCCTTTTTGACTTGTAATGCTGATGCAGACACACATGTCTTCCATTCAGGAGAACTCTCACAGGGAGCATGTGCATTGCCAGAGTGGCAAGGAGGCACAGTATACTATCTGTTCTCTCACATAAGGCTTGGCAGGCACTTGGACTCTCTGTAAGAAGTTACAGGGTCTTTTAATCAAAAACGGAGCAAGTAATTCCAGGTGGTCATGGAACAGAGCGAGATTTGCAATGTTCCATAGCTGCTTAGTCTTCCACTCCAATATGAATCATAGGCCGCCTTATTTCCAAGGACAAGTTTGTTTTCTTGACAGAAGATCCACTACAACTGCTTAAAACCCATTGTCAGCCAAGTTGGCTTTGACTTTCCATCTATTTTCTTTATTCTGTGGTTTTGAAATATTTTTCCTGAAAAAAAAAATGTTTCCATTTGCAGAGTGACAAGAGCTTACACACTTTCAAGTAGATAAATCTAAGTTTTTCCTTAAAAATCATAGAAATAATGTCTGCTAGTTCACATTGTCTTCTTTGGGGCCCCATCATGTCCACTTACAAGCCTGGTATGGAGCAGTAAACTTGAAGCAATGATAAGAGCATTCTGTTAGATTTTCTACCTCCTTGGGAGCTTTTACCATGTTTTCATGGACACTTCTTCATCTCTTAACCTTCTGGCCATTCAGTCCCCAACCCTGGACTCTTACCTGCAGTTTGCCAATCAGTCATTAACGTAGGTTCTGATTTTCTTGACTCTTCTCACTCATGCATAAATTTCATCAAAAATATTAACCCTTTCATCAAAACTATCCCATCCTTTAGAACAAATCTTCCCTATAACCTTTCCAATAAGGTCTGTCTTTCTCTGCATCCAACTGTGTCGTTTATTTGTGTCAGCAAAGGCATTCAGCACATTCCCAAGATATCTCATGATGTGACACAGGGATCTCTGCCACCAAAATCTGAGCTACCTCAGACAAAATCCTGATCTTCCTTATCTAGGTATCATCAATATGCAGCCAGCCCAGGGCCCAGAGAACAACAAATATTTAGAGAAAAACAGAGAAAGTGGTTCTGCCTCTGTCAGTAGCATAGACATCATAAAAATGTGTCTTGTGTGGCCTTGGGAACAAGTATTGCTTTTGTTTTCCCAGCCCATTTCCACTCACTGAAACAGCTATTCATGAAGAGCGTGTGTGTACCTCCTAAGTTGAATTTGTTAAAAGTTATAGCAGCCATTTAATTAAGCCTAAAATGAAACGGAGAAAGAAAATTCCACAGGAACCGTGGTCACTGGGGAAATCACGATTCATACCTACTGGGAAGAGAAAAGAGAAGGGAAGGAATTTATAGACCCTGAAAAGCTCCAAAATACAGTCCAGGAAGCAGCATTCATACTGAGTGGAGTTGTTTAACATATTCATTGCTATTTGGATATGATAATTAACATTAGGCTACTTCAGTATTCTGCAAGAATATTCCATAGAAGTCCCCAGCTTCAAGATGGTTCTTGGGAGAGAATGTTTTCTTGGTCAAATACTTTCATAGAATATAATAATCTATACCCTCTTTTTTTTTCATCCCATGAATCATATTTGCATGCTAAAGTCATCAGGAAGTTTGATGGTAAAGAGACAATCTAAAGTCTTTTACCTGAGTGTTTCAAACTTGCTAGACTTTAGTGCTCTGTTTTTCTCCTCTCCATTGTGGCAGTCCTGTGAAAAGAATTCTCTCTCTCTCTCTCTCTCTCTCTCTCTCTCTCTCTCTCTCTCTCTCTGTGTGTGTGTGTGTGTGTGTTGTGTGTGTGTGTGTATTGCTGGGCTAGAAGCAAGGAATGGGGTGCCTTATCAGGCCTATTCTCTCCATTTAGGACTGGAACTTTCAAGATATCTGGGACGCTCACACACTCTGCTCCTCAAATAGACGCAATAGATGGGTAAAGGTAGCATTTGCATTACTGTCTACTGTTGTCCCATATGATGAGCTGTTGTTCTTTATTGGATTTATTCATTCATTTGTTTGCTTTAAAGGAAAGTATTTAATAATTTTGTATTGTATATGAGTCACTCCTGAATACAGATCATCTGTTCTTTCTTTTACTATAGTGTTTTATCAATTCTTTGGGAATTTTATATATGTATACAATGTAATTTTCTCATTTCTATTCTTCACCTACTCAGCTCCTCCCAGATCAAACCCCCA
>NW_004949103.1:5413449-5421390 GCF_000317375.1 Microtus ochrogaster
CAATTTGTATACTCATGTGTAGGGGGTCATCATACTCGGGACCACACGCTGAAAGAAAGTTGATCCTCCCTCAGAAGCCATCAACTGCCTAGCTTCTGAGCTAGAATTGGGGTCTCATAAGTTCCCGCATTCCATGTTGTAATGTTGATTGTTTTGATTCTGTCCAGGTAACCACAGATGCTATGAATTTATGAGCACACGATCATGTCAATTCCAGAAGACACCAGTTTGTTCAAGTCTTCTTTAAACCCTCACTCTTAAAATCCTTCTGTCTTCTAGTGCAATAGTCGCTGAGCCTAGTGTGTCTGGGGTAGCTGTCCCATCTACATCTGACCACTGCACTAACCACCATTGGAGAACATTTCAAAAGTCAATTTCTTGTCAAATTAAGATTCAGATGTTTTAGATTGAGCTCACATGGCATGCTGAAATTGAGTTATAGTGAGAACCAGTTCCTCCATTTATACTTGAAGGTTACAAAGGCGAAACCTTTGTACACCAGAGAAACACCAGAGAAAGAATTCAGCAGGTGCTTAAGCATAAGAGAATTTTTACTGTCAGAGGGAAAGGACCCATGATGCTCCACTGAGTCTTCCATCCTAAGGTATTGTAAATCCTACATCATACCCTTTTGTAATCTACCATTTGGCTTCAGTTTATAGGGTTTTGAAATTTTTCTTTTAGTTAAAATGTTTTAAATAATAACTGGAATAAGAAAGAGACATTTCAGTTCAACAACATTTATTGAGCACCTTAAACATAAACAATCCCTTTGGAAGATTTTAGAGGGATATAGAAAATTCTAAAACAAGTTCTGCTCTAAAGAGCATTCACTATCTGAAGATATATGGTCACGAGTATAGATTTAGATAGAATATAGTAAGTGGTTGGTAAAGGTTCTTAGAAAATATCTAACCCATGATCACAAGATAGATGGGGGCTTGAAAAAAAGCTCCTGATTTAGACTGTTCTCAAGGTGAGTCTTGAAGCACACATTTTCCGGTGAAGAGGCATAGCATCTTGCAGACAAAGGGGCTTCCTCATGCCAAGGAGTCTACGTATGAAGCAAGGATAAATCTGTGAAAGAAAGCATAAACGTGCCAGTCAGAACATGTCCACCCAGGGAGCAGAGGAAATCAAACTAGGGAGAGGTGTGTGAAGAAAGGGAAGTCATGCGGATATGTTAGGTCAGTGCCCACAGTAGCATGTGAAAAGCAGGTTTCGCATGAGATGTCACTCACTAAGATTTACATTCTATGTTTTTGCAATGGTGCAAAATGAGTTTGCTGGAGGCAAGACTGCATCAGTTAACAGAGACGGTGAGAATGACAGGATGTTCGAGGATTAATCCTCAAAACAAAGACTTAAATGTTAGTAAGAATGTCTCTGTAAATTTTACCAACACTTAGATATTACTCCTCTCCTCTACCCCCAAAGCTCCACACTCCTTTGCTTTTTTGGAAAACTAAATATTTCACCTATGGTCCACCCTCAGCTTCCAATCCCATCTGAGATGTGGACCTAAGTACATCTAAACCATAGCGACCTCTGTACATGAGACCATCATATTGATGGTTTAACCCTATCAATAGAACAGAGAGTGACAAAATGGAAGGTTCCCACAGCACAAAGATTTTTTTTTCCTTTTGTACAATCCCTGTGAGTTCTGTAGGTTTGGGGGGTTTGTATGTTTAAAAAGAGAATGGATTGGATGTGACTGTGTGCTGTACACATTTTGTCCTAGTAGGGGCTTACTTGCCAAAGAGAATACTGTCCAGTAAAACCTAGTATTTGAAGACAAGTGTCAGTGAAACTGCTTTGTCAGTAGCAGGGATGAAAATCCCCAATTCTGTACCCCATCTCCTGCAGGGAGCTCTGAGATGCTTTCACAGTCCCCTGCCAGTCCTGGGAAGCACAATGTAATACTGAAAAATCTCCACACTCAATTTAACCCTCACATGACTCCTTTGCATCCCATTGGTGACTTTGGGCAGGACTTTTCTTACGGTTATAGCTGATGCTCCCTAGTAGCATGGCAGAGATGCTGAATATGAGTCCAGAGTTGATCGATGACCCACGAGTTGCCACCCCACTGCTTTGACCTCACCATGTTAGGGAACACTGAGCCTCAGTGATTCCTTCTCGATGGGATGAGATAACACCACTCTGAGACTCCTCAAATTTCTTTGGAAGTTCTACTATACTGAATTCATGCAATAGATTCCTATGCTACAAATGTTAATGATTTTTTATTAAAAAATCTGTCAATGCTCACACATTCTGTGATAGAATCAGAACACTAAAATGAAAATTTTATTAACAAAACAAGCAAACATTCACACTACATATTAAATTAACGTCACAGCGAAATGATCAATGCCTAGCCGTATGGCAAGGCGTTCCTAACATAGCATAATTGCATGAAAATTACTACAGACCTAGCTCTCGGTTGATAAACCAAGTCCAATAACTATTTTCCTGTTTCATCAGAGTGCTTCCCCATTCTCACGGTAACACACCACTGCCACATTCTCTCTGTTGCACTTGGTAAGGGCAAATTGGCACTGTGGGATGGAGCAGGGCTTTGTTCAGCCTCCAATTGACTAAAAGAGTTGTACAAATTGTTTCCCTCTCATTCGGGGGCACTTATCAGGGTCCAACAAGGAAGGTAAAACAGGCTACTCGCCAGGCAGACAAATCTCTCAAAAGAGACAGCACGGAGCCCCCAGCATAATGAAATGGTGAGACTTCGCCAGTCTGCGGAATAAAGAACTTTCAGAAGCAGATTGCTTAATAAGGGCTACCCAACAGAGTAATTTAGTGAAGTGTTTCAAAGAGCTATTCAACGGTGGCATTGTAACCTTCCAGGGCTCCCGGGAAGAGCGGCTTGCAGCATGGTATTCCACTTGACTCTGGCAGCTTTTCCTCCCTCACACGCTCAGTATCTCTAACCTTCCCTAGGATAACAACTTAGTCAATCAGTACCAAAACCCAGGTCTCAGGATTGAAAACAGCCTTCAAAAGAAACAAATAAACTCCATTTGCAAACGGAAAGTAGAGAGAAGGAAGTCTAAGGGCCGCCAGGCAGATGCATGGGGTATCATTTACACATTGCCGTGAAGACTTCCGGGCCCTGAATGAGTTTGGACTGCCCGTTTCCTAGAACCGCAGGCAGTTGAAGCTGGTGGAAGTGCGTGGCCAGCTATCCCAATGCTCATGTTTTGCAGCAGAGAGAAATGAGGCACAGAGAACACAAGATTTCCTAAGGCCAAATTGCTACAAAGTAGACTGCTGGGACGACAACGGCAAATCAGCGGTAGGGACATTTTAGCTGCCTCTGTATCCAGTGCTGAGATTACAGCTGTGAACCAGTCAGCATTGCTCTCTATAGGAATAATGTGTGAGACCCGTGGATGGCGACCCCTTTCACAGGGGCTGCCTAAGACCATTGAAAAACACGGATTTTTATAATAGGATTCATAGCAAAAGTATGTAGTAGCAACGAACATCATTTTATGTTTGGGGTCACCACAACATGAGGACTGGATTAAAGGGTCACAGCATTAGGAAGATTGAGGACCACTGTGCTAGAGGAGGAGTCTGTAGAGCAGAGATGATCTCTATTTTTTCCAAGCAATGTGACAGACACATTTATCTCTCTGCCTTAAATTCTGCTCCTATAGAATAACAGCATCTAGGCAGTGTTTAAGTGGACATTATTGTATATAAGATCTAAACCTTATCAGGCCCCATGGGTAAACATCACTGGCTCTGTTGATGAAGGATAAGGGATTGGATTATGGCTCAGAATCTGCAACCAAAATGGTGAAGACCAGAGATAAGAAGCCAAATCTGTAGCAAGAGCCACTGATTCCTACAGAAAGGAGCTGGTGACTATAACTCAATTGTAGCTCAGGATTAGCTTTAGGAAACATTTTTCACAAGTGTAATGTTTTATATACTTTTAGTGTACTTCAAATTGGTGATTGACACCTGTCAGTTTTATATATTTATGGGATATAGCGTGACATGTATGTGAATATATATTTACACATATATATTCTGGCATACATACAAATATACATATATTGTTTATATTTTGGAGAGTATATCCCCCAAAAGCCAACACCAATATCTAAACACATTTCTCTTGTATTTTCTTTAAGTGACATCACAGTTTTTTTAGCTTTAGGTCCATGGTTCATTTTAAATTTGTTTATTTATTTATCCATTGATATTTGTTTTGTTTATTTTTGTGTGTGCGTGCTAATAGAGACTTAGTTTTTATTGTACACGGGCATCTGTATACATAAAACACCTCTTTAAAGGAGAATCTCTTTTGTCCAATGTATCTGTTACTGATTTTGTCTACAATACACTTATTTTAAATACACAGAATTATCTCTGAGTTCTCTGTCTTGTTCCATTGATCCATGTATCAGTTTCTAGGCCAGTGATATGTTTTGGGGTCTCTGTTATGCTGCTTTATGTCCTAAAGTCAGGTGATATAATCCTGGCATTTTTGGTGTTTGGCTCAAGGGGTGCTTTGGCTGCTTGGGATTTTTCACTGTTTCATACAAGTTTTGGAAGTCCCCCCCCCCATTTCTACAGAGAACATGATGGATGTTTTGACAACAGGAATGGTATTGACTACTTTGTATAATATAGACTTAAGCTTAGGCATTCTAATCTATAAGTAATGATATTCCATTTTCTGTGCCCTCCCCAATCTTTTTTATCAGTGTTTTATAACTTTCAGTAAAGAATCCTGAAGCAAGAATAATAAAACCTCAGGGTCAGAAATTGGGGTTCAACCCGAAGATCTAAAAGCAAAATAGCTAGCCACTGACTCTTACCTCGACATCAGTCTGAAACGGTGATCTAGCCTGCAGAGATCTCAGAATAAGACTGTGTCTGAGAGATGTCTCACCCCATCTTACATTCCTCTCTATGGCTGGGATCTAAGGCGTGAACCATTGGGATCAAAGGCATGTACCACCTGATTTTTATGGCAACTAGGGTGGCTACTGGGAATAAAGGTGTGTGTCATTGTGGCTACTGGGATTAAAGGTGTGTGTTACCATAATCTGGTCCTTAAGGCTGACCAGTGGGACTGTTTTACTCTCAAATCTTTAGGCAGTCTTTATTTATCTGAAATGCCACTAAAGAAACCAATCCCTTCCCTGCGAAATTTTATCCTAAGGTGTCATAGCTTTCTAAAAAAAAATTGATAATGTTGTATCATAAAGTAGCTGAGCCAGAGTGATAGCTCAGCAGACAAAAACACTTAGTGACAAGTCAGATGACCTGAGTTCAACCCTGAGGTCCCACATGACAGAAGACCTCATTCCTGCAAGCTTCCCTCTACCTTCCACATATACCCCATAGCACAGCAATGCCAACACACACACACACACACACACACACACACACACACACACACATGAATAAATGCAACTTAAAATGTAAAGGAAATTCTTTTTGTAAGTCAACTGCATGCATTGTAATATTATTGAGTTCATTTTTAGCTCTAACAAATTTCTGAGTGCATCGTTAGGTTTTTTCATGTGTAAACGCATGTCATTTATAATCAAAGATGTTGTAAACTCTTCTCTGATTTATATATTCATCACTTTCTTTTCATGGACTTGTAAGACAAATTTAAATATATATATTCAATATCTATGCATCATTCTAAAGAATAAATCTGCTGATTGACTCCCAGAACCAAAGCAGGTATTGAGAAATCCATCTCATTACTGGCCACGGTTGGCTTTACTCTTTCCAGAAATAAGATGCCAGTACAGACAGAGCAAAGCTTCCAGTTCCTGTTTTCTACTTATGTTCCCACAGCACTGCTTTGTCATTTCTACATCCCTCAACTTCCAGCATGTCTTTATTCCAAGAACATCAATTACAGGGATCCCTCAGAACCTCATACCAACTGCATGCACGGGTCCATGAGGATGCGTGTCATCCTCTCTCCAGAAATTAGCCAACAGGAAATGGCCAAATACAATTATTCTAGAACACTTACCCTGATATAGAAACCAAGCATGATCTCTACTCTTGCCAAGACTGCCTTGAAGAATTGAGCCAAGGTCACCTTTCAAGGGCTGGAATAGTGTATTGGTTCAATAGCTTTCCATGACCTTCTTTCTTGTCTTACCACACTTTCTATTACTCTGTGTTTCATGAACAAGTCACCATCATGTTAGAGTCTGCTCTTGAAAAAACAAGATACAGAAGTTCAACTTTCCCGATACATCGATCACTCAAAAGTTTTTCCTAGATTTAGTAAAAACAGAATCTTTCAAGTCCTCTCAATGAACACACCTACTCCTTAAATGTGACAAAGTGTAGATCCAACTTTCACCCATCTGACTGGCTCTCAGGTGCTCCAGAAATTCTCCACTCAGAATCCTTCAAAGGCCTTGAAAGAAAATTAGCATTGGCATCATTAGAAGCTAGGAAATCAAGGCTTATCATTGATATTCTCAGTTCAGATCTGAGAGAAATTGAAGGACAAACAAAACAGATTTATTTTACCTTAATCATTTGGACTCTCTGTCTCCAAACTCTTAGACTCATTTGCTTGTGTTTCATTCCAAAAATAATAGTAGCACATCCTGCCAGGGATTACTCCACAAAATTTGTTAGAGTCCTTATTGTTTTCTAGTGAGTATAAAGGTACTGTCCATGTATTATGTCCTTACAAACACTGTGAGGTGACATCACTCTTATACCTGGTTTTCAAATGTTGAGACAGAGTGTAGAGAACATTTATGCTGCTTATCAGAAGCTGAATAAAAGCTAACAAAGCTAGGATTTGGACTTGGCATTGTGTCACCACTGATTCTGACTCATTAAAACTCACATGAATGGTCCATGCGAAAAGTAAAATATTGTTGTCATGCATTGACTTTTCACATGTATTTAACAAGTAGAGTTTGAGAGTTCTGTGTGGACACACTATCCAAATACCACATAAGAGGTTTGTTTTATCTAATATAAACAGCTATGTCATCAGCTCTTCTCTACTGGAAGTGAAACACTTTAGGCACACAGAAAGACTAAGTTTTCCAGTCTTCTTTGCTTCTGGGTGGAAGCCATGCAATTAAGTGATTGCCCTTTGGAATGTGAGAAATGATAAATCTCTATCTATCAGGAATTCAGTGTAGTGCAATCTCCACACTCCCTTCCTGCTCTCTGCCAAGAAGGAAAGTGCTAAGCATTGGGAGGGCCTTAAGAGGTCTGAGAACCTGAATCACCTGCAGGAAAGCCCCAGGGAACCGGCTAAATCTGCTATGGATGGGCCACCAGCAAGAAATAAACCTTTGACATTCTACACCTCTGGGAGTTAGGATTCATTGACTAACACAGCAAAACCCAATCTCATTTCCTCCCCTGAACTATGCTGTATGTGGAAAAGTACCCAAACTAACCTTTTTTAGAGGTAGGGAATGAAAATGTTTGGATTAGAATTATCAATTAATGATTAGGTTTCTTTCTGAATCCTAAATCGGATGTGTCAACCATCAGAGTACAAATTCCACCTGTCACATTTACTCACTGAATAATGGGTTTTTAAGTAACTATTAATTGTCACCAAACATGCCAAGACCAGACAAACTCAGCTGCATAAGGCATGATTTCTGAGTCTGAGAAATCACTGTCTACTGGAAAAGGCAGGTGAATCAACATACAGTTCCCAACAAACCAACCACTATGACTGCTGTGGGACAATGGTCTTTTATCCTGTCACTTTTATTATTTTTAATAAAATCCCCATTGGCCCGTAGCCAGGCAGGAAGTATAGGTGGGGCAACTAGACAGGAAGTAGAGGCAGGGCAATGAGAATTCAAAAAAGAGGGAAGTTTAAGTCTCCAATCATGACCCAGCTGCAGAGGAAGCAAGGCTACAAGATGTGACTGCCTCGCC
>NW_004949103.1:5432122-5433228 GCF_000317375.1 Microtus ochrogaster
AGTGCCTACCTTGCTTGCTGCAGGCAGGCTATTGAAACAAAGGAATTCCTGCCCACCCGGCTGCCCTCCTGATTCGATCCCAGCGCCCAGACAGGCTGAGCTGGGTAATATTATGTGTCCAAAGACAGCAGGGAGGCAGAAGTGGGGAGGGTTCTGGATGCAAGCTGGGTGAGATAGGAGGAGAGAGGCAGTATGCAGGAGTATAGGACCTGCAGGAAGTAGTTCCTTGTCCTGGGCTGCTGCCACAGGTCAGAACCCAGTTTATAATTAATGTAGACTTCTCTGTATTTCTTTGGGACTAAACGACCATAGGACTGGGTGAAACAGAAATTTCAGACAACACATGAAGATGAACCATGTGTCTGCAGACCTTCAAAAAATCAGTGAATTGTTACCTCCAGAAAGATAAAAAGGCTTCACAGGGGATATGATGTTACACAGAATCCGAAATATCAATTATGGAGCTTGGTGAGAAATAAGGGAAGAGTTTAATGAAGTATTAATATGAGTGTGAAAAGAAGACTAGCACCGAAATAGATGCTATGAGAGTTAATTTGGATTGCCAAGTGGGCAGGATCAAACAACACTTACATATCCCTCTAGGCACGCCTAAGAGAAAATTCATACCTTGGCCTAACAGAGGTGGGAAGAGCCTCCCTAGCTGTGAAGAACACCATTCCATAGTCTGGGGTCTCAGACTAAAAATATAAAGGAACAAGTTGGCTAGACACTAACATTCATCTCTTTCTGTTTCCTTATTATGGATGCACTGTAACCAGCCATTTCATACTTCTGCCATGACTTCCCTGCCATGATGGAGGGCATTCTTAAACTGTGAACTCAAATAAATCCTTCCCTTCTGAAGTTGCTTTTGTCAGGTATTTTGTTGCATAGAAAAAAGTAACTGATACAAAAAAGAATTGGAACTTCACTCTGGCTAAGGAAAGAACTAACTGAACAGTCTGACTCATCAAGACCCATGTGTTCTTCTCATTTGTCATCATGTTAAGTAGTAGTCCCCAGGATTATAGTTTTTGAAACAACATTTTTTGCATGATTATGCAGGTAAAGAAATTGAGCAGGACCTTAATAGATGATGGTTCTTG
>NW_004949103.1:5433328-5435150 GCF_000317375.1 Microtus ochrogaster
GAACTCACAGAGATCCGCCTGCCTCTGCCTCCCGAGTGCAGCTGCTGATGGATGTCATTCAGATGTACTTGACAGGTAAGTGGGCCATTCTGAGAGATGGATTGACTTTATTAATATAGCTAGTACTTTGTTGAGCATGGAATACTGGGATGATGGTGTTGACTTGGGCACTGACATCTAGCATCTTGGGGGATCCAGATGGACTTAAAACAGCTTAACTCTTCATATGCTAGGGCTCTAAGAGAACACCTGTAGGCTGAAAATGTCAGAAGCAAATCTTGCTTGTCTGAGATTAGAAACTGATACAGACTTCCTTTTTATGCACTTTGTGACCAGAGTAATCAAAGTGCTTATCCAGAGTCAAGAGGATGAGGTCACCCAGCTTGTTAAAGTGTGAAGTGATGATGATTGAACCCAGGAATGAAGGTCTTAGTTTCTCAGTCACAGTGACAAGTCTCTTCCATAAAAACTTCTATTTAGAGAAATAACAGTGTCCAAGAGCTTCTTCTCTCTCATTCTGTAGATAGGCTGTGCTGTGAAGTAGACCATAGTATGGTAGGGCTGATGATAGAGATGGACCAAAACATCAGCCAACTTTAACAGAAGAGGCACCAACACTAGGCATGTATAAGAGACAGAAAATACTTATGTAGGCAGCAATATGGAAGTACAATGAGAAGACAGACATATCCATAAGAAGTGTGATTTTAGCTATAAGTGAAAAAAATACAGAAGATGTTTCATTGTTGGCCATGGTCAGCACTCCAGAGGACATGAAGAACAATTCTAGAGTAATATTAAGAGGTTGTGGGGTAAAGGGAACAATTATGCATTTCTGTTGGGAATGCAAGCTGGTACAACCCCTTTGGATGTCAGTGTGGCAATTTCTCAGAAAATTAGGAAATGACCTTCCTCAAGTCCCAGTAATACCACTTTAGGGGTATATATCCAAGGATGCTCAATTGTGGCACAAAGACATATGCTCAACTATGTTTGCAGCAACATTGTTTATCATAGCCAGAACCTGGAAACAATCTAAATGCCCCTTGACCAAAGAATGGATAAGGAAAAGGTGGTACATTTACACAATGGAGTACTATACAGTAGAAAAATATAATAACATCTTGAATTTTGCGGGAAAATGGATGGAGTTAGAAAACATCATTTTGAGTGAGGTAACCAAAACCCAGAAAGATAATTATCACATGTACTCACTCATAAGTGGTTTTTAAACATAAAATAAAGAAAACTAGCCCACAAATCACAATCCCAATTAACCTAGACAACAATTAAGACACTAAGAAAGACATACATAGATCTAATCTACATGAAAATTAGAAAAAGGCAAGATCTCCTGAGTAAATTGGGAGCATGGGGACCTTGGGAGAGGGTTGAAGGGGAGGGAAGAAGCAGGGAAGGGAGCAGAGAAAAATGTAGAGCTCAATAAAAATCAATAAAATTATATAAAAAAGCAGTTTTCATTAAAACAGAACCAACTTAGGCTTTTTGGCTTATGTTTATAACCCTAGTACTTGAGAAACTGAGGAAGTGGGGTTCCTTGTGTTCAAGTCCCTCCTAGACTACACATCAAATACTAGACAAAACACATTTATACAGAACACTCAATAGCAGTAAATAAAAAGTTAAAAAAAAATCAGGGTTTGGGAGCTGGGTCATTGAGCAAAATACTTGCACTGCACACATGAGGATGTGAGTTTGGATCACCGTGTAAAAGTGTATGTAAAAACCAGACCCTGTAGTGTTAGTGTTTACACAAACTACACACTATACCTACACACACATACACACACACACACACACA
>NW_004949103.1:5435250-5462599 GCF_000317375.1 Microtus ochrogaster
AAAAAAAAAAAAAAAACAGTAACAACAATAAAAAAAATCCCAAATCTGGTGTCTGACTTCTGCAAATTACCAACAGTGCTTTTGGAATATAGCCACAGTCATTTGTTAATTCTTTGTCTGCAGCTAGTTCTGTACTGCAGTGCAGAAGTGAGTAGCTACAGAAAGCCTCACAGAAGGCTGGCAAACCTAACATATACACTATATGGATCTTTGACAATCTGAGACGTGTGAAGTAGCACACTACTCTAATCTCAATACTCAGGAGGGGAAGGCAGAGGCAGGAAGGTGACAAGTTTGAGAGCAGTTTGGACTAAATTAACAGACACGTTTCAAGAAACAAATAACAAAAATAAAATTTTAAGTGATGAGTCTGACTGCAATGATCTTATCATCGCTGACCCATACTTCGAAAAGAAAATGAAGGGAGATGAGTTGATTGCTGCTGAATGTGGCCAGGTGAGGTCAGAAGAGGCGATGGTACAAAGACTGGCAAATTATAGGAAGTAATGGACGTAGAAATGACATAATTATGCCTAGTTTCATATAGATGCTTATGGAGAGGATACATGTGTGTCAGGTATCTCTTGTCCTGTTGCTGTGATAAAATACCATGGCAAAAGTAATGTAGGGGAGAAAGGGCTCATTGTAATTCACAGTTTCAGGTAATAGTCCATTGTTGCAGTAAAGTCACAGAGACAAGAGCTCCAGACAACTTGTCGTGTTGCTTCCATTATGAAGAAGCAGACAGAACTGAGGAAAGGCATGGTAGTGCCCAGCTTGCTTTCATACAAGCTAGCATCCTCTGCCTAAGTAATGGCTCCACCCTTAGTGAGATACTTTTTCCATTTCCAAAACCAGAATCAAGACAACCTCCACAGTCAGACCCTCTTGCTAATCGAATTTAGATAGTCCCTCATTGAGATTCCATACTCAGATGATTCTAGGTTGTGCCAACAATTAAAACTAATCCTCGTATAGGGGCAGAATCCAGAAAAGCTGTGAGAGACTGAGATCTACTTATGCTGCTAAGGAAAGTAGTGGGAGAGGATGCAGATGGAGAGGCAGTGTATGGCGTAGAGCAGCAAGTGGTGAATTTGTTTCTTTCCTCCTAATTGATGTCATTATTGGGACATTAGTAAAGGCAGGTGCTATAATCATGAGTTCCTTCTGGGGCCATATGGAATAACTGTGAAGGATGCAATTTGGCTTTCAAATATTTCCTTAATTTCATAAGTTGAATTACCTTATTATCACAGGGATTCTCTGCAACTCTCTACAGTTTCCCATTTTGATGTAATATTCTTCTATCATGCCTCCGGAATTTTGTTTCTGTTATTATTTTGCCTAAAAGTTATTGGGAAACCCAGTTAACTTCCCAAATTGGAAGCTTTGTTAGGTGACTTCTGATCAGTGACAGGTTAAGTCCTAGTAAGGACTGCCCCACTCTCCATTTTTGTGTAAGTCATGAGTCTTCTCCCCTGTAAATATAATCCCCATTCATATTTTTCTCCATAATATAAACATAGATGTAATATGTATCATTTGTAGATAAATTTATTTGTTTCCAATAATTCTTCCAATTCACAGAAGATAAAGTTCAGAAGTATGATTTTTGCATATGTTTTCAGCACCAGGAATAAAGTGAGAAATTAAGATATTTGTTTGATGCACAAATAAATCAATTTTCACTTCATAGATGAGACCACCAAGAAGCAGTATTTATTTTGTTCAAAATCACAGCAAGTGAAGAGTGGATAAAAGTTCAAAGGTCAGGCAAGCATCAGTTCCCAGATCTATGTATGGAACACTCTGTTCCGTGACTTCCACTAAGTTACTGGCTTTGCAGACTACATTTTGTCTCCTTTGAGACAGAGTTTCTCCATGCATGTCATTTAAGAAAACACATACAAAGCAATAATTCATTCTCACATATACTGCAGGTCTTCCATCACTGGATGTGTAAAGGTCTGTTTTATTATCCTCATTATCATTATTATGATGGATAAGTTGCTATCCTTCACTGGCCTTGATTGAAACTAGTGAGTTTCAGGTGTGTCCTGTGTCCAGCTTTATTGTTCTTCTTTCAACAGCAGATACCAACTTCTGCAGAAACTGTTGACCTTGCATGATAATTATATTGACCTTTGTCTGTGTCTCTGGCTCATAGTTGCAGAGTGATGGTAATGGAGCAGGTTGGGATGAAGCTGATTGGATTCTGACTTCAAAACCCTTAGAGTACCTTGTGGCTTTCTCCAATGAATTTCTCAATTGAGCCAAGGGATTAAGGAGAAGATATGTGTTATCTCATAACACCTCTCACTAACATATTTTGGAGAATTCATATGCTGTCATGCAAAAGCAGACTATAGACCATAGAAAGAATAGAAACATGTTTAGCACTGGGTAGGATAGAAAAATTATTGGGTAAATTTCTCAAAAAGTAAAACTTGTAGGACTCAGGAGCTGGCCCATTGGTTAAAGAACTTGCCACTCAACAGCATGTATGAGGACTATAGTTCCCTAAAACCCATATAAATGCCAGAGAGTGTGGTGACCTGTCTGTCATTTTAGCACTGGAAAGTCAGAGGTAATTAGTCCTTAGAAAAAGATGGCTGGAATACTACGCTTAAGGTTCAATGTCAAGGAATAAATTTGAGAACAATCAAAAGAATCTCCTTATGTTAACCTCAGGCTTCCACAGGTTAATATACTTGCAAACACAAATATGCCCACATGCATTTAAATGTGCATATTCCTTTGCATATACACCTTGCACACTTGTATGAGAAAGAGGAAGAGGTAAAGCTTGGTTCTCACAAGGTATATCCATCACATAAACATAATCCAGAATATGAATGAAACCCAATACAAAATCACGAACTTTTTTTGCAATTTAATAGTGTGGTTCTCAAGTATGAACTTTGTTGATGACTTCATAACTTACAATAATTTTCTATATTACTTTAAGTATTCTTATTAGAGGAGGTTTTTAAAGAAAATTCAGAACAAGTGAGAATAGTAGAATGATCTAAAAAGAAAAAGCGCTTATTTTACAAACAGATGCTTTCGGAGAAATCTACATATGGCAGGCATCCTTCCTATAGTGAAATGTTCTCTTATGAAAGGTCTCAAATCAAGAGCATCACCATGGACCAGTTTTTACAGAGGAGGCTGACTTAACCTGTCATGATAGTAGTCGCCACAATACAATATCCTGAGCGTTTTGAACCTGAACAAAGAAGAAAGGGTTACACACTTGTCAAAGGGATCACTTTTGTTTTTGGAAAGGGTAGGGTTCTTTTTTGATTCTGTTTGTTGGGTGAAGGTGTGTAGATGCTTAAGGTTAGACTTCCCCAGAATAAAAAATTAAAGAAACTGCCTTAGGACATGAGTTCATAACTAGTTTATACCTCATATTCTCAAACATAGGGCAAGGATTTTTTCCACCCTGATAGAATCTGTAGAGAATCATGGAACTTTTCTTTTTATATCACTCTAAGGACTATTTACAGTGGGCCCACATAGGCAGGCCTCTGTAGACTCTTCTTCACGTGTCAGCCCCTGCATACAGGCTCATCTGGTGAGCTATGTCTCTGCCTATGACTTGTTTACTTTGAGCCAGATACTTTTTAGGATTTTGTTTTCTGCCATCTTCACTAGAAATGAAGGAAATAAGTGCAGGAAGAGATTTAAAGTATGTCTTGGGTTCACTTGCTTTGTTAATAGTAGTGTGAGGTAGGCACTTAGGGTGCTCCAATGCTAAATCTGTCCTCTTAACTTTCATCTGTGTTCTTCCCTGTGGTGTGACATTTGGTCTTTAAGCCTTGACTCTCAGACCCAGCTCATATAATGCTTTCTCTTGGACATGGTTTTGTTTTGTTAACCAACAAGCCTGCTTCATATTTCTCTGACTCAAATTAAAGATCTTACCACATTCAGATTCCCAGGTCCCTGATAAACATCAGTTCTGGGAGGTGTCCTTTTTCAGCAGATTTGATGTGGTTGAAATGGTGTTCTTCTAAAATATTTGTTTCCTCCCTAACTAGCAGCACTTCAGAATATGTTATTAATAAGGAGTAAGGGTGTAGCAAACATGATTATGGAGAAGGGTCATCTCTCAACCTGTTGGTGTCCTTGTTAAAAAAAAAATGTACACAGAAATTCCTAATGGGAAGGGACTGTTGACAACACCGGGAGCAGATAACTGTTGGTGTAGAAGTCAAAGAGTTCAGAAAGTTTTTTTCCCTTAGAGCTCTCAGAAAAAAAAAAAAAAACCAGTCTGCTGACCCCTGAGACTGAGACTTCCTGCCCAAGAAGAGACATGGTACATCTGTCACCAATGGCCCGTGGCACGTTATTACAGTAATTCTCTGAAAATGACACTGTAACACATGCTTTCGTCTAGAACAGTACTACAGAGCCCAAGATCTGTCCAAGGCTCAGGCTCTGCCTGACCCTTCAGATTCCTAATGACTGGACTAAGAGCAGAGGAAAGATCTGTGGAAATAGGATTTTGCTCTTTCCTCTGAGGAGAGTTAAGATTGGCAAACTTTTAGTTCAGTGGACCAGCTGCTGCAAATGAGAGAAGATTGAAATTTGTAATCAGAAAGAGGAGACATGACCGCTTATACTTGAAACAGAAAGGATTAGAAGAGACAATTACAATTACATAATTAGTGGACAATTGCATAACAAAGCACACAAAGTGAAAGAAGTGAACAAATCTTCAGACGCACAGAATCTAGCAAAACTGAGTAAGCTGGAGTGATACGCTAGAGATACTTAGTAAATTAATACCGGAATCATGAACCTGTGCTCGCTTTCTCAGATATGGACACATATATACACATGGGCATTTATACACTCATATAAACGTATACACACAGGCAAATACAGGCCAGGAAAACACACACCACCCTTAAATATATGCAACTTTGCATGTCAATAAAACTAGAAAGAAGTCTAAATTTTCTTCAGTCCCTCCTTAGGCCAGGAGTTTGCCATCTAAATATTGGTCCATCGATGTGTTTAGATGTTTTCTGGTGCTTTCTCTATTGGCACAGTTTAAGGCCTTGGGATTCCAAAGTGTTCTAAAAGTCATGCTTGTCTTGAGAAATCTATATCTAATGAATGAGAGATACAGAAAACCAGTACCGTAGTGTAAGGATGCAGGACAGTGAGCACCATCAGTCTATTGCTAGTAGCTCTTACATCTAGGATTAACTCATTTCCATTATTTTATATTTACCATGAGGCTTGTGGTCTACCAGCAAGGTTCTTCTGGCAGCTACATGGCATTTCCTGACTCAACCTTCTTTCTCCCAGCATTCGGTTTAGTTTTTTTCTACTTAGTTCTACTCTGTCCTATCAACCAATAAAAACACACATATACAGAAGGACTTCCCACACCAACAAATAAGTAGGCACTGGTACAGCTCTCATTCCTTTTCTTCCAAGAAGGATTATGTCCCCTGAACTATAATCCAAAATAAAACCTCCTTTCCTGAAAGTCTTTTTTTTTAATCAGGTATTTGGTCACAGTGTCAAGAAAATTAACTAATACATGAAATTTCCAGCTCTGTGGGATATGGGAGTTATCAAAACTCTAAAGTTCAGGGATGCTTAGCCAAGAAGTCAAAAGACTTCCAAGTCAGGGTTGTTTTGGCACCAGAATTGGAACAAGATGAACTAATGAATGCCAGGAATTTAATATCTTCAGCTGCACAGTCTGGAGGCTAAAGCATCAATACAGACCACCTTAATTAACTGCAGGCTGAATTTCCAGAAATAAAATCAAGTTGTGCTAACTCAGGCTAACCATGTCTGCTCTCCTGACTTCAGCCTTCCAATCTGTGACGTTTAAACATGACTCTATTCTTATGGGAAGACTTCCCTGAGCATAGTTTATCTCCTATCATTATTGAATTCTTTTATGCATGTGATAACTTACCTATCTTTATTAGGGAATTGTTTTGTGTGTTACACTGTCTATAGTTAAAAACTGGGGTCAGTTACATAATTAGTTGCTCAGTGATGTGCTGAATGACTTAATGGGAGATTATATTATATTATAGGTTATAATTGCTGGTTATGGGAACAGACACATAAACCCTTTTTTTTCAATGTTGTCAGTGAACTTGGAACAGTGCAACCGTATTTAAACCCAGGTCCAAATCACAACCCCTTGTTTTATCCCCTCCATCACATAATATTTGCTCCTAAATTCAAATTGCTTTCATTATTCCTAAGCACAACCTCCTAATTTGCAAGGTTAAAACAAATTAAAAAAGAAAAGAAGAAATAGAAAAATTTAGTCTTGATTTGGCTGAGAAAATCTGTGTCACATCAGAGTGAATATGGTAACAGGGCAGACATTTTGAAAACTCCTGGAGTTCATTATCACATTGCTTTGGCGGCCTAGCAAAAGCACTTGTCAATTCTCAGTTAACACTTCTTTCATTTTATCCTTTCAACTGGGTGCAAGAGAAAGTGTCTATTGTTGCAAGAGGGAATCATTGACTTCTTTCTTTCCCCTTGAAGATGGAATAAAGCACTTGGTTTCCAAGAACTCCCTTAAGCGATTAGTATCATTTGCTGTAGTGCTTATAGAGTCCTGGATTGAAAACTTCTGAAAGCTGTAGAGACCCCTTGAACTTTTGATTCCCAATTTCAAAAGAAATGAAAGAGACAGCAACTTAATTCTTTCACTAATAAAATACAACTCAACTCTGCTTTGGAGATTGGAGAAGAAAATGTCATTCTCCACTCTGCATATGCTGGAATTTAAATATAAATTTTCTAAAGTATGTCCTGTGCTCCATTTTCTAGGTTTGACCTTGCATGAGAAGGTAAGACTATATAATGGGGCTGTACCTTGATCTCACAGGATTGTCCAATGGCCAATCATGCTGTGGGTCAGATGAGATTTGGGAACATTATGCCAGTAACTTGGATCTCTATACATCAGCCCAGAACTTCATTCAACCATCCTTTGACTTTATTAGTACAGAAAAACCAATATTTGTGGCTTTTATTTAAAGCAAAATTGGTTTTGGTCACCTATAGCAAATGAATTTGATTAAAACCATGATTGCAATTCCTTATCCAGGAAGTGGAAAATAAGCCTCCGTGAGCAGTTCCAGTATGGGTGCCAGGTGATACTCACCTTCCTTGTTCTTGTTTCTGTGTAACCTCCTTCCTTTCAGCATGGGGAGAATCAAATGCAGAGACTCACTGCTGTGTATGGTGCTTGTGTGGGCTCTCTGTGTGCCTTCTTCGTACTTGTGTGCACATGTGCATGGAAGTACAAATGTGTGTGGAGGCTTAGGGTTGAAGTCGAACATCTTCCTCAATTGTTCTCCACTGTATATTTTGAAGCGAGTTCTCTCACTGAATGTGGATCTTATGAATTTGACTATACCTGCTGGCCAATGAGTCCTAGGGATCTGCTTGTCTCCACCTCCCATCACTTGGATTACAGATGCATATCTCTGTACCTGCATTCATGTCACTGCTAGGATCGTAATTGAGTTGTCATATTAGCGTAGCAAGCACCTTACCAACCAAGGCGTCAGGAACTCACTTCTAACCAATGAAGTACGGCAAGGATGGTGGAATAGCAATTCCGGAGTCAGACTGTATACAATTTTATTTCCACATGATCTCTTTGCCTCCCTCTCTGTCTCCCATCCCATGCATGCATGCTTTCTCTTCTCATTTGCATGATTCAGACTTCCAGTGGACATTGCTTGAAGCAAGAAACAAAGTATGTCTGGTGCTCATTAGTGAGCAAAAAGCCAAGGTTTTCAGTCCATCAGAGAGTAACAAAAAGAATCTAGCCCAAAACTGCATGGGTGAGCTTGAAAGAGGTTCAGCCTGCTGAGCTTAAAGATGACTCATGCTCTCCTGCATGACAACCTGATTATAGTTGCTGAGGTTCTGAACAGAGGAGCCAGGCAAGCTGCATTTGATTCTTGACCCCCACACACTGTGAGGTATCAGTCTCTAAATCCATTTAGTTTGGCTGTAATTTGTCGTGCAGCCAATGGTGACCAGTACAGGTGGATCTCAAACCAAAGGAAACTACCCAAGGAACTGTTAAAATCAGTAAGAGTTTAGTAAATTAACTATATATATTTAAATTCAGGAAACATCTCTTTAATCACAGCCGAAGACTAAAATACTTAGCTGCATCTCCAACAAGAAATGTGTTGGGTTGTTTGTGTTAAAAACACAATATAATATTGAGGAACATAAAATAACACTTGAATAATCAGAATAGAAATCATACTTCTGGATGAGAAAATTTGAGACTATTATTTCTTTTCAGATAGCTGTAAAGTAGAACGCAATTTTTATCAAAATTATGACAGATTGTCTACTTAATTCAAATATAGAGAAGATTAATTCAAATTTATCCCATAGAATATTAGAATATAAAACTAGCAAAGAATTGTTTTTAAACAGTGGTGTAATTTGGAGAAGTAATTTTGTCAGATACTAAAATGTTATAAGTCTACAAAAACATCTATAGGTGTGGTTCTAACCAAAACAGAGAGGTGGAAGAAAGAAAAACAACAGATCAGAGACTGAATCCTTAAATCATTGCAATTTCATGTTTTCACAAATAGATATATGATGTATGTATATATATATTATATATATATTATGTGTGTGCAATAACTGCTCTTCTAGAGTGGAAATTGTCATATATTACTTAATAAAGATAAAATGCTAATATTAATCATTAAACACATTACAGCTGGTAGACTACAGCAACTCAAATTACTGAATTCTTTAATTTTTTAAAATGAGAAAAAATAAAAATTACAAAGAATTTATCCACTGTAGGCTCCAGATTTACCTCCAAGATGTTTCCTTGCTATTGGGAGTTATAGAAAAATGTCTGATCTTTGTCTCCAAGGGTGGCCTTACTCCCTCTGAGGAGTGGATGGGGTGGGATGGGTGAGGAGCAGATGGTGGGAGAAGAGGAGGAAGGGGGAACTGAAGTTGGCATGTTAAATAAAATGAAATTTTAAAAAAGAAAGAAAAATGTCAGATAATCCTGGGCTTGGGTTTCTCAAGACCATACTTATAGAATTAATGGTCTAGAAACAAGTCCTTTATAAGCCCAGGATAGGTAAAGGAATCTCAAAGAAGAGATATTCAGATTGGACTACATGTAAATTAAATAACATTATGAAGACAGATCTAGTGTATATCAAAGATCCATATAAGTTAATAATGGAAAACCTTATGTGTGAACAATATGGAACCTGATAAATTATCAATAATGACATACAGCACACAAACCAAGAAGAGAACTTTACTGTTCATGCACAAACAAGTAAAGACCAGCTTTTCCATAGTAGAAATGGATTTATTATTAAAACATTAGGAAGATGTTCAAAATTCCTAATAATTAAAGTTATGAAAAATTAAAATTATCACAAAGAAATCACATTGCTTAGTATCGAAATTTCAAAGATAATTTTTTTAAAGGCAGCATGAAATTTTTCAAGTATACTATGAGATGACAAAATCGTATGCATTAGTAATTTTGTATAAATTGATGCAACCTCTTAGGAAAGCAATCCAGCAACATGTATCATATGCTTTATACATATCTATAATACTTAATTCAATACTTTCATTCCAGAAATATGTCCTTAAAAAGAGATTAGTTATAAACATTCATCACAAAATTATTTGTAATTGAAAAAAGGTTGAAAGAGCTTAAATGTCAACAAAGAGGGTTGATTACACATATCCTTTTATTTTTAGCTACAAATGACATCTGAATCTGAATGTTATATCATGAAAATTTCTCCTCACAAAAGAACAGCTCAAAGTAGAACACTAAATTGCCTATGGTATCAGAAGTGAATACACTAAGATATATTTTAGATAATAATATATTCTAAGGGTGGAATTTCACAGTACATGATAGATAGAAGTAGCTGAAATCCTGACAGTCTTTGACCCTACATTTCACTAGCGTTTCACACTTTAACCCCACAACCCTGGCAGTTATATACTAGTCAGAGAATGGCATGACAGATGAAGAAGCTCTCCCAGAGGCACTACCATATTCATGCAAGTTCAGAAAGCTGCTAAACAGATGGTCAGAACTGGCAATACACCTACCCAAATGAACGCGAACGTTCTTAACCTATACTTTGGATCTGTGACTTTAGGAGATGCAGAAGCAAACCTTTACCTACATAATGGTAATGAACATTTCTCCCTGATGTATTCTGGTCATCATCATCATTATTACCATCATCACCTCTGTCTTTGTCTACATTTTAGTTAGAAATAAAATTATACGTTCATCATTATTATAAAGCAAGTTTAAAAATAGCTATTTGGGGAATGGAATTTTGTTGCCATAAGAAATGATATAATAAAATCATATTGGCTGCTCTGATCAGCTGAAAAAAATAAAAGGTGAACTTTTCATAAAGGCAATTGGGATTCAAGGTTTCCTTTTACAAGAATTATGGTCTCTTTTCTATACAGACTTGTCCTATAGACTGACCTTTCTAACTGGTTGATTAAAAACAAAATGGCAGAGTTGAGGTAAATGGTTTCTGCGATTCCTTCGACTTGCTAGCCCATGTGCCATAACATTACAACAGTGTTATCTAAGCATTAATATTTACTGCTCATAGTAGAAACTCACTTTTTGTCCCAAAACAATATATCTATTTTTCCAAAGACATTGACATAAAAACTCCTCAACATATTTTCTAAAATGCTAAAATACTATCCACAAATCAAAGTTTAGAGCTCAGGAGGTGCCTTGCCTGTTCATTTTTGGTTTCTTCTGTTTCAAGTGTCAGTTCAAAGGTGACTTTGCAGGGCATGGGGTACATTTCTTGATCATTTCATCATTGTACGGTCACGGTGATGCTAGGGACTTGTGGGTTGCAGTTGCTCCTAATTCATTTCACACAGCACTGAGTTCCGGCTGGGAATGATGCAGGAGCTGGAGGACATTGACAACCAGAACTCAGTTGGTTCTGTTAGTTTCCTGCTTCCAACACTTCCTCAATGTTTGTAGACTTACAGCCTTCACCATTAGAAGGACAATACCTCAAATTCCAGGTCTGTCAGTTCTCTGGCTGTTTAAGAGTTATGTCCTTCAGTGCCTCTGATCACTGCAGCCCAACATCTGGATAAACATTTTCATACAAAGGTATAGCTGATATGTAAGTGAGTAAGCATCACCTCTTAAATTATTTTCACTGTCAACCAGTATTTCAGCTTTGAAGGGACCAATACACTTGGAAAATCTTACATAAACTATTTGCTTGGCATTTCACAAGATCATAGATCCCAATCTAGTCCTGTGAGTTCAAGGAATTCCCTTTCCTCTTTCTGGAATAGGCAGAAATTTTAATAAAATGGAAACCCATCTTCCATCCTGCTCTCTCTGCAAGGGGTATGCATCAAGAACCTAGTGATCGGAGAGTGGATGCAAAACAAGATCCAAAGGGAAGCTCTGTGTTCAGCTTCAGAAATTTTCAGCTCCAGAAACCTGTGAGAGTACAGTGGGAATGTTGGGAGCACTGTGTAGGGCTTAGAAGTCCAGCTGGGGCCATTGTGGAGCACGGCTTGTGAAAGTGCTGGTTAATGGAGACATTTAGAAAAAAGCATGCAAAGAGAAAAGCATGAAGGGCAGAGAGAGAATTCATCATTCAGCTGCGAGTTTGCAGAGGGAAACAGTACAGTGGAGAAAGGGGATAAAGGAGTTTAAAAGAGATAGTAATTCTATTCAAAGTAATTCAATTAATTGTGCTATTGTTGTGAAGTCAAGTAAAACAGACTGAAAGTTTTCTTCAATTCTGTTATAGAAATATTACCACAATGTGTGGTATAAAGCTACTATTAATTTTTTCACATGGTGATTCTCTTTCCTAAAATGTATCTCCCTCCCTTTGCCATATTTATAAATTAAGTTTTCCTGTCCTGCCTACTCAGATAATATGGTTGATCTGGAAGATGCTTAATGCAAAAATCCATTCCAGCTCCTGGCTACATTTGTTTGGGACAGGATGAGCTTTCAGTTTAGACTATGAACCAAAGAATCGTAAACTATCTGTTATAGGTGAAGAAATTCCCTAGCTAAGTTGGTCAAAAATCTTAACTGAAAAAAAGCAAACCATGAAAGAATTGGCTGTGCCTCTCTCGACTTCAGCTGGACCATATGAAAAGAAAGCTTTACTTATCAGAAGACTGTGTGACCACATACAGTCTTAGTCACCGTTCTATTGCTGTGACTTAACATGGTCATGGCAACTCTTTTTTTTTTTAAAGCATTTAATTGTGGCTGGCCTACATTCCAGAGGTTTAGTCCATTATCATTATGGCAGGGATGGCGCTGGAGAGGTTACTGAGAGTTCTAAATCCAAGCCAGCAGGCAGGAAAGGAGTGACACGACCTGGCTTGGGCTCTGGAAATCTCCAAGTCTACCACCCAATGACACACTTCCTCCAGCAAGGCCACACCTATTCTAACAAGGCCACACCTCCTCTTCCCTGGCAAGTAGTACTGTTCTGTAATGACCAAGCATTCAAATATATGAGCTTACGTGGGTCGATCCTGTTAAAACCACCATGATGACCCTTTTAGTACATTTTATCCACATTTGAGCCTCCTTCTGGTTTTAGTTTCTGTAAACCATATTGTTTTAACAAGTCTTTCTTTTACTCCCACTAGTTCAAGTTAGATTTTGCTATTGGAAAATATTATCTATTATCTTTACTAAATAAAAGAATTGATGATGCTATGGTAGGTAATGCATTATATAAAAGGTACAAACTACTTTATCTCTTTTAACCATCATGATAATTTTGCTCCTAAATCCATAAGTGGAAAACTCAAGAAAGCAGCAATTAAGTACCTTGTCTGAGCACACACACATACACATGTACGCACACATACACACACACACACACACACACACACACACACACACACACTGGATAGCTAAGCTATGACATAACACATTCACTCTATTGGCATTGATGCCCCAGCCACCACACCATGCAACCACTACAAAGAAAATCTTAAATACTTGATGTTCACACCTGTAATGAATAAATGAAAGAAGGTTAACACATTCACTCTATACCATAAAATCTGTAGGTATTTTTTAATGAAGTCATTAATGTTGATATTTTATTTCTTTTGATATTTTAATATTGAAATTAATGTTTAAATGCATTTTACCAGGTCATGACATTTTATGCAGCTATTTATGACATACTCTACAATATAAGAAGAGGACTAAATAGCATAAATACATATCTATTAGGAAAAAAGTTTCTGCTCTTGGCTCAATGTTGGATTCCATGGGTGTGATAATGGAACTTAGGCTAAGGATATCTAGGAGAATTCAGGTGATTCAAGAAAACCTGAAACAATCTGCCTCTTCAAAGTTCTCCATATGTTACTTCCTCCTGTCAAGACTTCCTTTCCAGCTCCACATTCCTAGGGATGACTCAGTTTTGTTGTAACCTACATCAGAAGGACATTCTCTATTAGACTATAAAGACGTCATAAAAGTAATGTCTAAACTGCTGGGCTCTGAAGATATAGGCACAAAAGATATCCAATAGGTACATTAAGTGTAGTCTCATGGTTGATTATGGCTTTCACTTTTTGATCAGAAAACTTACATAGAAAAATCAGCCCTATGAGTGTCAGTCATTTCATCTTTAGCCTTACTGTTTTTCTCAAGCAGCATGAGATTTATTTTCTAGAACAGTGACCTGCATATGTTCTATCACCTTTTCTCTTGGCAAAGCTGTTTATTATTCTGTTTTTTCCCGCATCTGCATGTTGAAATGTTGAGCAAAATAAACAGAACCCAATAGTTATAATAGATTCTTAAGTAAAAATCAGATTGAGTCTACTTCCCAGTTGTGCAGAATTAGAGACATTTCCTAACATTTTTATTTCCTTATTTCACAATTGGGATGAACATGATCAATTCAGACAGAACATGGTAACCCATAAACTTATTTGATGGTTCCAAGCCTTAATATTGCCTTGTTTATTTAATCATCCACAATTATTTTTTTGGTTTCTTGCCATGGGCTAGACCCTGAAATAGAAAAACAAAACCTGACTCTAGCCTTCATATAAATATAAGTTGCTAAGACAGATAGACATTAGTCTTATGAGTAAGAACAAAGATGAGTTTGAGAGCTGCTGCTGAGATCTATGGTAGGAAGATTTAGCCTGTTAGAATGATAGTTTTGAAATTATATTAGAATAGCTTGTGGCTGAGAACCAAGAGAGAAACCATAGTAAATACCTATTGCTTTGCTATCCTGGTATTAATCACACTTTTCAGATCTTCATATGTTTGAGACATGTCTCTTCCTTTGTTAGTTTTGTCTGTAGGGTTGTTGATGGGGGATTTTAGAAAAAAAATCACACTATGATTTAATGCTCTGGTCATAACTAGCCAGCAAAGAGGTGAGTGTCTCTGTTAACTCAGTTAAGTTGGGTCAATTTAAGTTATCCCCACAAAATGTGTAATCTATTTAAACATGGCAGCTAGACTGTCTTATACTGAAGTGCTGTAATGCAGTTGTTATAAACTCACTGTGTTTGTGTGTGTGTGTATAGTAACGTGATGTGGAAGTTTAGAAATGGAGACAGTAGGGGTCAAGTGAACATACACCGAGACTCCAAGTGGTGGGTGATATATGATTGCATTGCATGTTTGGATTCTATGCATCTGAACAATATCCACACTTTGAAATTCATGAGCTTATTAAAATTGGCATTTCTGTTGCATATTATCAAAGAAAAGCATCTTAAAAATACTTTAACATTAATATAGATGTGAAGTGGGGAAGGCAGACCCAGGGCAGTGGAAGCAAAGGGTGACAATGAGTTAAAGAGATAGGGTGGTGTATATTGTCTATCTTTCCCATAACTGGCTATACAAATGAGGCTAAGGACTAGGTATAGTGTAGCATGTGAGTGGCAGCTAGTGCCCCATAAACACATGATCCTAGTAGTGAGATTTGTCCTCCCAAAGTCACTGTTCATAAGGGATGAGCTGTGGTTTTCTTTGCTTTTGCTTGTGTGATTTTATAGTTAATTTTAATGAAGAGGACACAAGAGCAGAGCATTTATGACTGCAATTGGGAAGATTATCACTCATGCTTTGTTGCATGACGAGCCGACCTGAAGCTGAGTGCCACGGTGACGGTAATGATAATGATTATCATTATTTTAGTTCTTGATTATGCTGATCAGTAATTTTGTTCTGCATTCAGCCAGATGATTCTTCCAGTTTGGACTAGTCTCACTCATACGCCACCACTCATGACAGGTCAGCTGATGGTTTTCTTGAGCTGAAGAGCATCACTTGGGCACAATTCATGTGCAGCAGTTCACTCACTCCTGACAAGGGGATGAGGCAAATCGGCTGAGCCATTTAGCATCTAGTAAGTTTGTCAAAGTTTGGCATATACAGGATTCGGAGAAAAGCAAGAGACTGCATCCAAGTATAAAAACACTGCTCAGGTCCTGCTCTGAGTTTCATAGGCACTTACAACCAAAGCAAGTCATATGCCCAAACCTGGTACTGATCTAGATGCTAAGGGGCAATGCCAATGTAGGTATTCAAGGAGGCATGGGTAGGCATTATTGGAGGAGACGTAATGTTACTGTAAACATGACACACCCCCATGACTCCTGGAACAGTTTTTGGCACGTCATAATGCCTATTACAGTCATAATGCCTATGACTGCTGCTGCTGTTTGTGCTTCACACCATTGTTACAAGATGAGCTCACCCACACCCTCCCTGTCTTGCCAGAACAACACAGGATGCTAGGAGACATCATTATAATGCTTCATGGCTCAAGCTACATGGTTCAATCATTGTGCACTGATCATGGTTCTGCATTCCTCTCTCCTCCTTTGTCCCAATAAATTGCAATGTTTAATCTTGATTGTCCACCTGATTAGATTGAGACACACCTAGAGTATTGGGAAGGCAACCTCTGGGTGTATCTGTGAAATTGTTTTATGAGACGATTGCTAACGGTAGAAGTATACCCTGAGCCTGAGGACACAATCTTGCTATCTGGAAGGACAAAGGACACAAGGCAAGGAAAAAGGAAGTGAGCAAGGACATTCTCTGCTTCCTGGTAATCATGGTGTGAGCTGCTTTGCTCCACCATCACTCCCCAGGCCCCAAGAACAATGAGCAAAGGAAATTCTTCCTCCTTAAGGTTATTTACTTCAGATAGCTTGTCACAAAATCAAAAATTTGATCACTACAGTAGGCCTCTATACTGTTGCATGGATCACCTCACCTCCACACACACTGACCTTTCTCTTTCTGTTAGTTGCTATCGTGCCTTTTAATTCTCTGAAATGACATTCAAACATTTCATTCTTCACAAATGACCCTGCCATTTCTTTTTCCTAGCTTGGCCACATAGTTTCTCTAAGAAACTTCTCTTATCTCTATTTTGGGACTTCCTATATTGTGCTAAAATCTCCAAGATCCCAGTATGTGAGTAAATTATATTCTCTTTGGTACAAGGTCATATCTGTACCTGTATCACATAATACTTGGTACACAATTATAGGTTCCATAAATGTTTATCATTACAGACACTCTCAAGGTCTTGGGTAGACTGTGTTTTCACAGTGCTGTTACAGAAATCATGGTCTTTGTCTAATGCCATTGATGATGTCATGCACTACTGAGACTAAAGCTTTGAGCTCATATTTGGACCAGTCTGAATGATGTGGGTGCTCCAGACAAACCGCCCTAACAGTCTCTCAAGTCATAAGGAGAGTGGGTAGTCTCAGGAAAGACCATAAGTTCATCCACAAATTCACAGATGTGCTTGAAGACATAACAGTACTCCCCATCCCTTCTCTGACTATCAGTCCTTGTCTGCCCAGTGCCCACTGCCCTTTTGGGATATGTGAACACACATGAAACTGGTAAAGAATAGATAGCCTGCTTTCAACATATGGAATTATCTGAATGGCTAATCCCCGGGAGTACAGCAACAGTGTGGCTCAGAGATAGCACTCAGCTCTAGTTAGATCTGATTCTAAATCATGGGTCCACCCTGTGCTTACTACATGGACTTAGCTTGAGTTGAGATTGACAGTCAATACCCACTCTCCTGGATAGAATACTTTCTTAGTGTTCTTTCATGGCTGTCATAAGCTTCACTTGGTCTCTTGACTCTACCTTCAGAACCCATGTCAGGTGCTTTCTTCTGCCTCTTATAGAAATTTGGACATCAGAGAGTGAAAATTTCCATATGGTTTTCATTCTCCTGACACCAAAAGGTTTGATTTGGACTTTAACAGACTTTTAGAAATTAATCTTTGCCAGATGTATGAATTTGGAATAAATGCCAAAGCAAAGATTAGGAAGTCGGATGTAAATATGTTGCCACTTACAAATTTTGTCCCAGAACAGAGCGGTGCTTTCTGCATTCACTATGGAGAATTCTTGTTAATTTTTTGTGATCTTGCCAAATTGCATTAGTCTCTGCATTTGTATCTTCTCTGCATATGGGATTGGCTGCCTTCTCCCTCTCTGCCTAAGTCCTCTGCCAGTGTTCTGTATGCAGCTAACGAAATGAATTCTCCTCTTCTCTCAGAGTAGCACTGCATGGTGCTGAACACACTATGCCCTTCCTGCTTCACCACAAAACACATCTGTCTTCCTGGATATTCCTCATAAGGTAAAGAAGGAAAGTGTTGCTCTGGACTCTGTTTTGTGTTATAATGGTCCAGGGGTGGGCCATGGAATAGGAAGCTTCATGTGTGCAGAGCCCTGGAGCCCTCAGATATATCATGCTCTGTCTCACAAACCACATGAGCATCACGCCTTGTAGTATGTTCTAATATTCTCTCACAGCATATTAATGTCTAGAATTTTATTCTACTTTTTGTTGTTATTTATTACTATTTTGTTTATTATTTCTAGAATAAAATCCAAAGACTATTTACATTTTAATTGCTCATGACAGACTTCTGCCATGGCATTTTTCTCAGGACTTCAAAGTTACATTCATATTTTTATGGAAGCAGCAAATCACTTGGCCTTTGGAATGAACTCTTCTCACCAATAAAAAGTGGGAATTCTCAGACCTGTGCTTTGGAGAGTGATACTTGGGATCTTTATGATCCAGACAGTGAACTGCATGAGAACAACACTAAGTCTGATGACCTCTATGACCTTGGCATTGCTAACCACAGGGCCTGGACATGCCCAGGAGGGGCAAAGAAAACTATTTTCCCAACTAGAGCATGTTTTTTCCCTATGCACAGTGCACTAGGCATGTGAAACTGTCCCATGTCATTCTGCAAGTAGTCTAAGAGGTATTGATCCTGGTGGCCACAATGAGCTCTATTTTACATATGAAAAAAAAAACAGGTCCAGTGGAGTCTGGAGCTCAGAGAGAATTAGTAACATGCTCACATTCAGAAAAGACCCAGACTGGAGATCACAAATTTGAACCATAGACTCTAGGTGAAATCCCATGTCATTCCAAATAAAAATTGATTGAAATCAATAAATGAAAGACTATGGCACAATTTCATATCCAAGACATTTCTACTGTCAGCTGTACAGGCCTTCATGCTAGCCTGAGGAGACACCATCCAGTCATGGGAGGTAGGAGAGATGTACAATGTCATTTGTTTCCTAAAAGCTCAGTGACACCCACACTTTATTTTCTCACTAAAAATATTTTGCATGGTGAACTGGTTAGTGCCAGTCACTCACTGGGAGCACAAGGGTATACAAATCCTAGTAGCAGTCCCGAGGAAGACTAGCATTTAGAGGAAAAAAGTAGGAAGCATCAAAAGTTGCCATTTACCAAGCTTCCACTGATTGTCAAAGATCCTGCTGGCTCTTACAGCCACTAGGATGCAAGCCCTGTTTTTAATCACACAAATGCATTTCAATAATTTTGACCTACCACACAACAATGTAAATACCAGATGAATTATCATTTAATGGGATTGTGCACACTAAAGACATGGATAAACAGATGAGCCAACGTGTGGAAGAAGACATATAACACAGAGGTGCACACCCTAAGAGTCTGAAGTTGGTCCAGTCTGAATCCTGGATGATGAGCCCTATTGGCTCATCACATTGGGAGTGACCGGTTTCTATCCCATGTCCTACAACCGTCCTTTGGTCACCTTGAATTGCTTATAAGCAAAATACATCAGGTTTCTTCAAGGTCAAGGCCTATGTTTAGTGGTACTCTATCATTTCTTATGGGAGAATCTGTATTACTATTTGAGTTATTTTTCTAAATTTTTGTCAAGAAGCATGAGAAATGATGTTCATTCGCAATCTCATTTAATTTTGCTTGATGAGAGTTGGGTGTTATGCCAATGCTTAGTTTACGGGTGTCATTTGTTCCAGCTTGCAGGTGTGAGAACTGAGAACCATGTTCATCAAGTCACAGCCCATTGCACAGTGAAACCGAAATCACAACTCTATTCAGTCTGACACTCAGTAGAGATCCCAGCCATGAAGTTTTGAGAACAGAAGAAATCTACTTTCCTAATACCTGTGGGATTCACAGAGCACTTGAAGTCTTCCCACCAACATTTTCAGAACTTAGATGAGGCCCAGAAGAAATTAGAGTGTACTGCAGCTGACTGTCTCTGTATTACATTTTATTACGTCACAGGGAATGGAGTCCAGGGCTTCCACACAGAAAACTCTAGGTATTTGGTGATTCAGTTCCTTTGCCAAAGAGCTGCACTTTGATTCGCTTACTGCAGGATATTTGAGTCCTAGCACTGAAGAAAATGGGCACTCTGCTGACAGTCCAGTGGAGAGGACAAAGGTGAGGCAAGCCCTCCAAGAAGGTTCTAGTAATTCTAGATGATAAGGAAAGAGAACATTCCAATGTGAAGGTGTACTGAGTGACTAAAGAAACTTCCAGAAAAAAAATAGGCCAGTAATAAAACAGAGGAATCACTCAGGGAGCCAAGTAGCAGAATCTAGATTCTCCTGGGTTCAGGGGAAGCATAGCACAAGATATAATTTGTGAGACTGGATGCTTCCTTGTAAGGGGAAAGGAACTTTGTAAATACTAAAGAGCAGGGGAAAGGGGAGGAACTGAAGTCAACAATGATAGGAAATGATGGCTTGGATAGCCATGTCCTGGGGGTGGGGGTGTCTTTTTGAACTCCTACCCATCTCAGGGGAGGAGCTGTTCTCACAGCCTCTCCATCCCTCCTAGTCAGCATCCTGTGGAATTGAAGGGCTAGTCGGTATATGTCAGTGATGATTTCAGCATTTGAACTTCCTAGCTAGTGAGTTTGGACAGGTGTACAGAAAGTCGATGGACTTGAGGTTTCCTTCTCAGCTCCAATAAACCCCACATAATTGGCAGAAACTGATGCTCTGCCAACCAAGACTATCGGCACCATGTTGGCTCCTCCATGGAGGGTGCTAGGCTATTGACTGTGTGACTCTGGTTTGCAGGGTGGTGATGGATGTCCACTTTAAATCAACTCTCTTGCTTTTTTTCCCCTTCAATGTCCCTTTCTCCTCATGCAAATGTTAGAGCCTCTATCTGCAAACATTTGACTAAAACAAGAACCGGTAATTCTAATTTTAAGCCTTATTTACAGGATGAAGCAACATGGGTCAGAGTTATAGGACCATGGAGAAGGCTTTAAAATCTGATAGTTATACTGTTTGAGCTCGGGACTTTAGACTTGTATTTCCCAAAGTAAACATTACATGGCTCGTGAGACATACAGATGCTAATTTTAAATGAAATGTTCATGGGATGTATAAGCCCATCATAAACAGAACACTTCAGTAGAATTTAATATATGCATGCTGTTTAACAGCTTTAGTATCAAATTTTGTCATTGTGTTTGTCTTAGTCATTGTTCTATAGCTATGATGAGACACCATGACTCTGGCAACTCTTAAAAAAAACATTTAATTGGGGCTGGCTTGCAGATCAGATGTTTAATCTATGGTCACCAATGGTAGGAAGCCTGCTGGCATTCAGGCAGACATGGTTCTCAAGAAGCAGTTTGAGAGTATTACATCATGATCCTCAGGCAGTAGGCAGACGCTAGACCTTGCTTGAGAGTTTGAAATTCTAAAGCCTAACCACAAGTAACTCACTTCCTCCATCAATTGAACATCTACTCCAACAAGGCCACATCTCCTAATCCCCGTCACCTAGCACCACTTCTTAACAATCAAGCATTCAAATGTATGAATCTATGAGGGCCATACCTATTCAAACTACCACAGTATCTCCAGTGTATCTAATGGCCATTGAATAATAATTCTCCCTTCACTTTGTGAATTGTGAAACCTTCTCCACAAAGGCTAGTGTGTGGAAGGCTTCTTTCCAGGAGTTATATCTATTGAAGGGTGTTTGGGATCATTTGGGCACTAACTTCACCGATGTATCAACTCACTGTTGAGTTTATACTGGATTGGCTATTAGGAGGTGGGATCTTGTTGGGGGAAGTGCATCTTGCACATGTACCTTAGATGTATCTTGTCCTCGGTCCTTGACTTTCTCTCTGTCTTCTGGATGTCATGATGTCAATATCTTTCTTTAGCTACAGTCAACCTCCATGATGATCTATCTGCCCTGCCACAGGCCTAAAATCAGTATTGCTTGCTGGCCTAATGATAACAAATATTATTTAGATCATCACAAAGTATATTCCTATATATTCCCAGAAATTCTCACAGTAATCTATAGAGGTCTGCAGAATTTCCATCCCCCTCAATGAGGAGGTTTTGAGACTAAAACAAGGTCAAGTAGCTTCTCCACTGACAGACCTAGTCATTCTATGATGACACGGATGTCACTGACAACATAGTGACTGATGACATCATACACTAAGATAAAATTGTGTCCCTCAGAACACAACCATCCTTGGGTTTGGAGTTTACATAATCTGAAGTGAAGTCAGTACAATAAGCCTTCATGCAACATCTATGGTTTTCTTCTGACAATGGGAAGCCTTGGAGCAAGAAGGGCTGGGGTTTTAAGATGGAAGTACAATTCAGACTGAGGTGTTTTATTATGGATTGCCAGCAAAGCCATCTGAAGCTTAAAGAGCGATGAGATAGGTTTCTCTTATAACCCTCTTTACAGAATTAACCTCCATGATACCATGCTCTTAGACTTATGGCCTCCACATCTGTGAGAGATTACATTATTATTGCTTAAGCTCTACTTTGTGGTATTGAAACAGTCTTGGTAAATTAGCACATCAGGATTCAGTGCCATGTGTATCTTGAAGCACATTGTTCACCATCCACTTACCAGCAAGCTGAGAATTAAAAATGGCACATGGATACAAGAACCCAAACTGCAGGTTTATACACACACACACACACACACACACACACACACACACACACCTAGGTTACTAAAGACTATTAGAAACTAATGGTTATATATAGTTCTTCAAGGACTGCTCTTAGCCCATCATGCAGCACCCATTCAGTTTTACTATCTTCACAGTGCTAGTCAAATTGGCAGTGAACTTTCTGATCAGCTAAAGAAGAGGGTGAAAGGAGTCAAGCTATCATGTGCCAGGTACGGTGTTTACGACTTGCAGTTACAGTGGACCATTTCTTTCTAATGAACCGTCCTAATTTACAAATGCTTACTAAGAAATTTGTGGTCTTTCAGCTGACATAAGCTATCAAAAAGAAATTTTAATTTTGAAAGAAGAGCAGTCCACAACAGTTAAACTATACCACTGAGTTATAAGAGCATAAGGATAGATGTTGTTCCCAAAGGTTATCCCCTAAGATAGTATACAAATAAAAGTTTCCAAGTGCCTTCTCTAAGATTAAATAAAATATATTTTATCACTATGAAAAAGTTCCAGCAAGTGAATTATGATTTATCATGTAATGGTTCTAATAAGCCAGGTTTTATCATTTCACAAAATTTTAGTGATTTTAGGAAATTCAGTTTCCTGAGCTTGAGGGTATGAGTACTCTCAGTGTAAATCCTACCATAGATTCAGGATCCTATACCTCGACAACAGAAGCCATAATAACATTGCTTTAAATATAAGATCTTACCCTCTAAGTTCTCCAAGTCACCCAAATGCATATATGATCAAGATCCTACTCACGAGAATTAAAACCTGACTCTGTCTTCATCATTTATACTGTCCTCTTGTCATTAGGAATCAATAGTAAATGAAAAGCAAAGTGGCAAAGGCTATACTAGTTACTTTTTCTTGAATCCTTTCAACATATTGTTTTAGGGTTCAGAGCCACTCCATTTTGACAACATTTGAAGTAGAGCCTAAGCAAGGCTAGTAGACATTTCAATGAATTTCGTGAGGATATCCTATTTTATCCAGGCTGTACATCTTGCAAGTAGAATCTATTTTATGTGTATTTTCAAAAAGCATGCTCCAAGACAAATAAGTAAAGTGTTGGTAGAAGCTGGCAGCTAGAGAAAAGAGACAAGCATACACATACACATGCTGACATGGAGACTAAGTTGGTGTTTGGAGAACAGAGAAAAGAAACTGTATTGAAACAGGACTGGGCAGATCAAGACAAGTTCCTGAGGCTTTCTTTGTTGGTTTGCTAGGGTTGCTATGATGGTACCCAACAAACCCAACCCTTTAAACAACAAGAGTGCATAATTCTATAGTTCTACAGATCAGAAGTTCAAGGTGGAGGGCAGGGTGGGGTTAACCAGTAAAGAACTGCATCCTTTCTGTTTCTCTCAAAGCCCTTTTCATTCATATATATCCCTGTATTTATTTGAATTATGTTTATAGGGACACTAATAATGCTGGATCATGGCCCATGCTGATGACCACATATTAGCCTACTTTTGTCTATTAAGAGTTTATCTTTAACAAGATCATATTCTGAGGTCCTAGGTGTTAAGATTATAAAACAACAATAAAGGAAGGATGAAGGAGAAGGAACCAAGTATAATACAAGTCATAGGAATTGCTACTTCAAGGTTTAACAGTTATTTTATATCAAGTTATACAAAGGAGTGATGGGTGCCATTATGTAAATAAAGTTTCTGTCTTACCCAGTTCCATAGCTGTTCAGTCCCAAAGAAATAGACAGAGGCTTATAATAATTTTTGGTCTATTAGCTCAGAATTATTATTAAATAGTTCTTACAGCTTAAATTAAACCATAATTCTTGTCTATGTTAGCCACATGGCTTGGTACCTTTTTTCAGTGAGGCATTCTCATCTTGCTTCCTCTTTGTCTAGGTGGCAACTGACTCTGCCTTTTCTCTTCCTAGAATTCTCTTAGTCTGATTTCCCCACCTATATTTCTGACTGGTTACTGGCATTTTATTAAACCAATATGAGTGACAAATCGTTATAGTGTATAAGAGCATTTCCCACAGCAAAGGAATCAATGAAGGTCATGTGTTCCATATTGCTACTTGTGAAACGAGGGCAATGAAACCATTGAGAACACTCCCACGTAATAAATTTAGGAAGCAACTGCATTACTTAAGAAAATACCTGAGAAAGAAATTGATTTTAAAGTTTGGGTAATATCTACCAAAAGTGATGGTTACCACATTGATCTGATTGCCCTTCAGAATGTAAAGAGAAGAAAACAGAATTCTGAAATAGAAAACACCTGGATCAAGTTCAGGTTTGCTATGAGTGCCAATTATGATATGTAAACCTGTTCTAGTTCATCAAATCTCCATAATGTTCCTTGGAATCCTTAACTATAAGGTAGGGTCATGATTTCTGTTCCCACTAGAATTCTTATAAATCAAATCACCACATTTACTATAAGCTAAAGACTGAGGAAAACCATCAAGAAACAAACAAAAAATGTTTCTCTCTTTTCCAGATTATTTACACTTAATTTAGAGATTTTTTTTTCACTAAAACAATAGCATATTCTTGGCTAGGATGTGGAGAAAGGGGAGCATTCCTTCACTGGTAGTGGGAGTGAAAACTGCTATAGTCATGTTGGAAATTGATATGGCAGTTTCTCAGAAAAAATGGGAATCAATCTACCAGTCTTGAGAACACACCCAAAAGATGCTCAATAATACCACAAAAGCATTTGTTCAACTATTTTCATAACAGCATTATTTGTGATAGCCAGAACCTGAAGACAACCTAGATGCCCCTCACCTGAAGAATGGATAAGGAAACTGTGGTACATTTACACAATGGAGTATTGCACAGCTGTTAAAAACAATCACCTCATGAAATTTTAAGCAAATAAATGGAACTAGAAAAAAATCATTCTGAGTAAGGTAACCCAGACCCAGAAAGACAAACATGGTATGTATTCACACATAAGTGAATGTTAGGAGTAAAGTATAGGATAACCAACCTACTGTAGAAACTAGCCATGATAAGCTAAATATGAACAGATCACCCAAAGGAAGTTCTTTACTTCCAACAATTATCACCTGCCAGTGTAGGACTCAGCCACTGATAAATTTAATAGAGGCCTGAGTCTCAGTAGTTTATCCTGAAGCAATTCCTGGTTGCAGGAAAAACCATAAACTAAGATTACCTGAGCACCACCCAAGAACAGACCCTCCAAAGAAAATGCTTAACATTCCAACCACTGTAGATAGAATCACCTGCCAGGACACATTCACCAGGACACCCCTAGACAAATCTAAGCCAATTAGGGGTCCTGAACCTCAGAAACTCCACACCCCCACCTTTACTACTATAAAAACCCAACTCTAAATGAGCTTCTTGCTCTCTGTTTATTCCAATATGTTGGACATGCAGAGAGACCCAGTTCACAAACTTGCATAAAATAAAGGCTTTTTGCTTTTACATACAGGACTTGGTCTCCTTGTTGGTTTGGGGGGAACTTTGCAGATTTGGGCATAACACCTACAATTCACAATCTCAGAGAGGCTAGATAACAAAGAGGGCCCAAAGAGGGATGCATGGATATCTCTGGTAAGCTGAAATAGAAGAAATCTCCTGGATAAACAGGGCGCAGGGATGGGGGATGGGAACTTGAGGGAATAGATTGGGCTGGTTGGATATACGAGGTGGTTGAGGTGTTACTGAAGAGGAGAGTAATGAAAGAAACATGTTGATTGGGGTGTATTTCAGGTTTAGGGAACCATCTGGTGCCAGGAAAACTCCCAAGAATGCACAAGGATGACCCCAGCTAAGACTCCTAGCAATAGGGAAGAGGGTATCTGAACTGATTATCTACTGTAATCAAATTGGTGATTGCCCTAATTGTCATCACAGAGACTTTACCCAGTAACTGCTGGGAGCAGATGCAGAGATTTACAGCTATGCATTGGACTGAGCTCTGAAAATCCTTATGAAGCAAGGGAAGAGAGATTATACAAGCTGGGGGAGGGAGGGTCAAGGTCATGATGGAGGAACCCACAGAGACAGCAGACCTGAGTTTATGGGAGCACATGGTCTCTGGAGCCTGTGTGGGACTAACTTAGGCCTTCTGCAAATGCATGAAAGCCATACAGCTTTGTCTATTGTATGGCTCCTAGCAGTGAGATCAGGACCTGTTTCTGGGCTTAGCTCATCTTAGAAACCTGCTTCCCATGCTGAACCTTGCTCAGCTGGGTCCTTCCTCAACTTGACATCCCATGCTTTGTTCAAGCCCATGGGAGGGCTTTCTGCATGGAGATGGAAGAGGAATAGTTGTGGGGGAGGGAACGGGAGAAGAGAAAGAGGGAAAACTGTGGTTGGTATGTAAAATGAATGAAAAAAGTTAATAAAACAAAATAAAGAGCTATAGCAGCATCAATGTCAAGTTGAGGAAGGACCCAGCCAATCAAGGTAATCCAGCATGGGGAGAGGACATGTGCTCAACTGTGTTCATAGAAGCATTGTTTGTCATAGCCAGAACCTGAAAACAACCTAAATGCCCCTCTACCGAAGAATGGATAAGAAAATGTGGTACATTTATACAATGAAGTACTACACCGCAGAAAAAAATTATGACATCTTGAATTTTGCAGGAACCTCGATGGAGCTAGAAAACATCATTTTGAGTAAGGTAACCCAGACACAGAAAGACAATTATCACATATACTCACTCATAGGTGATTTTTAAACATAAAACAAAGAAAACCAGCCTACAAATCACAATCCCAGAGAATTTAGATAACAATGAGGACACTAAGAGATATTTACATAGATCTAATCTACATGGGAAGTAGAAAAAGACAAGATATCCTGAGTAAATTGGGAGCATGAGGATCTTGTGGGAGGGTTGAAGAGGAGGGGGGAGGAAGGAAGTGGAGCAGAGAAAAATGTAGAGCTCAATAAAAATCAATAAAAAATAC
>NW_004949103.1:5462847-5466208 GCF_000317375.1 Microtus ochrogaster
AAATTTAAAAACAGTATCAGCACTCCAACCAGGAAAAAAGGAACAAATTTTATTTTGAACTCCCAGTCTCCACACCTAGTGGAAACCCTGAAGAATTTTCTACTAGGAAACTCACAGTCATCAGTTTCCTAAGATCCAAAGAGGGTAACAAAAACCAAAGAACAAAATCCACCCAGCAAAGACAAGACCAGATACCAACACCCTAGAATCACAATTACAACTCCAAAACCCAGATGCCGACATGCCAGAATAAAAAACAATCAGTCAACAATAAAAAGGACAATATGTCTCATCTGAGCCCAGTAATGCTACCACAGTAGCCTCTGAGTGTACCAATATAGATGAAGCGTAAGAAAAAAACCCTCAAAATAGCCTTTCTGAAAAAGATAGAGCTACTTAAAGAGGAAATGAATAAATTTCTTAAGGAAATATATGAAAACACAAATATGTAGTGGAAGGAAATGAATAGACAGTTAAAGACCTGAAACAGAAACAAAAATAAAAAAAAAATCTAAGGGAAATTTGGAAATGAAAAATTTAGGAAATCTAGCAGGAACTTCAGAGGCGTTCCTCACTAACAGAATACAAGAGATGGAAGAGAGTATCTCAGGCATTGAAGAGATGAACAAAGAAATGAATATATCAGTAAATAAAATGTTAAATTTAAAATATTCCTGACACAAAAATCCCTGGAAGTTAGGGACACTATAAAAAGACCAAATCTAAGATTGATAGGAATAAAGGAAGGAAAAACCCCAAGTAAAAGACACAGAAAATATTTTAAACAAAACCATAGAAGTAAATTCCCTAATCTGAAGGAGATGCCTATTGACATACAAGAAGTATACAGAACACCAAACAGACTGTACCAGAAAAGAAATCCTCTTTGTGCATAATAATCAAAACTAAAGTACAGAACAAAGAAATAATATTAAGAACTTAAAAGAAAAAAGACCAAGCAATATATAAAGGCAGACCAATTAGAAAAACTCTGACCTCTCAAGGGAGATTCCAAAGCCAAAGGACATTAACATATGTTCTACAAACTATAAAAGACCACAGATACCATCCCAGACTACCATACCCAGCAAAACTTTCAATTAAAGTAGATGAAAAAAATAAAACATTCCATGATAAAATCAAATTTAAACAACATCTATTTACAAATCCAAACCTACAGAAAGTTCTAGAAAGAAAGCTCCACCCTAAAGAGGATAACCACACTCAAGAAGACATAAGTATTAAGTAATTCCAGATGAGCAAATCAAAAGAGGGGATAAATACGAACCATCACAATCACCACCACCACCAACAATGAAATAATAAGAATCAAAAACCACTCCTCATTGATACCTCTTCACACCAAGAGTATCAAGTCCCCAATAACATGACACAGACAAACAAAATGAATAAAAAATGATCTACCCTGTTGCATTCTAAAAACACCTTAACTTCTAGGATAGACATCACCTTAGGAAAAAGGATGAAAAAATTCAGAAATGAAAAGAGGGGCATAACAATAGATACCAAGGAAATCTAGAAAATCATAAAGTCATACTTTAAAAACTTGTGATCTATCAAATTGGAAAACTAAAAGAAATGGATAGTTTTCTCCTTACTTGCCACTTATCAAAGTTAAATCGAGATCAGACAAGCAGTTTAAACAGAGTTGTAACCTCTAGTGAAATAGATGTATAATTAAAAGTTCCCAACCAAAAAAGCCCAGGGCCAGATGGTTTTAGCACACAATTCTACCAGAATTTGAAAGAACAAATGATGCCAATACTTCTAAAATTATTCCACAAAATAGAAATAGAAGAAACATTGTCTGATTCATTTTATGAGGCCAAAGATACCCTGATAGTGAAACCTCATAAAGTCCCAACAAATTAAGATAGTTACAGATTTATTTCCCTTATGAACATAAATGCAAAAATCCTCAATAAAACAGTTGTAAACCAAATCAAAGAACACATTAAAAGACTATCCACAGTGATCATATAGGCTTTATCCCAGAGATACAAGGATGGTTAAATAAATAAAAATCAACAAATGTAACCCATTATATAAGCAAACTGAAAGATAAAAATCACATGATCATCTCATTATGTGCAGAAAAAGCCTTTGCCAAATCCAATGTCCCAGGGAGATTAGGAATATAAGATATATATATATATATTAAAGCTACTTTACATCAAGTCCAAAGCCAACATAAATTTAAATGGAGGCAAACTCAACATGATTCCATTTAAATCAGTAACAAAACAAAGTTGTTCACTCTGTCCAGATATATTCAACTTAATACTCAAATTCTTAACTAGAGTATTAAAACAACTGGAGATTAAGGAAATGCAAATTAGAAAGGAGAAGTCAAAATATCATTTGTAGATGATATGGTAATACAAATAAGTGACCCTAACAATTCTATAGGGAACCCCTACATCTGATAAATACTTTTAGGAAAGTAGTTAGATAGAAAATTAACTCCTCAAAATAAAATACCCATCCTATATACAAATGACAAAAAGGACTGAAAAACAAGTCAGAGAAACAATACCATTAACAAGAGTCTCCAACAAAAAAAAATTATCTTGGGGTAAATCTAAACAAGCAAGTGAAAGACTTGTGTGATTAAAAGCTTTAAGACATTGAAGAAAGCAATTTAAGAAGATATCAGAAGATAGAAAGGTCTCTCATGCTCATGAGTCAATAGGGCTAATATAATAAAAAAGTCCATTCTACCAAATGCAACCTACAGATTCAATGAAATCACCATGAAAATTCCAACACAATTCTTTGCAGATCTTGAAAGGATAATTTTCAGCTTCATAAAGAAACACAACAAACCTAGGATACCTAAATAATCTCAAATAATAATGATAATCATCATCATCATCATCATCTGTTGGAAGTTTTACCATCTCTGATCCTAAGTTGTACTACAGAGCTATAGTAATGGAAACAATGTAGAATGGGGACAAAAACAAATACATCAATCAATGTAATTAAATTGAAGTCACAGACATAAATTCATACATCTATCACACTTATGGACCCCTGATTTTGAATAAAGAAGCCAGAAATACTCACTGGCAAAACGACAGCATCTTCAACAAATATTGCTGGTCAAACTGGGTGGCTGCATGTAGAAATGTGCAAATAATTCCATATTTATTGGACTGAATAAAACTAAATTCTAAACGGATCAAAGACCTCAATGGAAAAGCAGATACATTGAACCTGATAGAAGAGAGTGACGAATAGCCTTGAGCTAGTTTTAGAAAAGAGTTTCTGATGTGGAATTCCCCTCATATGTTTTATTACCATTGGTTAATAAAAAAGCTGCTTTGGCCTGTGTCAG
>NW_004949103.1:5466703-5531910 GCF_000317375.1 Microtus ochrogaster
AAAGAAAACAGATAAGCCTGATTAAAAATGGGGTACAGATCTAAAGAAAATTCTCAAAGGAGGAAACTCGCCCATCTGAGAAAATAAGAAATGTTCAACATTCTTAGTCATCAGGGAAATGCAAATCAAAACAACTTTAAGATTTCATCTTCTACCCGTTGGAATATCTAAGATCAACAAAACAAGTGACAGGCATGTTGGCAAGGATGTGAAGCAATTTGAACACTCATCCATTACTGATGGAAGTGTAAACTAGTACAACCACTACTGAAAACAGTGTGGTGGTTTCTCAGGAATATGGGCAATGTTCTACTTCCCCATCTAGCTATACCACTCTTGGGCATATACCCAAAGGAGACTTCATCCTATCACAGAGACAATGGCTCACCCATGTTCATTGCTGCTGTATTCATAATAGTCAGTAATTCAAAACAACCTAGATGTCCATCAACAGAAGGTAAGGAAAATATGGTATATATGTATAATTGAATATTATTTAGCTATTAAAAATGAAATCATGAAAATTGTATGTAAATAGATGGAATAGAAAAAGTCATCCTAAGTGAAGACAAATATGTTATGTATTTGCTTATATGTGAATATTAATTTCTGTTAAGTCAATGATAACCAAGCTACAATGAGTAGGTCCATAAAGGTTAGGTGTAGATTAGGAAAGTGGGTGAAGTAAGAGGTGCAAAGAGATCTCCCTAAGAAACAGAAATAGACAGATGGGAGGCAATCACAGCAGGAGCATCAGTTGAAGAGGGAGGGAGCAAGGAGACAAGGGGGGGAAAATGAGGAGAGAAAGCTAGAATTAAGGGCCATTTCATTGGGAACCTAATACAGCAGAAGCTTCCTTGAATATACACATAGTATAAAGAAGATCTAAATAAAATCATCAAATGCTCGGAAGAAAAGAACCCCAACTGGCCATCTCTTAGCACCAATTGAAGCTTCCAATACCAAGAATAGGTTACATCTAATTGAGTTTTGGGCCAAAGAAGTCTATGAGGACTTTCAAACAACCCAGGCTGTTGCCAAGACTATAGGTTACACTTCACAAACAGAAAGACCATGTTTCTTAAGATAATTCATGTATAACTTATTTAACATGGAAAGCTGAGCTGGTATCTACTAGAGCCTTCACCCCTACATTATAGTGACTTTGCAAGGTACTCTGAATGTTACCAAAGGAGAAGAATAAACACCAACCCATTCATAAACTCTTTTGATTGATCTATAATGATGTCCTACCTACAAGATATGTTAGGACAAAGTTTGTCCTACCATCCAACCAATATCTGATTTGTAGTAGATTTGGCCCACTCCATGAGATGGAACCCATACACTACATGCTTGGGTAACCAAGAGTCTGAGATTAGATAACCCAGTGACCTATGGTAAAACCAAATACCACTGTATTCTACTTTAGTATTCTAAAAGACCATAGAATTAAAATGACTTCTTGACATTCTACTATTCTCAGAGATATCAGTTCTTTTCTCGGCCATCATGAGAGAAGTTTTATCCTACAGCAAAGGGTAACAAATACGGAGAACCACACCAGACCTTATGCAGAGAGTGAGAGACTTTTGAATACCAAGTCCTAAATAGGATGTCTTTATCAAATCTCTCCCCTTTCAGTTCAGTGAACCTAATGGAAGAGGAGTCAGAAAGAGAGTAAAAGCTGGATAGGATGGAGGACACCAAAAAACTCAGACCCTCTAAATCAACATAATTGATTCATTCACATGTGAACTCACAGAGACTGAGGCAGCATGCATAAGGCTATACCAGTTGGGGTTGTAGAGCTGAAAGGGGTAAGTAACCACATTCTGCCTACCCCTAACCTATAAGTAATCTCCAACAGATAACCACTTGTAGATGAAAATTCAGTTTTCCTCAAGTTAGTCTCACTGGGGATACAAACTACTGCTGGATGCATGTCCCACAGTAGATGGCCAATAGTAGATGAACTTAAAGTCATCTTTTGAGGTTGCCTCATAATTTTGTGTTGGATCTCCTCCCCTTTAAATTTTATATTATTAGTTCTTACTTTATTTAAATATTTTTCTCTACTTCTAACTTATAGGTTCTTTGTGTATATATTATGGCTTCTAGCTTAGTGTTTTTATGGGATTCCTGAGTGAGTGTGTTAATAAATGTGTCTTGGTTTCTTCTGCCTTCTCATGGCTTCTTTCCTTCTGTTTTTTTTTCAACTATGGTGTTTTAGTTTTTGTTTTATATTATCATATGTATTATTATGTTATATTTATTGTAAATATCCCACAAAAGCTGGCTTGCTTTCTAATGCCAGACAGAAGGCGAGATGCTATAGCAAAAGGGGACACAGGGAGGATCTGGGAGGAACAGAGTAAGGGGAAAGTGAATTCAGGATATATTATGTGAGGAAAAAAATTTGTTTTCCATAAAAGAGGAAAATGCTATCAGCTGTATTCTTTCCACAGTCAGGGTTGCCACATTAATAGTATTCAGTGAGAAAAGATCAGTCTAATAGGCCATGCAGCCAAGAATTCATTTCCAAGGGAGCGAGAGATGATTAATTCGTTAATGGTTGAGTGTGTTCACTGGTTAATGAATTTTATGACTCAGTTATATTCTGTACCTGTCCAATAAGGTTTTGTCTCATGCATATTCACTTAATACAGATTTCCATTTAGTAAATTGCAGTTGATGAATATTTACTTAGCAGGGCTTCACTTTTCCACCTGAAATATATTTAGTGTCCTTAAATGAATTTTTACTTTCAGTAGAAAGCAGCAAGAACTGAATTTGCAGTGTGCCATAAGCCTCTTTAAAGAGCTACTGCTCCTTTCAAAAAAAAGAAGGGCTAGAGAGAAGACTATGCAGTTAAGATAACTGCTTTTTCCCCCAGAGTTCAAAACCAGCACCCAAAAGGGGCCTATCACAACTGCCTATAACTTTAGCTTCAAGGGACCAGAGACTCTCTTCTGGCCTCCAAGAATATCACATACACATACTGATGAACAGTTGTAATTGGGATGTCTCCATCAAGTCCATCCCCTCAAAGCTCAGGGAACCTAGTGGGACAGAAGGCAAAAAGATTGTAAAAGCCCAAGGGGATGGAGGACACCAAGAAAATGAGACCTAAAATCAGCAGGACTGAAACACATATGAACTCACAGAGACTGTGGTGGCAGTAGAAGTGGGGAGGTCTGTGCCAAAAGGGGTCCCAGCACTGAAGGAAGCAACACGTGTCCCCATCCCTAACCCAGAAGCTGTGTCTAATTGATAACCACATGCAAATTAAAAATTAACGCTCCCCAACATAATCTCACAAGTGTGAAATACAAATCACACTTAAGGGCAGGCCCCAAGCCCAGCAGCAGATAACCAATACAAAACCAACTCACTGGCATCTCTGGACATTTTTTTTTTATTTTATAATGTTTTGTCAGGTCAGTTTCGTTGGTGTTATTGTTTTGTTTTGTTTTTGACATTACTTACTTATTTGATATTATTGCTTGTATTGTCATTTCTGGCGTTGTGTTTTTATGAGATTCCTGCGTGTATGAACTTTTGTTTGTCTCTTTGGTTATACGTGTTTCTCATGCTTTGCTTTTCCTTTGATTCTTCTTTTCTCTGTTTATTTTTGCTTCATCCTATTATCTTTTGTTTGTTTTATTATCAGTCTTTTTATGACTGTTTGCTTTCTAATGAAAGAAAGAAAAGTTGTGGATTTGGATGAGAGGGGAGGGAGGGTAAGGTCTTGGCGAAGCTGGGGAACAAGAAACTGTAATCAGAATATATTGCATGAAAAATCTATTTTTCAATAAAGGAAAATAGAAAAAATTAAGATATTTTAATTATGTTTAAAAGGGGAAAGGCTCAGCTTCTGAAAGCAACGGCCTGTAAAAGGTAAAACTAAAACCAAAAGCAGTGCTAATGAATGAATTAGACAGCTTGGGGCTGTTTGAGAATTCATATCAGTTTTTCGAGGCACTGATAGGGGACCATTACATGAGCAGGCCCAACACCCTGCTGTTTTAGAACCTTTAGACATATTTGCCAAGCTTTTCATGTACTTTGAAAAGTTTGGACTTTGTATTATACTTAGTAGTAGTTAGTTTGTGTCATTCTTTTTTTTAATTTATTTATTTATTAAAGATTTCTGTCTCTTCCCCGCCACCGCCTCCCATTTCCCTCCCCCTCCCGCAATTAAGTCCCCTCCCCTCAGCCCGAAAGCAATCAGGGTTCCCTGTCCTGTGGGAAGTCCAAGGAACCCCCACCTCCATCCAGGTCTAGCCAGTTGAGCATCCAAACTGCCTAGGCTCCCACAAAGCCAATGTGTGCAGTAGGATCAGAGACAGAGACTCACATTGAGCACCGGACAGAAATCCTAAGGTCCAAATCAGGAGCAGAAGGAGAGAGAGCACGAGCAAGGAACTCAGGACCTCGAGGGGTACACCCACACACTGAGACAGTGGGGATGTTCTACTGGGAACTCACCAAGGCCAGCTGGCCTGGGTCTGGAAAAGCCTGGGATAAAACTGGACTCTCTGAACATAGCGGACAATGAGGACTATTGTGTCATTCTTGAAACAGCCCTGGAGGTGGATTTCCCTCAAGTTGACCCAGGAACTCGGTGTAAAAACTGGAGCAATTGTGAGGAACCCTGATTGCTCTTTGGGCTGACAAGGGAGGGGGACTTGATCGGGGGAGGGGGAGGGAAATGGGAGGTGGTGGCGGGGAGGAAGCAGAAATCTTTAATAAATAAAAAAAAAGTGAAAAAAAAGATGCTGAGAAGTAAAAATAAAGTTTTTTTGAAAACAAAAAGAAGAAGTGGGTTTACCGTCAGGAGTCAAAATGGTGATCAGTAGAGTTAGTAAAGCTGTTGTATGCCAAGCACTTTAAACATGCTGCCTCTCCATGAGCAGCTACACCTTGACGAGGAAGCTGAAGTGGACAAGGTAGTTTTATATATCTGGGCTTCTAAAGTAACATTTTATACCAAAGACTAAATGCATAGAACAACAATAAAAACCTTATGTGCAGTTCTGGAAGACGAGAAGTTCAAGTCATCAGCATATTTCCTGTCTTTTTATTTTTCTAATTTACATAGCCATCATCTTCTTAGTGTGTCCTCCCACATCCCAAAGGATAAGGCACTGTGTGGAAGCCTTTCTTCTACGAACACTAATATGTGATAATTACTTTCTAATGGGAGCCCTTTCAGTCCCGTCACATTGAAGATTAGATTGTAATGCGAGTTTGTGGAAAGCATGGCTTATACCAGAGTCAAGTAAAAATGACTGACTTCTAATGCCTACCACGTGATTGAATCAGTATCTATTACTGCTGCACAAGCCATCCTTTATGGTCAGGCTGAGACTTCTGGCCTGTTCCCTGTCCTGAACAGAAACAGCCACAGCTCTGATGCAAGATGCAAGAACCTGTCTCATTCTAAAAGGGATGTTCTTAGGTCAAATCTGGAGTCAAAATGTCAGAAAGACAAGAGAGAGCTTTTCCCCTGTGTCTTGGTTTTTATTTGTTTGTTTTGTTTTTTTGCTTTTGAGGTGGGAAAGAGGTATGTCGTAAAAAGAAACTGAAGTGTCATACTATGTCATGCAGGCAAGCTACTACCTTAAGGAATCCCATCATTGGTAATAACAACACATCACTCCATCACAGCCTGGCTACCACCTCACCATGTGACATAATTATCTAGTCCAGGGACTCCGAAGCCCCATAAAGCTTAATATTGACATGAAATAATGGCATGGTCTTATTTTAGGGGAAAGAAGTGAAAATATTAATCTATATCTGACAAGGCCATGTCAACAGAACAAAGCAACATCCTGCCAAAGCACAGTTAGGTGAACCAAACCAGTGAATGTATTTGTTTTACTTACAGAAGCATGGGTAAAGGCATTGCTTGTAGAAGCATCTAGACTCTGGCAAATGTGCCATCCTATAACTCATTCCTCTATGAGTAATGACTCATCAAAGCTGTATCCGTCAATTTTCCTGTAGAACATGAAAGCGTCATCAAAACTTCTTGAATCCTGTCTCCCACAAACTGCTTGTTTATACCACCTTCATAAAGGTCATGGTGAATCTTGTATGTTTCGTGAGCTATCTGAGTCTTGCAGCACCCTAAGAAGGAAAATAATTCTATTTAGAGGGAATAACTGCACAGAGGTGTCTTATATCCCTCCACTCATCACCATCAAGACCTGTTATGTCTAGAGATACATTAAGAAATAATCTAGAGAATGAAAACAAGGCATGGAGACTTTTAGAAATATCTAAGGATTTAAAAAGATCACTTTCATGAAAATAATTCAATGAAATGTATTGTTCTTAATAAAATGGAATAATTCTCCAGAACCGAACAGCAACAAGAAGGGTACCCAGTGAATGCATTTTTAATTGCTAACAATTGCAAGGGACAATTAATTGGATTTTCCATTTGTTTAATGTTGTTCAAAGGATCTGTTCATATACCAGATTGATATAAAAATAAATACATCCTAAGGAGTATTATTTGTGGACTAAAATTTGATTTGTATATGAAACCTACATTTATGGTAAGAAATAAAAACCCTTCAGCTAAATGAAGGCCAAAGACAAAAAACAAAATACACTTGCCATACTATCTTCAAACCACACAGGTTCATCATGTGCAGGGCTGCCAAGTTTCCACAGGCCATACTACACTTTCTTGGAAGTGAATAGTGAAAATTACTATGAGGAGATACTTAAAACACGTAAGAGCTTTTAAGATCTATAATTTGGAACAAAGAAAAGGTGTGGGTAGTAAGACAGTGAAGACGGCAGCCCGACATACACAATATCAATAGCTATGGTTTTGATATTAGTGGGTGCCAGCAAGATAAAACTCCATGATTTCATTTAATCCTCTCAAAAAATTCCAAAAATGAGTCAACTGTAATTATCTAATTGTAGAGATCTAACTTAGATCTCTTTCTTGAGAAAGTCAGACATACACAACATGGCACAGCTCTTCAGATTCAGAGACAGGCAGCCAAGCACTTATCTATCTTACTCTAAATGTCAGTACACATAGGGAATGTGTATAACACTTGTGTATAGTCTTCATTTTAAGAAAGATTAACATAGCCAAATACAGCTACATTTTTCTTCTAGCTTTCCAAGTAAGAATAAAAGCACTGGAAATACTTTAACATAGTTCATATGGCACATAGACCAAATTGTACCGAGCAAGGATGAACACGAAGGCCTGGAGAGATTAACTAAATAGTTAAGAGAACTGGCTGCTCTTTCAGAGAACCAAGGTCAGGTTCCCAACAGCCGCATGACAGCTAACAGACATTTGTAACTCCAGTTCCAGGGAATCCAATGTCCTCTTCTGATCTCGATAAGCACTGTATGTAAATGTTGTAGACATGCATGCAAGCAAAATACTCAGATACATAAAATACAATAAACAAATGTTTAAAAACTAAGACTTTGTTTAAGAGTTGTCTTAACTATTTTATTCTTCTTTTTGAGAAGGAGCTTCTGGCAAAAACTACCACAACAGATTTTGCTATCAGGGACCCAAGGGTCAAGTTCAAGAGCAATTCTGAGAGTGAGATCAAAGAAGTTGACAAAACAATTTTTTTCTTGGTCCACAGGAACATATGAAGAAATACTAACTTAAGTCAAAGTTTCTGGATGGAGTTCCAAAATCTGCCCATTGGATATCTTAGACAGGGTAAAAAGGTCATCATCATGAGGATATCGTGTTCACTTCTGGATGACAACTTAATGGGCAGGAGGGTGAAATGACTCAAAGGATTCTTCCAAACACTGGTGGTATGCATTGCTACAGAGCTCATGTACTGGCTGTTCTCCTCAGGCTGGCAATATTAACTCTATGCTCTGACTCACGAGTCAAAATTGGTCTTTCTTACTTCTTACTTTGACTCCATTTGATGACGGCTTGTGGCAGGTGATCTGAATAATCACAGTTGGCCAGTGCTGGAACCCATTTGCACTCCCATCTGACCAACCTGCCTGTCCAGGAGAGTAACAGAAAGAAAACACCTAGCATTGAGGCACTGAGCCCTTAGGAAGAATTTAAAAAAAAAAAATGGATCAGAGTATTTTCTTTTGATAGGAAGGTTTCACACCCAACAGTGCAGGAACCTCAAGTCAGTCAAAATGTAAATGTATCAAGTTTTGTTTTTAGTAGGATAGAAATTGTTAGGTATTTCAAAGACTGCTTCTAGGCAGACTAAGCTGCTCTATGACTCAAAAGCCATGCGTCCCACTGAGCCTGCACTCAACTATTTGGTGTATACCTCCACCTGATCACTCTCCAGGGCTGTGATCTCAGGCAGACACATGGAACTTCTGATGGCACAGCACGTGCAAGAGCCTAGGCGTCCACTGAGAGTCAGTGGCAAAGTGGAGTAAGACATTTATCGAGAGGGTGATAGTACATGAAGGCTGCCTTAATAAAACACCATGACAGAGTGGTTTGGAAATCTCTGTCTCTGTCTCTCTGTCTCTCTGTTTCTCTCTCTCTCTCTCTCTCTCTCTCTCCCTCTCCCCCCCCCCATGGACATATTAGTATAGAATTAGTATCCTATCTTTATGGTCGACTTTAAACTTAATTACCTCCTTGTTTTACTGTATTTTTGTTGCTATAACAAAACTGGTGAGATCTGTAACTTAACAAAGAACGGAATGGTGAATCAGCTTGTGCTTCTGAAGAATACCACCATGGTAAGAAAGTCAGTAGTCGGCTTATGACTTCATGTGTGTCCCCATCTTATTCTAACCACACCAAATTCTAGTACACTTAGCATATAAACTTAGGAATTAAGTCCCAGCTACAAACCTTGGTAGACATTTGTACTCTAGCACCGTACTACAGAGTAGCAGTTAGGAGTACCAACATGAGGTAATGGGATGTAATTTAATACATAACATAGAGGGAAGAGAAACTAAAGTGAGATGGAGAGGCAGGGAGGATTTGAGCAGGAAGGATCTTTGGGGTACGGATGGGTACTGTTGAACGGGTCATCCATTCAGAGGACTCTCACTTCCCTGGGATGGGAGTGGAGTGCCCTGCCGGACTCAGCCATCAAGCTTAAGCAGGAAGCAAAGTTTCAGTAAACATGATAATAGATTCTGGGGTTCAGTGGCTAGGGTCAGAAGCAAGTCGCTAGTCTGCAGCGGAGATCCATCAGAAGAAAATCAGTTTACAGCAGAGATTCGAGTAGCGTATGTCTCTGGCTGTTCTGTATTGAAAAGGACATGAAAACCAAAGGGCATAGTTCAAAGTGCTCTAGGCAAGTGCCTGTGAGTTAAATTACATTATAGGCTCAGTGCCCGACACACCTGGAGCACTTCATATATTAGCACTTATTAAATGTGCTCCCCATACATTCTGATCTTTGGTGACATGGGAGCAGAACTCTCATTCCATATTCACCCCAGGTTTTGTCATTCATTGTCAACACTCATACTTCAATTAAATATACCATTGGTTTTACTGCTTCATAAAAGTCTTCCAAAGATAATCAGTGTGAGTGCTAGGAAAGGTTATTGCTCCATAAAAGGGATAAAAAGCTCAATTCTCCTCACTTGAAGTTGCTGACCATCATGTGAAACTATAGTTTTCAAGTTATTTATTTGTGTCTAACAGAGGAGATGGGCCTCAGATGAACAAAGACTCCGAGCCAGACTGAGAGGTTTAAGACCTCAGTTCCAATGCCATGCTCTGCTTATCGTCACCAGTGCCCCTCAGCCAGTCCCTGTCTTATGAGGTTGGTCCTAGAGAGGGTTGCTGTGCTCTAGTTCCATGTTTTTACCACTCTGGCATGTGGTTGACACACTGGGGCTCTCTTCTTGGTTCTTATTCTTTGTAGCTAGTGGGTTTCCCCATCAGTGAGTGTGCTTAGACATGAGGAGGGAAAGTCCTGAGGCTGCTTATTTTCCTCCGCACCACCCAGGGTCATGATCAACAGCACCACACCCACTAAGCCAGAGGCTGCTGAAACAGCACCTGCACCACTGCTTTAATTAACCCCAATTTTCACATTATCTTCTGTAGCTCTGCTGTAGCCCACCCATATCTTCGGAGTTCACTTCACTGATAAGCTCACTTTAAATGATCCTAATTGGAGTTTGCTGTTTTTCTTCTCGCCGTTCGCACTAGCACAGTGTTTTAAGTTAATAGAAGGAGAGGTGTTGATCGATCCCTGTGAGTCACACATGAAGAATCTCTGTCCTCTTTCCAAATGATAGCCCTTCAAGCTTGACCTCAGAGTTGAATATCTCAATTTCATCACCATCAGTGTGGAGCTTCTGTAACAAAGATTTTGAAAGTTATATTACGAATGCATTCCAAAAAGAATTCCCTCTGAAAAGGGTTTACTCCCAATATCCTACCCAAATTTTATATATACCTTCCATTCTGACTTTTTCGGTCTTCTAACAATCTTAAATGGCTTTCTGAGTATCTTTTAGGAAAGCACCCACCCTCTGCACATTCTTTTGGCATGACTGGGGTTCCCTAGGAGTTTCCTGAATAACACACCAACGAAGCATTGATAGCCTTTAGCTTGTTCTCGGTTAACCCTGCTTGTCTCATGTGGCGATGTAATGATATCCTTAATATTATTTTAGTTTCATCTTAAATGGCTTTTTAAAAGTAAGAAAACAAAAGAAAAAGATGGTGTTAATAGTTGGGAGAGAGAAAAGAAGGCAAAAGGAGAAAGGAGAGGAAGAGATGTGTTGGCTGAGGCTGTTTGTTCCTTTCCCGGCCAGCTAGACCGAAAATAATAACATAGAAACTGTATTATGACAACACCACTTGGCCTATTAGCTCACACTTCTTATTGGCTATCTCTTATATCTTAACCAATTTCTATTAATCTGTGTATCGCCACGTGGTTGTGGCCCACCACTATTCCAACAGGCATTTGGCGTCTGTCTCCTGTGTCGGTTACTTGACTTCTCTCTGACTCTGCCTACTATCTACATGTATCAGATTTCCCACCTGGCTATATTGTGTCCTGCTATAAATCCAAAGCAGCTTCTTTATTAGTCAATGGTAATAAAACATATTCCCAGCATAGAGAGGGGAATCCTACATCAGAGATGCTGTGGAATAATCCTTCTATACACTGTGAAGATGTGGAAGATGTGTTGCTTTCATTGTTAATAAAAAACTGACTGGCCAATGGGTAGGCAGGATTTTAGGGGAAGAGAGAATTCTGGGGAGAAGGACAGAGGGAGATGAGACAGAGCAAGCAGGATGAGAAGTTCGTATATGGGATAAATGAGCCTTAGGACAGCAATAGATGAATAGAAACGGGTTAATTTAGGTTATAAGAGCAAGCTAAAAGCAAACCTAAGCTATCAACCAAGCATTTATAATTAATAATAAATCTCTTTGTGGTTATTTGGGAGCAGCTGCTAGGACACAGCGAAACTCTACCTACAGATAAACAAAGAGAGAGCAAGTGAGCTAGTAAGATCAAGAAAGAACAGGCAAGCAGGGCTTGGTAATACGGGCCTCTAAGCACTCTTCGACCTACTTGGGAGGTTGAAGCATGAGAATTACAGATTCAAGCCAACTTGGGAAGCTAAGTGACACCCAGACTCTCTATTTATGTATTATCTATATAACTATGTATGTATATGTATGTGTGTATGTATGTATGTATGTATGTATGTATGTATCTATCTATCTATCTATCTATCTATCTATCTATCTATCTATCATCTATCTGTGTGCTTGTGTAAATCAAGGACAAAATGCTTGATTAGCATGTATGAAGCATGAGTCCCTGGGTTCCACCCTTACTGCCTCCAAAATAAATGAATAAATAAATTAATCAATAATAAAATAGACAAGGAATCTAGAGCCGCCACACCAATCCACTTAAACATGCCCAGTTAATCATTTTCTGAATATTTTGTCTTTTTCATGTGTAGAATATTTTCACATAATATATTCCTATGTTCATATTTATCATTTATTTTCAACTACTGTTATAAACACGTTCTTCCTGTTGCGTTTGAAGCAATAGGCCCTAAAGTCCACAGAACATACCATATTGTTTCTGTGGTACAAGCTGCTTAACCTCTTCTGATCATTTGACATATGTTGTTATTTGATTATTGCTTTAATTATTAAACCTGAACTATTACGCATGTTGGAATGGACATCTTTGAAGCAAGAGTTTCTGTTGTTCTTTGTTTGTATTTTCTCCCTTACCTTTCACTCTCTGAATTACCTCGGCAGACTAAAGCAACAAAGTTATCATCATTCTCCCCTGCCAAGCAATGCATAAGAATTTCTATGTAACCACATTTTGGCCAGCAAGATATAGTCATTAGTGCAGACTTCATTAATGTCATGCTTCTAGTACTGCTGGCATTGTTTGACTGACGCCATATCAGTTACACCAAAGATCTTTGAGATTTTAACACAGAAACACAAAATACTAGCTGTTATGGTGTAGTTTCTTCTACAGACAAGATTTGCTCTTGATGTTATGCCAAGGGAACATGGTGCTTGTAAATTTTTCACCTTGTGTGTGCGTGTGAGGACATACATATGTTTTTAAAAAATATTTATTTGTTTTATGCTTATGAGTGTTTAGCCTGGGTGTATAGAAGCATCCCACATGCACGAAGGGTACACAGATGTGGCAGGAAGTCATTTTCCCTGGAACTGCAGTTATAGATGATTGTAAGCTGCTGTGTGAGTGCTGAGAATCAAGCCCTGGTCCTCCGCAAGAACAGCAAGTTCTCTTAACTCCTGAGCCATCTCCCCGGGTCAACATACATTTTCAATACATATTTCAGTAGCTTTCCATATCACTTTTATATTATCACTGCAGCAGTAACTTGTACAATCTTCACTCCAAAGTCTTTGCTGAGTTATGAGTTCCTTATCAGAGTTTTTCTGGAAATGGAGTTTGTTTTAACAGAAAAATGTTCCTATCCTTGGGGATCTTGATCATGATTCTCAGTGGTTTCCTGGAGTATTTTTGACATTTAAATTTAAGATTGCTATAGGAGGATAGCCCAATTAACAGATTCTTGCCAGTGTTAAATATTTCGTATTTTTAAATTTCCTGTGTATTTGACAAGTTGATGGGTAGAAGTCATTTAATTTTGTTATGATTACCTTTGAAATATTTCTGGAGCAACTGAACAGTTATCTCTATTTTTGCTCACCTTGCACAGAGTGTCTACATGTTTCCCTCCTTCCTATAGCTCAGAGTCTCCCCCATTGTCTTCATGGATCTCCTACAGTGTCTCCACAGCTCTTCACTTTTCCACTCTTCAAATCCAAGTAGAGAGACAATACAGGAAGAAATGGCAGGGGCAGGTAGTGTTCAAAGTGTGTTACATCCAATGTCTCAACATTGCCTTGTTTAGAAACATGACTAGTGACTTGGAGGCTTGCAATGGCTGAGAAGTGTAATCCATATGTTGGTTACCTTTAGGGCACTTAAAAGATACCAGTCAAATCTACCATGAATCTATGAAAGTCCCCAAAAGTGCTTTGTAGAAATTGACCTGTATATTTTGAAAAACATACATCTTGAGACAATATAAGTCACATAGTAGAGAGAACTTTTCTCTAGAACATCTCTATAAAAACGTAATCAAGCTTTTAAACTTCATTTTCTTGTCACTAACATATAGGCCTATAGAGAAAGGGCATAATCTATAAGAAAAAGTTTTATATTGTTCGGCATATGCTTGCTATTCAAGAAAGCTTTGTACGTGTTTTTAATCTCATACATGACCACTGGATAGCTGTGTGACACCAAATTCAGCAGCCTCTCTAATAATTAGTTGTCTAACCTATTAAGTTAGTACTGGAAATGAAATGAACCATTCTCTAGTCAGATTTTTGCTATTACAATGAAATACTTACTATAAACTCACATAATAATAATGAAAAAGTAAAGAAAATAACTAATGGAAAATGAGATGGGTTTCTTTAGCTCATAATTTATGATATTGAAAGGATTAGTGAGACTATAAGCTTAGGACTGATGATGACCTTCTTCCTGGCAGAGTTCAATGATGTTATCTACTATCATTTGGCAAGTCTGGAGTGTGTGTGTGTGTGTGTGTGTGTGTGTACACATGTGTGCACTGGTGTCTTGGTGTAGGAAGTCCTTCTCTCTATGTGTTGCTTTTATTGGTTAATGAATAAAGAAACTGGCTTGGCCTATAACAAGGTAAAACTTAGTTAGCTGAGGAAAACTATATTGAATGCTGGGAGAAGGAAGGTAGAAAAAAAGAGATGCTGGAACTTTAGCCTGTAAGTCACAGCCACGTGGCGATACACAAATTAATAGAAATGGGTTAAATTATTATGTAAGAGTTAGCCAATAAGAAGCCAGAACTAATGGGCCAAGCAGTGATTTAATTAATACAGTTCAGTGTGGTTATTTTGGTTCTGGGTAGATGGGACAAACAAGCAGCCTCCTACAACAGTGTCTGTCTTTTGTCTAAAGTCACCAGGACTTAATCATGGGTGCTCTTACCCAAGCATACCTAATTTTATTTGTTTTCCAAAGGCCACACCACTCACAGATTTATTTCCTACGCTCTGAAAGCCATTAGCTATGGTTTTGGTTTTAATCCCCATGATTTCAGAAAACTTGCAACACTCATGCTACTTATGATAATTATGACCAAAAGAACCATCTTCAGTCTGAGTGAAACCCAGTCAGTGAACACAGGGAGTTCCCTCTCTTGCACCTACTCTCTACATAGAGGTTCTTATATCTTTATAACTGCTGTGTTTCTGAACCTCAGATATTCACTGATGCTTGTTAATGACTATTTATAGCATAGCTTAAATGTGACATTTAAACAAATAAAGTTTTTGAAATAGAGGTTCATCAGCCATGGAAACACGACCCCTTCCACATCAAAACTCTTGTCATCCTATCTGTTCCTACACTCCCACATCCGCAGAGAAATAACTCACAGGTTAAGGTGCAAATAGTCTTCATAGGCAGAGCAATCAATTTCAGAGTATTTTAATCAGTCATTGCTGCTGTTTCAGCTATGATTGTGTCAATGTCTTCCATATGAAAAGCCTATTGTTTCCATTGTAGTAAAAACTCATAGCTTGACATGATTACATGTGCATTAAATTGATGCAAGCCCAGGGAGTAGAGCACATAGAAAAGAGAATCAGTGTTGTAGACTGGGTGAACATTGACTTTTGTTCAAGACAGTCGAGCCTATGCCACTGTCTGGTTCCCTTCCTTCTAAGGAAACACTGTTCAAATTTAAGAAGATGCAGCACTTAAAGATGTAAGCTCTGTTCCCAGGAAAATTCACGCCCATAGTCCACTCCAAGTCCTTGTGCTGTTGAGTGCTCTGTGCTCAGGTTCAGAATCTCAGTTCCCTGTCCATGTCTTTGTATACTTTCCCCCCACATCAATGGAAACTTTTGTGCTCAGTATTGGTCAAGGCATTATCTCTGTTTTGTGGGTTCTTCAGTCTGGATATGGTATAAATGCTTTATGAGAGAAGCATCTCCAGATATCACAGGCTTTATGCACAAAAGTGCTTTGAGCTACTGCCATTGGATCCACCCACAGTTCAGGTGGCATTAGTGCTAGTGACCCTTATATGCACTAGTCATCATTTCTACATGGCTGGGGAACACAGGGCTTCTATTGCTGTGAATAGATACCATGACCACAGCAAGTCTTACAAAGAAAACCATTGAACTGGGTGGATTACAGTTCAGAGGTTTCATTCATTATCATCGTGGTGGGAAATGGCAGCATGTAGGCAGACATGGTGCTGGGACATAGCTGAGAGTTTTCCATCTTCCTCGGGCAATAGGAAGTGAACTGAACTGAGAAACTGGCCTGTATCTGAGACTAAGCATAAGAGACCTCAAAGTCCACCCCCACAGTTGACACACTTCTTCCTAAAAAGGCCATATCCATTTCAACAAGACCCCACTTCCTAATAGTGCCACTCCCTTTGGGTGCCATTTTCTTTCAAACCACCACAATTTGTGTATGTGTATGTGTGTTGTCTGTGTGTGTGTAGGGATGATATATGTACATGCGTGTAGACTCTCAGGGAGACCTGTGGCATCAGATCCCCTTAGGCAGGAGTTCCACGTAGATGTAGGTGCTGGGAATCAAACTCATTTCCTCTTCAAGAGCGTCATGCTCCCTTAGGCACTAAGCCTTTCCTTTAACCTCTTTCCTCTTCTTATCACCTAGGAAAGTCTGTAACATATTTGAAATTGCACAGACCTTGCAAATCATTCACTCTTATGACAGCTTTTTTAGAAGATTTGAGGCTTAGGGAGATTCTTTCCCCAAAAATCCAAGAGCCAGTACATAAACTGAGACCAGATATACCATTCCCATGTTCTGCTGTCTAGATACATAGATAAAACAAGAGATCAAAGAGAAGAAGGCTACTCTTTGTGATTCTCTTTTCTATGCCTGTCTAAGGGACACAGTCTGATACTGTGTGTACAAAGGTGATTCTCCCCATACTGAGAGTGCATTCACTGCTCTTTGAGTCCCTGACTGTTTTCAGTGAAGGGCAGCCTGAGACTTAGCTGAGCTAGTCTGAGGTTAGTGAAAGGAGGCCCCAGCAAGGAGGGCCCTCTGGACTTTCCTTTGGCAAGTGCAAAGGATACCTTCCCAAGAAACTAAGGAGAAATACCTTTAGGAAGGTAAACAACTTCAAGTGCATAACCTCTGGCCAAGGATGAACTATTAATATGAAGATTTGAATAAAAAAACCAATGAAATGCTCTATTAGGTCATACCCTTATTCTCTTCTGTGACTCCCTGTCCTGATCCCCTCCATTCTTTTTTCTTCATTCCCTACACAAAATGGGGATTTCTATTTTTAGATATCTCAAACATGGATGTTTGAAAACCTGCAGCATTTGTTTGAGACAGTGTGTTGTGGTAATATATAATACGTAAGGATGGCCTCATGTTGCTTTGGTCTTTGTTGACAGTTTACAGTTTTGTCTAAGGTTTAAGGAGGGCCTCATGCTACTGTGGTTTTTGTGGACAGTTTATAGATCCATCTAAGGTGTAAGGATGGCCTCATGTTACTATCGTCGTAGGGAACCCTTTACAGCTCCATGTCCCTAACCAACTGCTCTGTGCTGTTCATATGCAGCGAGTAGCAGCAGAAGATGATAAAATAGGCCTGGCTTAGAATTCCAGTGCAGTTCCTGTCTATGTGTTTTTGATGTTCAAGTCTCACTTTTCATATTGAGAGAAGGCATAAACCACACAGACCCATGAGAGGTCCTCACAAAGCTCTCCCTCTGTAGATCTTCAACATGTTCTTTATTTCCTAGAGACAATTAGTGAGGCAGCTGAAAAGACCATTTATTCACTCACTCACTACATTCATTCATTCATTCATTCATTCACTTGCAACTGTTCAACTTTATAGGCTTCAGGCTCTTCTAGGAAATACAAAATCTCTATTCTTACAAAAACAAGCTCCTGTCAGGAAAGTCAAAATAGCATCCAATCTTAAGAAATACACAGTTAATACCTTTAGAATTGAGTGCTATTTATAAAAGAAATACAAGAAAGAATAAATATACCATATATATGCTATATAGAATGTATATATAGTTAGCTCTATATACATACTATATACAGTACATATATATATATTTAAAATCTGAACTTCATTTTCTATAATTAGAATTGATGTGTGTATGTATTACAAATGTGTGTTACACACACACATACACACACACACACACACACACACACACACACATATGTACTTTTATTACAAGGAGAGGTTGCATTTCCCAGACCTTTGCTGAGTAGGTGTTATCTGAGGAGCACACAGGTGCACACAGATGCATTAGCAATCTCAAGGACTTGTCACTGATTATGGAAGCAGTTTCTTGAATTTTTCAGTATGTTAAGTCTACTTAGCTCTGACATAACTAACTTCATGATGTTGCATCATTAGAATATGTCTGTTGCAATCATCAGAGCCATTAGGATAGACAGGTCCTAAAGACACTTGTAAGTTACTTACAAATCCACTCCATTTCCTTTACTCTCTCACCCATGCCTATGGCCTCAACCTTCTGATCAGTTGGTAGAATGGAAAACTTGGGCCTAGGTAACAGACAGTCATGCACAGTATGTGTCTAAATACTGAAACCCACTTCTAGAGCATTTCTCAAATACAGTAAAACCGGACTATGCCCCTTGGGAGCAGGCAGTCCATTTTCCACTTTGAGGGGAGTTGTCCAGATCATGGTTATAACCAATATATCAGCAACAGCAAAGGCTTTACTGGGTGGTCAGAAGAGAGCACAGTCTCTGTTTACATCTCTGCCCCCTTCACTGGGCCACAGGCACCTCCAGAATAGAGGGAGCATCTGAGACACTAGCCCTTAACTTGGATTTTGGAATGCAGACAGAAAGGCGCCAAATGTGATTTGAGATCAGAAGAACCAGAGACAAGACAAGCCTCCTATATTGACTCTACTTCTCAGTATGAACCTGGCCTAGAATCAGAAATCAGCCTTGGGCTATGGGAGTTAGCTAAAACTATCAACCCAAATCTCCCCTCTATTTCTTAAATAAATAGTTGTGCTCTCTTGGAGAACTGGGCTCCTTAGATGAGCAGAGGGTCTTCCGTGTAGGAAGTCTGCTCTTCTTCCTCTTGTCTTGTATCTCCAACCTGAGGCTGCTCACCTTGAGTCTATATCTTTAGGCAGATCCGAACTCTGTCCTGGAGATTGCCAAGAGGCAGGATGAATACCTTGGAGATATCCATGACCTAAGCCATGACATTCTGTGAATAAGCTACTTTATATGGGAAGGGAATTTGTGCCTGGGGTTTAGAATTTTGAGGTGAGAGCCTGTTCTGAGTTGTCTGCAGAGCTCTATGAAAGCAGATCAAGAGGCAGACTCTAGGTGAAGGTAATCTGACATAGGTTAGACAGCTTTCTTTATATAACTGGGTTAATATGGATATTTGTCTGTAGCTGTCCATGTATATACTATATAAATATACATATATACACTGCATTTTCTTTGTTCATTCCTTTGTTGTTGAACACTAAATTGGGGTTGTAGTTTAGCTATTGTAAATAGGTAAGATGAAAATATATCTGTGATACACTGACTTGGGATTCCAAGGAAAGAAAGTTCCCCAGGAGCCACCAGGAAAAGTAGGTACCTGATAACAGTGTGATTCTAGTGCATAGATATTTGATTAAATGTCACAGTAATAATAAGTATCACATGGCTACATTGTATTTTATCTATCCAGTACTGAGAACACTTGGTGTTATAATTTGAAAGAGATGTCCCTCATAAGAATACAGAATTGGAATACTTTGTCCCCAGTTGGTGACTGACTGGGGAAGTGTAGGAGGTGTGGTCTTGTTGGAAGATGTATGTCACTGGGGGTGGGATTTCGAAGTATGAAAAGGCTTCCAACATTTTGAGTGCGCTGTCTCTGCTTCGTATTTGTGGTTGGAGTTGTGAGCTCTCAAATGTTCCCTCTACTCCACTATAATGGACTCTAACACTGTGTAACTGTAAGCCCCCAATGAACCCTTCCTTCTATGAGTTGCCTTGGCCGTGGTGTTTTAACACAGCAATAGAAAAGTAACTGATCCAATTGTCTATTTCTGCCTTTCAACTGTAAATAAAATTACCCTTGAATCTATGTGGACATGGTGAGGCTACAACACCTGCGACACTTAAAACTCCTGCCAGGCTGCTTTCCACATTGTCACCCTCTCTCCCAAGGGAAGGAAAAGAAAATTAAATTGGTCGCTGCACATTTATAGAGGCGAAAAGCTTTATTTTCAAGGAATAACTGTGGCAAGATTAAAAAATAAACTGCTAAAATAAAAAAGAAGCCACTTTATGTTTGTGAAATAGTTAAAAACCTCTACTTCCCAAAGGGATAAAGATTAATTTCCACATGGCTTACTTCAAGCACTTTTTAAAAATGATGTCCTTATCTGCATCACTTAGAGAAGAAACAGGGAGCATCCTGCCTTTACTTTTTCACTATTTGAATATTACATGGAAACAAAATGACCTTTACTTTTCAGATAGTTGGCTCAAAAAATTGCATTTGTTGATAGCACAATAAATACAAATGTCTTTGTCTATATTTTGAATCACTCACCCACTGTTCTGTTTCTGTTAGTCATTAAATATATTAAGTGGTTTTTTTTTTTCTTTCCTCACAACAAACACTTTTCCAGTTCTTGACAGACAGCACCCCAGAGTCCTGGTATTTATTTTAATTCTGACAATATTCTGAGATACCCTCTGATTTCATAGGTAAAAGTCTGAGCTCCATAAATTTTAGGTGACAATGAACATCCATATAACCTATAGCATTCCTGATTCATTTGCTACAAATGTAATGTTCCTAAATCCTTTCTTCGGGTTCTATCATTTTCTAGAATGCCTAATGGAATTTAATAGCTGTGGTGATATCGTGTTTGTACTCTAACAAATAAAGCTTTCCTGAAAACCAGAGGGAAGAGCTAGCCATAGCTAACCATAGATATTTGGAAATCTGTAGAGACAGACAGGAAGTGATAAAGCTGGGTGAAGAGAGGAATATCACGTAGGAGGAGACAGTAGCTCAGCCCTCTTTCAGTTGAGGAGTTAGCATGGCAAGAGTTGGCTGTGGCTTGCTCCTTTCTCTCTCTGATCATTTGGCATTTGCCCCAGTATCTGGCTCTGGGTTTTTATTATTAAGAACAATTAGAACTCGTGCAACACATAGTGTCCTCATTTGATTAACAGTTTATTACCAATGATACAGTTTGGGAACAGGCAAAGAAAGAAATGGCATAGGGTCAAGAAGCTTCCATGTAGTTGTTGCAAGTCCCATCCAAGGCTTTCATATCTCCATGAGCTCAGGGCCTCTCGAGATTCTATCTGCTTGGGTCAATTTTTTTTATGACTGTTGCAGAAGTTTTGCTCAGGAGAGTCCAGTTAATTAAATTGTTGAACATATAATTCAACCTTTATTGCCTGCTGTCTGTAACCTAGAAGGCCAAAGTAGTGGTAGTGGGGGGAAACTCAAAATTTCTAGTGACATGGCTGGCCCCTCTGGTAACTATATTCCATCCTAGCATTGTCCAATGCAAAGACTTTTCATTGACACACACTAAAGAATGAACCTTTTATGATTAACCAAAAGTTTTTCATTTATTTTTCTTAATACTTAAGAAATCCAAAAGTTTGGAAACTCCTAGTCAAGAAAGAGATGAGACCAAAATATAGTACGCATTTTCTGACTATATCACAACTGCCCAGAACCTTAATTCAATCTTTGTGACTATTCATATTAAAAATAAAATTCATTTTATTTTTATTTTAAAAATAAAATTTAGATGTATTGTTGTTGGTGTTCATTTTAAAAATAAAATTTAGATGTATTGTTGTTGGTGTTTAGGGTGTTTCAGTTATGGCTGAAGGAATGCTATATTGCCAGTTGTAAATTGCTACTTAAGGACCATTTAGATAGAAAGTATGTTAAAATACTGTTAAATATATAAATGCTGGATGTACCTGTGTTCCTGGATATGCTTGTAGGCTTTAAGAGCTAGAGCCATTTCTAATTTTTGTTCAATATGCCGGCAAACTGACCCTCTGAGATGCTTAGTCCGTATTTTCTAGTACCACTCAGTTTCTAAGTTCTTTTGCCAACATTTAAAACCTGGAATTTTCTTTTTTGTGCGTGTGTGTGGCTGTTTGTTTCTGAGGGGATTAACAGATAAATAAAAAATGTAAATTACAGATGAATTGTATACTTGAAGAGCAAATCAGAATTAGGTAGTCTTTAATTGTGTGGAAAATGTAAATTGCTGCTAAAGATAGAACTTCCAAATTGGGAAGCTGGAAATAGAACCTGCCATGCATTTGCGGTTGAATGCCATACATAGCTTTTAATATCCAGTGTTAAAAGTCTCAGCAATACTTTTTAGTGTTTGACAAATTGTCTAAGAAGTGTGGTAGGTCTGCCAGGCTGTGTTCTTCCATATAGCACAGTTTCCCGAGGAGCTTTCAACCTGCAATTTGTTTTAAATGTGTCTGTTCTTTAAATGGCTCTATGGAATCACACAGCAAAATTGCAGAAGAAGCAACATAGCAACAAGCCTGCATTCTATCCGTGTTGTGGATGGATTGATGTAAAATCACTTAATCACCATCAATATCATTAAAGGATTGGGTTGAAAAGAATCAAATGACTGAGGTCAAAATAGCTGAAATTACATAGGAGGCACAAGGACTTATAATAACATGCATTAGTGTAATGGACTTTGATATCATGAAAGCTTAAACCTATATTAATCCCCCCTTAATGTATGACCAATGATCCATTAAGCAGGTGTGCTGTCCATTTTATTGTTAAAGAATGTGTAGTAGGTAAATAAGCAGGTAGCCTCTCTAAATGGACCCCCATGAACAACACCTCCTATTATTTAGCCCCTTGTATGGTCCTTTCCCTTACGGAATCCCAGCTGATAGTTTTGGAACAGCAGAATGTCATGACATGTTTGCTTTATTATCTGATAACTTTCTCTTTTGGAGCTCTGTAGAACAAGCCAACAAGCCTTTTATCCTAGTTCTGTCATGCTATGGACACACCCAAGTTGGCAAAATGGAAAGAGGAGGAAAGGGAGGGAGAGAGAGCTGGGGGAGAGGAGGGTGCTACATTCATCCCTGCTTAGGATTCAGACATGGGATTGCATACATAACACTGGATATTTGTCCAGTTCTGACCTCCGGTGTTTTCTTTCATTGCCAACATCTGATTACATGAGAGGCTCTGTGAGGTCAGATTTGCCCAGTTGCTCTCCTCTAACTTCCCGGGTCTATGAGATTGGGCATTTGCCACTGAGTCGGTGTGTCTTGCTACAGAGAGGTGAATAGAAAGTAAACCAGGTCAGTCTGATACTACCTTCACTTCCAAAACACTACTAATAAAGAAGCACAGCTTTAACTGGAAACTTCTATCTGGACTTCTGATTTAACTGGAAACTTCTATCTGGACTTCTGCTTTAACTGGAAACTTCTATCTGGACTTCTGCTCTATATCAAGACATGGATGAGATACTAGCTTCTATAGGCAGTGTATGGAGCCACATGCCCGTATTAGGCAGGGAGTGATAAGATCAAGGATATAAAAATACAGCGCAAGGTGGTGTGGGTCTCAGGTTGAAAAAAATCAGAAGGATATAAGCATGAATGCTGTCAATAATTTGTGTTAGTACTCATAAATGAAGACTTTGGTTATTATATGATGTACATATATTTATTTGGTAACAACAGCAAAAACATGGATTTTGTTTGTTTTCAAGGATGATATAGAGAGCATAAGCCATTTGAATGGACTAGAAAAATTGACTTAAGGCTCTGTATTGACATAAAAGCAAGAATGTTACTAGATACTAGCAGGTTAAAACAAGACACATCTATTAGCTCAGTGTGACTCAGGAATCCAAGCCTACCCTGGGGTGGTCTCCCCAGAAGCAAACAAGGTTATAGCCAGAACATTTTCTAATAAATGTCTTTTTCCCTGCCATTGTTGGAAAAATGAGAGTTTTGCAAACACCCCTGCTGGATGTTTCTAGAAATATTCTTAGAGACTACTATTTACAACAGTCCTTTATTATATCATTTCTCAGAGTCTAGTTATGCATTGAAGGCAAAGCCAGTGATATTGATTTCTCTGTCCTTTATCTCCTACTCCCTCTCTTTCTGAACTGGTCTACTTAATCACATCCCATTACTTTTGCCACATAGAGTTAAGATAATAAATTGCACATCTTTTCAAATGTTACTGAGATGTGAGGGGAGGTTGCTAAACAAGAAATATACACCAAAGGGGTGGGTGTCTTGGGGCCATTCTAAAATTCTTTCTAAAAGAGACTTTCGAGTGGTATTGGTCTTGAGCTCTTCAAGCTCTTTGACTTCTTTGCACTTACTTTTGTCACTGGCAAAGGATCTCTCTTCTTCTTCTTTGGAGTGAAGCCTGGAGATCAAGCGTGTGCTAGAGACCACCTAGGGGAGAGTTCTGGAGATCAAGTGTGCTAGGGACCACCCAGGGGAGAGTTCGGAAGATCAAGTGTACTAGAGACCACCAGGGGAGAGTTCTGGAAGTCAAGTGTGCTATAGACGACCCAGGGGAGAGTTCTGAAGATCAAGTATCCTAGAGACCACGCAGGGGAGAGTTCTGGAGATTAAGTGTCCTAGAGACTATCCAAGGGAAAGTTCTGGAGGCCAAGAGACTACCTAGGCGTGAGCTATAGTTCTTTCTTACTAGACAGGAGTCTAGTCAAATGCCATCACTGTCCTCTGGTTTCCTCATGCATAAACAAGGTTAATGGCAACAAAGGCCTGTCAGTTGATACAAAGACTGAAATATGATTTACCTAATGCTTATGGAATTATGACTTCAAAAGTGTTCAATTATCCATTATTCATGTATTACTCAGAGACATTGTGGGAAAGGCATTTTTTTCTCCTACTGGAAATTCAGAGAAATAAAGGAATTTGTCCAAATTCATTTAACAATAAACAAGTCTACTATAAAGCTCTAAATTTTGACTGATGAAATGGCTTAATGTTTAAGGATGCTTGCCCCCAAGTATGAAGATTAGAGTTCATTCCCCAGAAACCACATGGTAGAAAGAGAGAGCTGACTCCCACAAATTGTCTTCTGACCTCCAAATAGGAACTGTGACATTGCATACTCACCCACACAGTAAATGGATAAGAAAATGAACAAATAAATAAATATTAAAACTTCTAAACCCAGCTATTTGGGATTTAAGAAATATTCATTAGTGGATCTATAGGCAAAAGCTAGAGAATACAAGTTTAGAAAGTATGAATGTCCATTGTCGGTTTGAAAACATAATGGGTTGCCTAGGAGAATACTGAATTATCAGTTAGTTCAATATTTAAGAGGCAGAAGGGTATAGTAGGGTAGAAGGAGGCTGGGCAGCAGGAGGATTTGTTTAGTTTTTAAACATTTGCAACTCCAACATCAAGTATTGTACTATTTGCTGGCGATATGTTAATAAGCAAACACATAGGACTCAGCTTGGTTATTTCCCCTGGGGTTTTCGAGGACTGAATAAAACACCATATTGTTAAATGCCTAGCAGTTCCTGGACCAAATAAAGGACTCCCAGGGGGAGGCCACACTGTGAGACTGGGATGTGATGGAGAGAATTTTCACATTAGATTGACAACTAGACCAGATTTATCATCCAAGCTGCAAACCAATACTTCCTGTCTACCTCCTACCTTGGCAAGCACAATGCAAAGTACCACAAGGTTGGACTTAAGAGGAAGACTCACCCCTGTACTGACCCTGAAATGAACATTGCAAATGAATAGAAGTACTGTACAGTGGGGCAGAAATAAATCAGAGCAATGCAATTTTCTTTATAGGACCCGGAAATATTTTGTGAACTGGAACCCGAAGTTTTACAATGATGTAATGATGCTTTATTTCTTTCCTGAGATGGGGTCTCCCTATGTAGCTCCTGCTGGCTTTGAACTAGTGATCCCCTTGCCTCAAACTGACACATGCTGGGATTGTAGGCATGTTCCAACATTCCAAACTGCACTGATGGGGTTTTGATGGTAGTCTAAAAATCAAAAAAAAAAAGAGTTACTTGATAATAATTTCATCTGTTATAATAATTAATCCTTCTATATGATAACCAATAAGATAGACTTGTTTTCTACTCTGTATTTCTGTATTTAACTAGAAAAATGATGTCTATAGGCTGGTCATACTAAATATTATATACATAGAATAAGACATGAATGCACATCTAACCATCTGAGTGTCCTAGAAGCAAAAGTTGAGCTGGGATTCATTTACTGATGATGTGGTGGCAAAAGCAATGACCACAATGACAGGAGGAGAAAAGTATGAGGAGAAACATACAGGCACTTTTTTTAGGAGTTTGGATCTAGGCTAATTTCAGGAGGAGTCATGATCAGACATTGTGCTGTGAAGTCACCTATGCAGAGGCAAGGAAACTGAGCCATTCCCCATCACCCCCCAGCTCACTCTTCTCCACAACACACCAGTCAAACATTAGTGACTTGCTCCCAGCAAGAGGGGGTATAGCCATCTCTAGGTAACATGACTTTGGCTAAAACTTCAAGAACACATTCCTGTATAGTTGTTAATAGTCAGCCTTTGTGGGAGATGGAAGATGGAGACGGATTGGAAAACAGGAATTGCCTGGGCCACTAACAGCAATGCCTATAGTCATGTAGTTAGGAGGTGGATGAATGAACAAAGATAGTGAGGTTCTGCTGACGGCTTTAAATCAGTGCCTGTCTGTCTCTTAAACCCCTTAGCCTTGTTCCCCTTTAAGCCATATGTGTGCACCAGCTTGATGGGCTTGGCAATTCATCTCATTGATTTTTCTCCCAAACTGAATGAAGCATCAGCCCATTTTCACCAAAAAAGAAATTAAGGCTCTGAGAATTTGAGCTGAAGGTCACATGGCCCAAAATGAATCTACATCCAGGTCTCCTGACTATAATTGCTTCCTCTTTCTTTTTACCTAACTGTAGAATTTGAGGAAAATGGAGCTCTTTTGGCCCCAGTGTGACCTGAAGATTCAAGGCTACTTCTGCCCTTTATCTCATGCTCAGTGATTTATTTTTTCCTTTTACTTTCTGTTGGTTGCAACACACCTTAAGACATCCTTCACGTGAGGTTCTATGCAAGGTGACTTTCCAGTGTCCTCCTGTGTCCAACCTCATACCCTATAACTTCTGTGTCAGATGTCGTCATCTTGACATGTGTCTGTGTATTACTTCTTCCCTTTACTCACCACGAGTTGGATGGAAATTGATTAGATTTAGGACACTATAAAAAACATGCAAATGAAATAAAACTTTCTCTTTCATCACAGGAAAGCCCTTTAATCTCTGATCTTGAATTTCTTCTTTATGAAACTAGGGCACTATTTCCTATCTCTCAGAGTTTGCATGTAGGTTAGAAGCAATTTATTTAAGATACCAAGCACATAGTAGGTATGATGGTTATTCTTATGTAATCAATAAACCTATACAGGAGTCAAAGGTATATGGGGGGGGCTGTGAGGTGTTCAGCACCTCCATCTTGGAAACTAGCTTCAGTGGCTATAAGTGGCTGATATGTCTTGGTTGTTTAATGTGTTTAATCCAAGCTACCCACTTGTTAGACAGGACTTTTCCTGTGCTTTTCCCACCTCCTTTCCCTTCCCCATCACTACTTTCTGATTCAAGAGATGTCCTTATGTGGGATTTTTCCCTTTGGTAACATCAATGGCTTTCATTTTCTGGCTCCAGGGCAATTCCTCCACAAAGCCTTCCTACAAAAGGGCAGGGTCTTTGTGATCCTTGAATTAAGTGGTTTTGCCACAGCTCTAATGCAAACTTTAGGTAATATTTTTTCTTCCTTCTAAAAAAGAATAAAGGAAAGGATTGAAAATCTCATATCTCATTCCTCATTCATTCTTTTCATGTGGGCTAGCAGATTACTTCTACGGATGTGGCTGAGTTGATGCCAAACTTATGGTCCTGTCCCATCTGTACACAACTCAAGACCCTTTCTCTTGCCTTCTTAACACTTTGGTTCTTATTAAAACCCCATACAGTCAATGACTATTATTTCCTCTGGATTTTCTTTTTATACTTTTAAAGAATTAACACCACACTTGCTATATAATAGAACTAAGAAAAAGGTCATTCTAATAAATATAATGACCTTTGTCCTCACATCTCTAAGCAACAGACAGGATGGACACTGGCCTCTTCTACCCTCCATGCCTCTTCTGAGAAGAGAAAGAACAAGGGAACCTGAGCTCAGAGGCCTATCATAGTTTTTCCCAAACTAACCAATTTCCAGGCTACTAACTGAAAGTCACATATCAACAGGATTTTAACACTGCGTGATTCCTGAAGGAAGGAATATGGATGCTATTCTTACTCTGGAATAACAAGGAAGGTGTGAATCCAACCCCATAGGTAATGCTTGACTCCACAGATCTCAGCTGCCTCTCTGGAACTCTCAGGTGACTGTGACCTGGCTGGAGCAGGAACCTACAACTCCCATCAGGATACTGTCTTTGTTAATAGGATAGGCATGCAATACAGTTAAGAGGAACCAAATACCATTTGACTCCTGCCTCACTGCATTTCGCGCTGACAGGAATGGCCATGGGTCCATTGCATCATCCTCTGAAGGCTTGAATGAGCAAAGTAGGAAGTGATGTTCCCTTGCTCCTTAGAATGTACTGATAACCCACTGGGGCCCTGTTATCTTCCCTGGTGGTATGCAGGAATATGATTCCCAAAGTCAATATTTTGTGCCCCAGCAAAACAATTAAAATAATTTACATTTACTAATATTTACAGTGTGTTACCCCACGTCATCAGCTATGCTAGTTCTAACAGCTGAAACTTAGCCCTGGTACCAGTTCTAACTTTCTGCATTCCTAACCAGCACCCCTGTGTGTAGCAGACCAGGCTCCAATCATAGCATCTCCACCCAGGCATCTTCTTGGGCACTAGGGATTCCCACTGGAGTCTCCTTTCATTCACAACATTGCCGGGCAGCTTTGGAAACTTAATTTAACCCTTGTGGGTGCTCTCATTCTTCAGGTTAAATGGCATAAAATCCCAAGGATACGCTGCAGAGGGAAGCACCCTGTATATCACAAAGTCTACAGAGATCGGCTATAAATACTCTTTCTGAGGAGGCAATGGTTGAATGACAACCCTAATGGGTCCCGAAGAGGAGAGCATCCTCTGTGCTGATAGAGCCTAGTCAGGAATGGGGTGTGGGCCAGATAACGGTCGGGTCAGGTTGGGACCACTAGCACACCCAACGTGACTCATTTCCCTCAGAAGACTGCTGAGAAATATTTTGTTTCCCCCTTTCTCTTCCTCTAGCTCAAACACTGCTCTTAGGGCGGAAGACTTTTGGCACCAGGAAAGACATGTCAGGTCAAGTCAGAAAAACATTTCCTCTGAGTTTGAGCTATGTCTTTAGAGTTCAGAAAGAGCCGGGTAAAAGTAAATAAATGAGAACCAGGTTGCTCCTGCATTGGCTACAACTGGGCTCAGAACCTGACAGTGTGACCTTCAGCAAGTCCCCCGGGCTTGTGGGCTTATTCTCAAGTCTTTGAACTTGCCAGAATAACCCCTTCATCTTGAGTTTGCTTGGAGGAAGTTTCAGAGAGCATTAGATAGAAAATACAATCAATAGTGCCTATTTGTGTTTCGTTCCTTCCAAACAGACTGTCAGGAAATGGTTTCATAATGCTGGTGAGTATGCCCTCCTACTGTAATGACCACATGCTACTTTCTTATGGAAAGGGTCTAATTTGTTTAATTTAAAGGCTGATTGACAGGTATGCACAAGAAATGCACGGCAATCCAGAGGCTTAGATCCGGTTGTTGTGAGCAGCTTCTGCTAAAAGGCTGTTCTGGGGAGAAGTGCAACTCTTACTGAAGTGTGCAGGTGCACCTGCTTTCTGCTGTGACTTTTCCATGTCTTAACTTTAGCCCTTGGGAGTTTCAATTTTCTTTCCTACCCAGGACTTTAAAGTTGGAACTGAATTTGAAGCATAAATGTTTATAATGTCTTTAAGTATAAAATAGAAGATCATAGGTGCATATTGATCTTCCAGGAAACAAATGCCAGGCAGAGTGAGCAGAGGCTACCCCTTACTCTGCTTCTCCTGCAAGCTACAGAATGGACAGATGCACACCAAGAGACTTTGCCTGTTTCCTTCTCTCTATTAAGTAGATTTTCAGAAACCAATGGCTCCAAAAGGCAAAGTTTATAGCCCCAAGATCATCCTGAAATCCAAGATGTTATCTTGCTTATTAGGGGTTTTACCCATTGCTGAGATCAGAGGTATACATAGATATTTTCCGAGACGAAATTGGATTTTAGGGAATTTCTTTGCAGTTATCAACTGTGTTTCTGTCCTCAGTACCATCTTATGCACTTGAAACTCATATGAGCTAAATCTACATGCAAGCTGCAGAGGTTAGATCCATATAAAGGCTGCAGGGGTTAGACCCATATGCAGGCTACAGAGGCTAGGCCCACACGCAGGCTACAGGGGTTAGACCAACATGAGGGGCGCAGGTGTTAGACCCATATGCAGACTGACCTGAGAATGGATATAACTGTCACTTCCAAAAATAAGAGACTCTCTGTGAAGAGGAAATTTAAAATGCAGGTAGAAACTTGATCTGATGACCACAGTGAGACATTAAAAATTAAAAGAACAAATTCAGAACGCAGAGAAATCTATACTACAAATAAAAAAATTTAAACAGAAAAAGAATATAGATTTGACAAGAAGGGTGCAAACAGACAGCTATTTGGATTGGAGGCAAGTTAATTATATTTAAAAAAAAAAAAGACGTCTCCAGAAATGTTTTTCAGTGCAATAGTTAAGTTCCTTCATATTATAGAGACATATACACAATGTTAACAACCATGTAAAACAATACAAAACGCCCTCCATTTAACAAGTAGAAAAATATAACTACTATATATGGCAACTGTGAATCTAATACTGTACAGAAGTCCTTTGTGGGTTTTACAAATAAATTATAGCTTAAACGCCTTTTTAAAATTCTTTCCCCACCCCGCCCTCAGATGTACACCAGAAGTTACAACAGGGAAAGTCCGAGCCTAACTGATGGCAAATCAATGCCAGTCGAATGTCCTTCCCACGAGCTCGAAGAATTTCTTATTTGGCTCATGAAAATATTCGTGCAGTTTATCGAGCAATTTGGGATCCACTTGGGGGTGCGCCCGACCTTTGGACTCGTGTAAGCAGCGGTCCTTGCCGCTGTCCCTCAGGCAGTAGAAGCCCTTGGTTTTGTTAAAGTAGAAGTTCGAGGCGTTGATCTGCGGCGACAGCTTCAGGAACCTTTCGACCTTCTGGATCTCAGGGAAAGGGTCTCTGATGAGGCGGTCGCCATCCACAATGTGGATGTGGCCCAGTGGGAAGAATCGCAGCCAGTTCAGCATGTGTGCATGGTACAGGCTGCGGTTGAGAGCCTTGTAGTCCAAGTTGAGCCGGCCGTCCCTCACCAGGAGGTCTTCGATGGGCGGGTAGGGCTTGCGCTTCTGAAGGTGGTTGTACAACACCTGGGTGTAGTCAGACAGCACGCGCTCCGAAGGGTCCCTCAGGATGAGCAGCAGGCGGATGGCGGGGTTCATGCTATGGATTCTCTCAGGCACTTTGGGCGAAGTGAAGTAGGCGGGTGTCTTCTCCACGGTGAGCTGGTTCGGAGAGGAGAAGGGCATCTGGGTTAGGTACCAGCCCAGGCCTTGACTGTAATGCTCCTCCCAGTCAAAGAAATGGACCTCATTCTCAGCCGCCGCCACATCTGGATGCAGGCTGAGCATCTCCAACAGTGCTCGGGTGCCACCCTTGCGCACCCCAATGATGATGGTCTGTGGTAGCTGCTGTGTGGAACCATTGGTCGCTGCACCTTCTTGGATGTCCTCCTGGAGGGTACCCACCTTCCGCAGAAGCTCCTGCTGTCTGGGCCCAGGACCGGGAACTGCCGGATGGGAAGGCACAAGCTGGGGCTGGGCCACCAGCAGCACCGCGCCCAGGAGCAGCAAGGTCATGCTGTACACCTTGGGAACTTCACTGAGCCACAGACCCCTGGATCATGAAGTGGCGATAGGGATGCTTCCTGATTACTGAAACATGAGTGTCTCCAGGTGCCAGTTACTAGGGAGGAAAGGAAGAAGCTATTAACTCCAAGCAAACATGGAAATAATCCAACGAACATCTATAGTCGTGAGCCCTGCCCTCATCTCTCCCAAACTCTGCCTTTATTCTATAAAGTAGGAGTGGCAGACATCTTCTGTAAAGGGCTAGAGAGTAAATATTTTAAGATTTGTGGGACACACGGTTTCCATGGCAACTCCAATTCCAACTGCTTTTATATATCTGAAGAAGCCAGAGACAATAGACAGAGCGGGGGTGTGGCTGTGTTTCAATAAAACTTTGTTTATGGACACAAAAGTTTGAGTGCCAAATAATTCTCAAGTGGTATTAAATAATACTGTTCAATTTAAAATTTATATCAGTTTTAAGCATGCGTGTTTGTGTGTTTACAGGCCTTTGCACATGAGTGTAGGTGGCAGCAGAGGCAAAAGGCCTACAATTCCCTCCAGGTTGGAGTTATAGGCAATTGTGAGCAGTTGTGTCAGGAAGTGAACTTGGGTCCTTTGCAAGAGCTTTTATGTGCTCTCAGCCGCAGGGCTGTCTTTCTAAATCTCTTCAATATTAATTGTTATTCTTGAAAATAATCCTTATGTTTAGCGGGACAGTTGTACAAAAAGGGGATTTCCCTATTAGCCACAGTTTATAAATTCCTGGTACAAAGAAAAGGACTAGGAGCATCCTTTAGACTCTAGAAAGTATCTAAGAAATGTCTTCTTCGTGTCAGCCTCTGGCAGAGATGCAGGTGCTAGAGACACAGGTGGGCTTCTGCACCCCATGTCTCCCACCAGGGGTTTCTATTTCAGTGGGGTAGATATGTCTTTGTGAAGGAGGAAATGAATATTCTAATGCTTTACCCAGCATCAGATTTTGGCTGCTACCTCATCCTGGGTACTATGCTACAAGAGCTTTGGGTTTAACCAAAGGTGTCCAGACAGATATGACAATATGCTGAGCCCATATCTGAAGCTACATCCTTGCAATAAGAACAGGTATGGTCAACTACAGGTCTGAGTGGGAGGAAGAACATCCTCCTTGGTTCACGAGCAAGAACCAATGGCTATGGTTCGGTCCAGGGGTTTGGGGTGGTTCATTGAATTTGGCCGAGGTGGTTGTGTGTACACTAATTGCAGGCAGTAGGCAGTCAGGTGACTGGAACAGGTTGAGTGATATGTTAGCACCAAATTATATGGAGAGAATTTTACTCATTTGCTAGACAACTGGAAAGTCTCCATAACAGAAGACACTGAGGTGTGCCTAATGGGATTAAAAAGGTGACATCACTACAAGAGAACACAGATTTCTTGGGCATGCAGTGTTATACATATAAAATGGCTCATAGCTGGCAGAGTTCGTGGTCACCACAACCACACAGTATGGTGTAGGAGATCAGGGCTACTATCATGAGTTTATTGTTGACGGTCTTATGTAAGGACATAAAAAGTCATAATTCACTTCAAAACTCAGGACCCAAATTAAAAGGTCTAAATGAAGACCATTATGCTTACAGACTTTCTTCCTCCTCTTATCTGAACTGTGTCACCTGTTGGGATAAAGTCCTTCCAGGGCATTAACTGCTAGCTTAGATGCGGGGACTCACACAGAGGACAAGCATGGGTACTGTTCTGAAGAGCAGACTCACAGGACCTGTCTTTTCCATTCTCCCTTAAAAAAAGTAGTGGCCCTGGTTTTGATTTGCTTTGGTCATCCCCAAAGGGTTGGAAAAGTCCAAACATGGAGACTGTAGGGCTTTTTACACTCAGTGAAATGTTTCTTCTTTTAATCAAGCTTATCATTTAATTGCTAGAGTACGTGGACAAAGGGCAAATCCAAGACTCCCAATTTTGTGGCCACACTAAGTTCTCCTGTTTACCCCAGACACGAGGTTATGTAGGCTGAAAAGTATATGTCCAAAACATAAGCCCAGAACTGGAAGATGGCTCAGCAATGAAAAGAACTTGCTGTTCCTCCAGAGGATCCAGTTTCCTTCCCAGCACCCACACAGTGTCTCACTACTGTGACTCCACTTCCAGGAGATGTGATCCCTTCTGACCTCCACAGTCACTAGACACAGATGAGGTGTACATATATAACTGAAGATAAAATATTCATACACATGAAATAAAACTATAATAATAATTAATAGTAAGTAAAAAACAAAAAGCAAAGCAAAAATCTTGAGCCCTGAATCAGACAGAAGCCTTTAGAGAGAGCCAAACACGCAGAAAAATGGACTTATGGACCATATAAGATTACGAGGAGGAACTTGAGATTGGAAAGGAAGCCCTTGGGGGAAAGGTGCTCACGGGGCTGTGACTACACCATGTGGAATGGGTTGGGTTTGCAAAGGGAGTGACCTCAGTGATTGAACTTCTTTGCTCAATGAAAGGATTCAGATTTCACTTCCTTCTCCACTGTTTAAATAGGTGAAGGCAATGAGCCCTTTGCACCTGCCTTTTACGCCTTTAAGGGTGGAGTGCACAGAAGGTCATGCTGAAAGAATGAAGCACAGGTGAAACATGGGTGGCACTAACTCTGCCAGGCTGGAGTGCCTCTCCGTGTAGTGGCACTATTGTCTTGTTCTTGGAGTTCTCTGCCTTTGGACTCAGGACTCAGGAACAACCAATCACTCACAGCATTCAACACTCATGTGACAAACATCGAGCCTACAACTAACAGCTGTATTATCTGTCTGTCTGTGCTTTCTCCGCTTTAACTTGAAGCAATTGGGTCAGTACGGAATACACCTGAGACTTCATCCTAACTGGGAATTACGAGCAGACAGCAGAGAAGATACTAAATATAGTTTGTCTGGAATGCTATGAGTGAGAAAAAATAGTCCAATTGGTTATCCAGTACCAGATGGTCAGCCCCGAAAACAAACATACAAGTAACATTACAGACACTGAGCAGGATATATGCATTCTGTTTGGGTATATCTACATGTAAACATGTGAATGCAACAACAATTAATGAAAACAAGTCATTAATTTGAAAGAGAGCATGAAGGGGTATACAGAAGGTTTTGGAGGAAGAAAATGGAAAGGAGAAACGATGTAATTGTATTACAATATAAGAAATAAAAGAAAAATTTTAAACTGGACAGTTAGTAATTTAAAAGCTCACTGTTTGTTTCTCTTCCATACTTTCTAAAATGCCTTGTATTGTGCCTATGCCTTTTTTATTCTAAAAATATTGGCAGTATATTGGTAAAACTGACTACCCCCCACATTATATGTAATACATATGTATACACACATATGTACAAATATATAGAGTACATATATTTATAGCTACCTATGTGCTATACAAATGCCATGGATGTATCTAAGATGTGTACATACGTATTTATACATGATGTACATGTAAATGTATAGAATATACACATTACTATATTAACACATTTCTGTATATAATATATATGCATACAGCAGACTTATGTTTCTTGTGTTTTGATAATTCACGCTCCTGGTGATACAACCAGAATTACTTGGTCTTTTACTCAAAGGAAGGAAAACATCTCCAAGCTCTCATGAACCTGAGAATAGTCTCTGGGGCATCCTGACCTTGACAATGGGCTTTCAAACAATAAAGAAAACAGCCCTTTAGTTTACCTCATTTCACATACTAGAGATCCCTAGATAACTTGACGATAGCCACATGGAAACTCTGGGACTGGAACTTTTGGCCCCTGAATTCCAGTCTAGTGGCTTGGGTGCTATCATAACTGTCTCCCAAACAGGTGATCTTGATATATAACAATGATAGTGTTGGGGGCATTATAAAAGAAAGACCCAATGTAATACACTCAGCTATGACAATCTCTCAGCTCCCAGTTCTAGAAGTCAAATGCACAGAGTACATTTGGCATGGCATTAAATGCATATATTGCTCTAGGAAGTAGATGGGACACAATATCTGTAGCCTGTGGAGCCAGAAGTCCTTTCTCTAGCTTTTAGTTAAGTCAAAGTGACTTAGTCTCTCTGCCTCGGTCTGATCAACTGTGAAATAAGAGTGTTTCAGTCAACCCCAAATGATTGCTTTGAAACGTGAATGAAGACGTGTGTACCAGAATTACCTAACAGAAATGGACCTCGTTTGTACTTTAAATTTTCCTAGAAACCAAATGAGAGATAAGCATTTTATAAAACTCAGTGTATTAACAATGTCATTGTTCCAGAATAAAATCACTTTCTAAAATTAATGAGCAATTTTTCACTGGGTCTTGATGATCCAACGTGTGTCTCTGACAACAGTAGTCCACTCCAGGGCACTGAGACCGATAAGGACAGAAAGCTGGGAAAGCCCTAGTTCTTCACCTGACACTTTCATAGAGAGGCCCCCTCCCAACTCACAGGGAAGAAGTTCCTATGCAGGAAAAGGACAAGGAAGGCAAGCCTGAATTTGCAGGTGACATAAATACATTCATATTTTATCTGTTCATAATTTCATTATTCTCCCACAGGAAATAAACCTGGCGACCTTGGACACAGAAGCTATCTGAAAGCTTGGGCACAGACAGAGACTACTCCACACCACTGGACCTGAGGCCAGGCACCCCTGCCAGAACAATGACAGCAGCTCCAGCTTCCCTTGGCAATAGGCTTTGGGCTGGCAGCTTTACACATAGGTCTGCAGGCCTGACAATGAGCCCCCAAACAACTAGTGTTGGTATTGGAAAACTGGACACAAAGGAATGAGGGGTCTGTCAGGAAAGGGTGAGCCGAGATAGCCTCCAAAGGGAATCTGGGAAAAGCCGACCCAGGGTCTTGCTGTGCCTCTCACTCCTTCACAGTGCCTGGGATTACTGTGGGTGCTGGGAATCAAAGCTGGGTCCTTCAGGAAGAGCAGGAAGCGCCCTTAACCACCAAGACATCATCTCTCCAGCTTTTTTGTTGGATTCTTAACCAAAACTTATGTATCTAATAAGTCTTTGGTTTTAAGGCCCATTTTTATATCTCAAATGGAGGACAATATTTCTGTGAAGACTTGTACTGGCTAGACTGACAAAATGAATCCTCATCTTTTATAGATGGGTTCTAAGACTAAGAGGGAAGTCATCCATCTTCCTGCTTCTTCAACCAAAGAGACTGTTTCCTATGTGCTAGGGTGACACATTAAGAACTAGAAGGCTGCAGATGTCCTAGGTCCCTGCTTGACAATGTCAAAAACCAGGAATGGAAAACAAAGTGCCCATAGACTCTCCCACAGGGTAGCCTTCAATGTGTTTTGAATTCAGTCCATACTGTGCAGGCTGGGAGGTTCTTAGTGTGGGGCCTGCAAACCTCTCTTTCTTTAGCCAAGAGCTGGCCACTCTGGCTTCTCTATTCTTCATAGTCCAGCAAGTGCATCCCTGCTTTGGACTTGGCATTCTCAGCTCTCCGTTTTCAGAATGCTGTGCCCCAGGCTTTGTGAAACTGTCTCTTTCTTGCCATTCAGGTTTTATTTCAAATGTCAGCTTTCCATCAACTGTTTTCACATCATCCCATTTTAAAGTCCCCGTCCATTGTTCCAAATCACCTTTGCATCCACCTCTCCTCCCAGCCATGCAGAACACTGAGTCTCCTGGCAGTGTCTTATCTTCCTGAGATGCCCATTCCAGGGTATGTCATGATTCCTGGAACACTGTAGGGGCAGAGATCTATTTCCTCCAAACTTGTCAAACGCAGGGGCCAGTAAGGCCAATGGCTATGTTACTGAGAACAGATTTTAATTCAGCAAACAGGGAACATAGCAGTCTATGTGCTGAAAAGACTGTCAAAATGCAACATCTATTCTGTTCCAAGAGAGTCAAGAAGCCAGATGTTGAAAGGGGGCTTCCTATTGCTCGGTGATTGGACAAGATCACCCAGGAGTCTAGAAAACATCTTAATTAAAAAGGAGGGGCAGCTATGAAATAACCCTTCAAAAATATTTCAATTTTCTCCATAAGTCTCCTTATTACATAATTCACATTATGACTCAGACTCCAAATGTAATTAACTTTAATATACCCTCACAGTCCCCCTAGTCTGATTGTGAACGTATTCATATGAGAGGAAATAAAGCAGGCTAGCTCATGAGAAAAACAGTGGTGTCCATGTACCTCTGTCTTCAAGATACTATCGCAGTCTCTCCACCTGACAGGAGAACGCACAGCTGGCCCAAGAAAAGAAGTTCTCTAGAGGAAAGGACTTTGAAATTTAGCAAAAGAGATGGAAAGGAAGAGGTTGGTTGTTTGCTGAGCCACCACTGTGTGCCAGACAGTAAGCACCCAAGCAAAGATTTTCCCTGAGGCCTGCGACACCGCCAGCAACATTATTCACATTTTATTTCATATGTTTAAGCCATGAAAAGGTAGTACAGAATAGTGAAAATGCAAGGAAGCTCTGGCAATCGGACATTTAGCTATAAGAACCCAAATGGGAATTCCTACAGCTCAATGATACCACGTAAGTACATCACCTAGTAAGGACTCAGTGTGCCGCCCCTCTCTGCTTCTACATATATGTGGAAACTATATGAAACCACAGCTGTTGGGGGGTGCTGTGTCGGGAGAGTGGGCCTGGAGACAGGAGCATCGAGATGAACATGTGAGAGAAGCCAGTTTGCCGGGAAGGGCTGGGAATGCTTCCTGACCTGGCAGAGATGAAATAAACAGAACATATCTGAGATTAGCGGAGATTCATGGGCAGGACTGAGGCAGGTACTACTGAACAGACTGATAAGCAGTCGTGCGCCTCATGTCCCACATCCGATTCTTTGTCCTTGGACACAGGACCTGGAAAGCTTCAGTAAGCCACCCTGAGACTTGGATCTATGCCTATATAGATCTACGAAATGGGTCTAAGCCTACGGCACATGTGGGCAATCCAGTATAAAACATTACTCATACTCAACATGCACCGCAGTGAGGGGCTAGCACACTCAACAAACAGCAGTGTTTTGCTTTTCTCCCCATGGCATTTATGGAAGCACACTAATGTTCAATAGCCTCATCAAGGCCACAAAACCATGGAGCTTCAAACGTCAATGCCAGGGTCCTTCTCCAGGACCCTCACTTTGCCGTCCCTCACACTGGACAGGAAACTTCTCTGTGGACGCAACAAGTGCAATCCAGGCAGAGGTGAAAAAAGCGAGAGACGATGGCAGGAGGCCCCGGTTCTAATAAACTGCTGTGCAAAAACTGCTTCGTTCCAGTCTCCCATGGTGATGAGCGATTTAATTTTCTGGAATGTACTGAAACCTGAGTAGGGACAGTTTGAGCAACAGAACTGTCATTTTGTTTTTTATGCAACTAAACTGGGCAATCGAAAGCATCAGGTTATTTGTTCATCCTGAAGAGTCAAAAAACGTCTTCACTTTCATCTCTGCGCAGTGATTTAAGAGTCTGCTGCCGTGGTGTCGCATTTCCATCCTTGGCAGGGCATCGCGGAAGGCAAGGCATAGGAAACAGATTCAGTCTGTGCCTGTCAGTCTGCGAAAGGACATGGGTATTTCAAGACCTCCATAAATATTTATTTTCTTGAAATTGCCTATACATGACACTCGTCAGCCAACGTTGACGTTCGGCTTTGTTTGGAGTTATGATAATTGCTGTGCAGTAGGATGGACAGGGAAGGGTGCAGGGTAGGAAGACCAAAGGGCAGTTCACATAATGTTAATAAGTGTTCTCAGAGCGCATTTGCTGTCTGAAGAAAACAAGTAAAAGTGGGCCCAAGTTCCCTTCAAAGTGATTCATATTCTTGGGATGCTGTCCCTCCAAGCTTTCCGAGTTCCCTGGAGTCCTCCACAATGCTGATAGGTTCTAAATCCACAAAAGGTTACCTGTATAATGAACACTGCCGGACAGGATTAAGTTGCGGGGGAGGAGAGGCGCTGTATCTTGGCAAGGACAGGAAAACAGCATGTACCCTTGCAGGATCGTGGAATCCTATCTCCCCTACAGGGTAACTGGAAGTCAAGCACACAACAGTGTCCTCCCCTCCAAATACAAAATTCAACCTAATGATCCTGAGGAAGGGTTGGAAGTGACTCCAGCTTCTGTACCCAGCAGACCAGGCTATATCACAATCTGAAGAATTACAGCTATCCAAGCAGGAGTCTACTTCCAAACCATTTGTTTAGAGAAGAAAATGGCACTCCAAAGGTTGGGGGAGAGGTGTGATTCTTTGCATCCCTCAGTTTTCAGGGGCTCTGGCCTCCTGACCAGCCCATGGAATGGGCCTGCAACCTCCGTGCCTACGACCACTCTCAGTGTTTTAGCCCAGGGAAGAGCTGTGCTTTGTTTCCCATTTGTTTTTCTCTGGTGGACATAGCTTGCTCTAAACCCAGGATTAAGAACAATCCTGGTAGACAACAAAGAAAAAGACCAGTCTGGCCACAGAGGCGGAGCTATTCAAGGAAGACGATAACAAGAATTTGGAATTAACAGAGGATTTCCAAGCAAAGCCCAGGTTTCTGTCTCAGCTCTGTAATTTAAAACCTGCAGGACAGCCCTGAAACTCCTAAGAGTTTTGACCCTGTATTTTTCTTGTAAGGATTAAATAAAATAGTACATATGGAGCACTTAGGACACTGTTTTATGACGTAGTTCATATGGCAACGCTTCAAGCCATGGCGGCTAATTTTATCCCTAAAAATGCTGCACGGTATAAATAGGATCTAGGGAGGATAATTAGTCAAATGCATTTGTTCATGAGCCAAACTGCTGCAGTGACTCAACCAGACAGAAGCTAAAGGGAGAAAGGACAGTGGCACACAGACAGCATCAGGCTCTCTGTCTGAGGACAGCACAGAGTAGGGCCTTTGTAAGAGCCCTACCTTCCCAGACAAAGCGGAACAGCAGGTGCAAGTAACTGCAGCCCCAGAGAAGGGAAGGAGGCAGTGCTCCTTCTCAATGTGCTTCGTGTGCTGTTGTTGGGCACAGAAGGCAGCAATGACCTAAATAAATCCTTCATTACACACAGAAACACAGTGGCATAGGCAGCACACGGTGGAGCTCTGTGTAGGAGGGAGGACAGGGCCTCTTGTATTACTCTATGGCTGAGTGGGAATAGAGAGCTGCCAGTAGACTGTGTGCTGGAGCCGGGTGTTGTAGACTCTTCTGCGCATGGCTGTAGTCCTGCTCTAGCTGAGACTCAACCTCTGACACGTGCACTCTTAGCTGCAGGAGCCTTCCTGGGTAGGACAGAGTCATCCATCATGCCACAAGTGGCAAGCACTCACCAGTTCTTTTTTCCATTTTTCCAGAAATGCAAAGATAAAAGAGATAGAAGAGGCACAAAGGCCATGTACCAATATCTTTAGCTGTCATATTTGGGGACCATTTCACAGAAAGATAAACTTACATAAGCAAAGAGCAAGAACCACAAAGACATGCACAAGGCTGCTACACAGAGGAGGGTGGCATGGAATCCTGACTCCATACCTATGTACACAAACTCCTCTTTGGATCTGAGCTTTAGGCAGGGGAGACCAGAACAATTTGCAGTTGTAAACAAATGTATGTAAATCAAAGCAAAGCAAAGCAAATTCTTCCTTTTATACAAAACTCAGGAGAGGATTTGCTCATTTCTTAGGTCACTTTAAAGAAACCAACAACCAGGTCTTTTCGACATCTACACTTGAAACACTGATGCCCAATACGATTGTATTTGCAAGTCACTTCTTTGAGAAGGGATTTAGATGAGGTCATGCAGCTGAGGTCTTGATTTGAAAGGACAGGTATCCTTCTAAGAAAAGAAAATGAAATGAGTTCTTTACATGTCCAATACATGTGAAAACATGGAAGAAGGAAGCTGTCTGTAAAGCAGGAAGAAAAGCACATAAAGAAATGAGTTTCTCCACACCTTGCTCTTGAGATCTCATTCTTTAGGACTGTGAGCAATGAATGCCTGTCTTTTGAGCACCTATCCCTAGCATCTGTGTAGAATAGCTTCAGTAGCACAAAGTCCTCAGGGACAGAACAGCAGAACTAGGCTTTTTTCTGGAAGCCTTTCTGCTGTGTAAGCCCAGGACTGCCTGCTGGACCTAGGCAGGTGACATCATGTAGCAAGTCAGTTGTCTGTTAGGGGTTGTGGCAAGCAAGCTGGGCACATGATTGACAGCTGAGTAGCTACTGTCCACTCTGGCAGATGCCATTTGGTCTAATAGTCCAGTTTTTCTAGACTCGACTACAGATGGTAATGTGAGAAATATTGGTTTTTATTAATGTAATACATGAATAATTGTTGCTAAATAAGGAGAAGGTAAGAAAACAAAGATGGAGAGAAAACCAAACCTGTGATTTCTGCTTGGCTAAGATCTCCAGTTCTCCTGCAGGTGAGCACTCACGGTTCCCCAGTGGCTTCTGCAAGGTTTCTGTTCTTGCATAGAATTCTAGAGATACATAAACAATCTACGCTTTGTCTTTGAAGAGCTCTTTTGTGGAAGACACACAAAAAGGAAACTAGTTGCAAAGTTTCTGAGTGAACATGAAGAGAGACTCATGTAATTAAGAGGCTTAGATGGTAGAGAATTGGAGAGAAGCAGGCTGTACCTAAAAAGAGGCCACAGGGGAGGCGATACCTGGGCACAATCATGTAGGAGACCGGGTTCCTTAAAAGGGCATTCGTTTTAGGTTTTTTTTTGGAAGCAGGAAACAAGGGTATGTGTGTGCACCCTCTAACCTAGCATTTGCTGTGGGGCTCACATGCTGTTGGTGACTGTTGACAGAGATGAAATTTCAGGAGCCTGGGGACTCCATGGTGTAGAAGCCCAACAGAAGATGGAACACAACATTCTGAGTTTGACTTCCTGCAAGACTACTTCATTGGATAGATTCTATCTTGAAGGAAATTGCTGGAAATTCTTGGAAATTTCCATTCAGATATTTTTCTTTTATTGTGTGTTTGGATTATCAAGGACATGGAAAAACAAACATTTAGGCCAAGCATGGTGACATAAACCTGGAATCCTAATGCTTAGGAAGCCAAGGCAGAACGATTCCTCTCACAATGAGATCCTCTCTCAAAAACAAAGTAAAATGAAAGCCTAGCAATTTGTACACAGGCCCCTGCACGGACAAGGGAGCTAGTTGCCCTGACACAGCCCTGCAACATTTATGTTGAATAATACAGCCTATGGGACATCCCACCGGAGCAGCAAGGTGCGCCACAGAGTGTTTGTCGTTTCCGTGGTGATCTCACACCTGACTTGCAGGTGCAGCAGAGAGCTGCCCAACATCCAAAGAGAGGATGGTACCAAACATTGCTGGCTCAGGCACAACTCCAAACTTAAAATGAAAATACAATTTCTACGGAATGTATATCACTTTAACACCAGAGTAAAGTTGAAAAGTCCTATGTTAATATCACATCTTATCTGTACTGCCGAGCCCAATGAATGCATCAGAGAGAGAACAATGCCACAGATACAACCGCAGGCTGGGGAGATTCTCTGTGTATGCAAGTAGACCTGAGTCTGAATCCCTGGAACCCATGTAAAGCTCCTTGTGTATACCAGTGTTGCAACAGTGAGATGGGAGGTGGAAATAGGAGAATCCTGAGAAGCTCAAAGGCCAGCTGATCTGGCATGAACAACTATGAGCAAAAAAAGAGAAAGTCTGTCTTGAATAAGGCGAAAGGTGGACCTACACCTTAGGTGGTCCTCTGCATGTGTGGGTATGTGTACAACCACACACACACACACACACACACACACACACACACACACACACACACACACACACAGATATAAACCCATCATAGACATAGATGCATGAACACAGCACAGAAACACAAATCATAGTCATAGATGCACACAGAGACATCATATGCAGGCATGTCATAGACATAGGTGCACACACATACACTGATTTTTAAAGACAAAACTATGCCCATGAAGAACTCAGGAGGGAGGTTTGAATGGAAATAATCAAAGTCTGGCACCCAGTAGGTAGTGATTTCATAGTGAACATATCTTTTTCTGAATATAATGGAACTTCGCCCTCCCCTGCTACAAACACACACACCCATATAAACACACACACACACACTATGGTAAATTTTACTTTACGAGAGCAACAACATTTAAATGCTACTTGAGTGCAACACACCTTTGTTACATTTAGCCTTGGTGCTACAAAATTAATTATGCCTCAATCTTTCTAACTCAAACTTCAATTTATCCATAATGAAATTACTGTAAACAAGGGACACCTGTTTTGTTATCTTGCTCATATAAAAGCCATGCCATTTATCCATATGTAGTGTTGCCCTTGACATAACTCTGTTGGGTTTCTCTTATTATTTCTTACTATAACTTCAATATCTTCAAATCTAATATGATGACATTTGTCAACAGTGATCATTATGAGCCTCATCTTTCATTATTCCAGAATATGAATACTAAATGATTGATTTACACTTTGTACCTTTAAAGGATTACTTATTTTTACCCAGATAAAGCATTTGAAAAATGTTGTCATCAACAGGAAAATTTCTAGAGTCAGCTAGACGAATCCTGGCACTCACAATGGGAAGGTTTGGGGAGTTAACAGTTTGGCTTTGAATCCCAGCTGCACAGATATTCCCCTGTGTAACCCAGATCAAATCCTGTGATCTGTGCGCCTCGTTTTGTATCTGAGATGTGAAGATTGCAACATTACCAACTTTGTACGATTGTCATGAGAACCAAAGGAAGTGTTAACACAGAAAAGGCTAAAGAGAGGACCTGGCATAGAGAAAAACCTCATGAAATGTCAGCCATTGTCACTCTCTGACTTCTGTCTTCCACTGTAGTTGATAAAGGCTCTATCTATTCAGGTAGTCTAAGTAACTAACCTAGATAATCTCAGCCACACACAACAGGTCTCCACAAAAGCTCCCTTGCTTGAAAGGGCCATTGCATGGGAATGAATTTCTGTTATACTACTGTCAGGAGCTAGGATCCAGTCCAGCAGTGTGCTCTGACTTCTTTGTGACCTTGTTCAAGATTTGGGGATATTCTAGAGCTCGTTTGAACAGGGAAATAATTAGGATACAGGTTCTAACTATTTAACACACACCTTAAAAGGGAAATATTCAGAAATTAAGACATATTTATGTGCCTTAGTAATTACTCTAGATTCCAAACAGAATGATTCCTGCTCAGTTAGCCATAAAGCCTTATCACTTACCCAACCATCAGTCTGACAGGCACAGGTTAAAGGTAGCAACACATACCAAATTTCCATGCTGCTAAGGTGTTCTTGATGAGAAGTAGGGGAATAACATTGTTTTTAATAAGTAAATCTATTGTCTTCAGATCCTGGCTAACACTTACTCAATTAATTTTTATTGACCCAAAGATCTGGTTTAGAGTAGACCAAACAGACTAAACAACAGTCTATGAAAGATGCCTAATTATTACAAGAACAAAGTAAGACATGATGGCAGTAGATTGATACTTTCATGGATATGCTGAGGTTTGACTGTCCCTCCCTAAGAGCCCATTGTATCAGGAAACTATGAACAGTGAAACAATTACTTTCACAAGGAGGGGTAAAAGAATGGAGTTGGTGAGAATTCAGCAACTGAAAGAAGTTTGCAGTATACTTTTTGGAGATGACACTGAAGACCACTTGGGGGGGGGGGGTCTAATGAGAATAAGAACAAAGGTCAATGCATTTGAGTGATATCCAGACTCCAACACGGGGATAGGGAAATGTAAACATACAGTGATGTGCTTGAGTGACATAAAATTTAAGTCCTGGTTCAGGTCTGTCTCCCTGAAGGCTCCACTTCTCCTTCAGAGCCTCAGTTTTTCTGTCCAAAAAGTGAGAAAGGGCACCCGGCTGACCTACTTGGGTGGATTTAAGAATTAAATGAACTATTATAAAAAAATCATGCTAACTTTCTTGAAACAAGGTATATTTTCAGTAAACAGGAACTCTGTGATATGTGACCTTTTATAAGATGGTGATACTTGAAGAGAGAAAAAAATTAAAAGATAATAATGACAAGAATTTGGGGACAAAGGTCTAATCTCCAAAATATATAAAGAACTCAAGAAACTAGACCGCAAAAGGCTAATCAACTGAATTATAAAATAGGGCACTGAGCTGAACAGAGAATTTTCAACAGAAGAAGTTCAAATGGCCAAAAGACACCTAAGGTCATGCTCAACTTCCTTAGCGATCAGGGAAATGCAAATCAAGACAACTTTAAGATACCATCTTACACCTGTCAGAATGGCTAAAATAAAAAACACCAATAATAGCCTTTGCTGGAGAGGTTGTGGAGAAAGGGGTACACTCATCCATTGCTGGTGGGAATGAGAACTTGTGCAACCACTTTGGAAAGCAGTGTGGTGGTTTCTCAGGAAATTCGGAATCAATCTACCCCTTGACCTAGCAATACCACTCTTGGGAATATACCCAAGAGATGCCCTATCATACAACAAAAGTATATGCTCAACTATGTTCATAGCAGCATTGTTTATAATAGCCAGAACCTGGAAACAACCTAGATGCCCTTCAATGGAAGAATGGATGAAGAAAGTATGGAATGTATACATATTAGAGTACTACTCAGCAGTAAAAGACAATGACTTCTTGAATTTTGCATGCAAATGGATGGAAATAGAAAACACTATCCTGAGTGAGGTAAGCCAGACCCAAAAAGAGAAACATGGGATGTACTCACTCATATTTGGTTTCTAGCCATAAATAAAGGACATTGAGCCTATAATTCGTGATCCTAGAGAAGCTAAATAAGAAGGAGAACCCAAAGAAAAACATATAGGCATCCTCCTGAATATTAACCTTCATCAGGTGATGAAAGGAGACAGAGACCCACATTGGAACACACACAGGACAGAAATCTCAAGGTCCAAATCAAGAGCAGAAGGAGAGGGAGCACGAGCAAGGAACTCAGGACCGCAAGGGGTGCACCCACACACTGAGACAATGGGGATGTTCTATCGGGAACTCACCAAGGCCAGCTGGCCTGGGTCTGAAAAAGCCTGGGATAAAACCGGACTAGCTGAACATAGTGGACAATGAGGACTACTGAGAACTCAAGAACAATGGCAATGGGTTTTTGATCCTACTGCACGTACTGGCTTTGGGGGAGCCTAGGCAGTTTGGATGCTCACCTTACTAGACCTAGATGGAGGTGGGTGGTCCTTGGACTTCCCACAGGTCAGGGAACCCTGATTGCTCTTTGAGCTGATGAGGGAGGGGGACGTGATTGGGGGAGGGAAATGGGAGGCGGTGGCGGAGAGGAGGAAGAAATCTTTAATAAATAAATAAATTAATTAAAAAAAAGAATTTGGGTTTTTAAAGAGCTAGTTTTCTATCTCCTTAAATAATTTTCCTAAGTATAGGAGGGAATTGAAACATTTCAAACACACTTTTGAAAAAAAAGAGTTCTTTTTTTTCCTCAAAATACAAAAATGTTGCATACTGTTAGCTACAAAAGAAACAATAACAGAAAAAAAAAAGGGAGACTTTAGAACACAACTGTTCCTTGCCTAGTGTTCATGAAGGACACCTATTAGGAGACAATTAGTCATTACTGGAGACCTTTATAAAAACTACCCAGGTAAGGAAAGAAAGTAAGTGATGATAATCCACACACAGATCTGCTTGAGTCAACCAAGCCCAGCCCTAGTGGACATGCAACCAGGTTCCCACATGTGGCCTGATGCCAACCTAAGGACCCTTCTGCAGATTCCTTTGGAATACGTGTGATGAAGTTGAGACTGAGGACTGGGATCAGTACAAGCAGGCTCAACCTGCAAGGTTAACAAAGTAATGGTGTCCTGGGAGTAGAAGCCTTTGAGCCCTGGGAGAGCTGCTTCACAGACAGGCACTGGGAAGTGAGCCCAGCCAAAGAGAGAGCACTGGGAGCAATGGCCTTGACCACACAATGGACATCTGCACAGGCTGTGTTAAGGTGGATAGGAGACAAAGGGCAGCTGTGCATCTAAACTCAGGAAGTCTAAACTAGCACATGTGATTGCCCTCAATGTTGGTGTTTCTATTTATAACAAATGAGCTTTAAATTTGTAATACCAGTACTTTCACTTCCCAACTTCAGGGACCACGTCCCTCTGTTGAACCTTGCTCAACAGATCCGTCTACATACATTTCCTTCTCAAGGGCATTGTTGCACCTGGACTCAGTGCAAGGCATCAAGAAGCATGCGGTGTTGTTTGTCCTGTTGTCTGGGACCCAGGTCCTCAGGGATATCGCCAAGTCAACAGTGGTCATAACCATGTCACCTAAAAAAGTAGTGCTCTCTCAGCACAGGAGAGGTATCCATACTTATTCAAGGTGCTTAAGCTTGAGATGAGTGCCTACTTCTCAGCATTTCCTCCATGAATTGCTTGTCTTGTGCAGGCTGGCGACAGGCCTCTGCACACTCAAACCTTTCAGGGATCCTGAAGAGAGCAGCCACTGTTTCAAGCAAAGCCCATCATCAGCTTAAAGGGAAAGCAAACACACACCAACGCAGCAAACACAAAATGGCTCCTAAATTTGCAGGCCAGGTGACATATCCATTGGTGTTCTGTCACTCGAGAAGTTAAGTATAGAACCACCATATACCTAGAAAAGAGATCTGTGCTTTTCTCCACAAAGGAAGTAATTTGCCATGCATTAGAAGATCACCCAGAGAGACCATAAAGAAGGACCCGGTGTGAACTCGGTAAGAAGAAGACACGGTCTCCAGACAGGAAGCAGTGTGCACCAAATGTGGGGATACTCATATCACTGAAATCCAGAGCCCCCGCCATCACATTCCAGACAGGAAAGTGGTGAAGGATTTTACAGTGTCCAACTTGGAAGCTCATTAATACTTTCACTTTTTAAAAGCAAAACAGATTGAGAAGGGAGAGGTTTTACACACCTACTGTATGCATTAAATGCTCCGACTAATTAAATGGACTGTCATTAAAATCACCATTAAATGCATCATTGCACTTAATCTTGAGGACTTAAAAAGAAGGTGGCAGGGTCCCTTGTGTTTTCATTCAACAGTTATTATGTGTCAATAACAATCTGCTGGGCTTTGGGAGCTGTAGACAAATGCCCCAAATTCTATAACTTCATCTCTTGAAATAGACTTAATATTAAATAAATGGGCAAAGAGAACTGTGCAATTGAAATTATGAGTGAATACCTAAGGAAGAGAGAGATAATTTACTTTTCAAGGTGGCCTCTGCACTGAAACCTTATGTTGTGGGATGAGATCGCTTCTACGTCCAAGAGTCCAACCCAACAGTTCCTGTGATTCCCCTTTGCATGTGGGGACAGGGAGGTTTCTGCTTATCTCTGAGTTTTGTGAATATGACTCAGGATGTCAGGAGAGACTAACAGGGAGAAATGTTGCAGGCTGCAAACGATTGCAGATGTTATGGAGCCAGAGGAGAAAAAGAGAGGAAAGCAGAAGAATAAAAGATCTGTATTTCAGCTGAACATAGCAATAAAAAAGAAGTTATGAGCCTCAGCCTGATCAATCACTGACTGCCGTGTACAAACACAGCTGTAATAGTTGCTCAAAGTAAGTGGGATCGATTCAGGGTTGTCATAGTCAATTAATTTTCTGCTTTCATCGTTGCAAATGCCTCTGTGCCTCAGTTTCCTATTATACACACACACACACACACACACACACACACACACACACACACCTATTTACCTTTGGGCTAATTTCTGGCTGCTAGGAACTATTGGGAAAATCTAGAGATTTTTTTTAAGGTTTCTCTTTCTGTTTAAAGGAAAAGGGTGGTTCCCCCAACTTAATCTCTTCTTGTTTTAGAGCCAAGTGATGAGATCACCTGTGTGAGGGAAACTATTCCCTTTCACCACCGTGGAGTGGGGCACCAGCACACAGAAGGGGCAATCATCTATTCTCAAGATGGCACTCTTCATCTGATTTTCAGCAAAATCTGTCTCTCCGGCAAGAGAAACTAATAATAAGCATTAGATGCCACCATGTTGATACCGGCTATGTGCCAGGCTTCCTAGTGGATGCTTTACATACATTACAAATAAGATTCCTCGTCAAATAGAAAGACATTTTACAGATAAGACAATGAAGGTTTTTAAATGCAAAGTCACTTCCCAAATGTGAAATACAATGAAAAACACTTCTTAGGAAATATCCTCAGGGATATTCTCTTGTGCCCAGAGTCACTATGAACGTCAGACTGCTCTGGGGACAGAGCTCTAGCTAGCTCTGTGTGGTCTTACTCTTCAGTGAGTTGATAAAGGATGGCTCTATTGGCCCCATGAAGCGATCATTCACACAGTGTGTGCAGGAGTTGAGAGTAGCACGGGGAGAGAGCATTCTCCCTGAAGACCCATTCCCACAGAGCACAGAGCAGACAGAATGCCACTCTGACATGCTCTCCAAAAGTTAATTTAAACAATGCAAATGTAAAGCCCAGGCAAAGAGAAGCCTCACCTCCCCAGAGGTCCATGGGGGCACAGTGGCCAGTCCCTCCACAAGGTGGCACTAGGCACTCTTGTCTTTTCATCTGCAATTTCACACTGCACAAGGATCCCGGCTTCTCCCCAGCTTGACAGTTAAAGCTTTCTATTCCTTTCTCTCCGTGTCAACAGCATTACCTTGGGAACCTGTGCTGTGGGACACTGAACGGAGGTGGCGTTAACCTAAGTGCCTGAATGAAGATGTAAGCAGAGCCTGCTGAGGACAGTCTGGTCACATATTACTGGATTCCCTGTCCCTAAGTTCAGGTTGTTTGCTGCTCATGGGCTTTCTGTTGTCTCACCTCCTCCTTTCTCCCTCTATCCTCTGCTTCTTTCTCTCTCCATGTTTTCCTCAGTACCCGGTGCAGATATGAGCCCCTCGCATTCAGGGCTGTTCACCCCAAAGAGGGGATACATTTATGTGTATAAACACGACTATTTAGAAGGAATCTTGGTACTGTCAATTTAAGCAACAGTATTCAGTTCCCACTAGGACCCATTATCACTCCTGCCATGTTCTTTGGTTTTGTTCTCTTTTGTTTTTAAAATCAGGTTTACAGTATCAGGCATGGGTTCTCTCTGGTGGGGCAGGTCTCAAATCCAACCAGAGAACACATGATTACACACATCACAGGAGCACCACTGTCACACAAGCTACACCTTGCCTGGCAGCTGGTTTCACAGATTCACAACTGTGTAGGACCATTGATTGACATCTCCTCCCAAGTCCCCAGCAGTCTGTAAGGCACCTTCTGGGACTATGAACACTAGCCCGCAGATGGGGTGTTTCCACTGCCATTCCGGTTTGCTTCTTCAGTGGTATGCATCCAAGGCAATGTAGTATCTTTAGCGACACTGTCTTATCATCTAGTTCTGGCCGACAACCAAGAAAATGATAAGAGTTTGTACTTTTTGAGAAATCCCTGACCAACAACTCATAAGGAAGTATCTCATCTCTGGCATGAGTTTTTATTTTAATAACCCATGGCTTCTAGGGGCAACGTTTCCCAGCCAGTCTGGGCATTTCCCTTCAAATAGCTTATTAAAAAATAAAGTATATATTTTAATTTGGTTACAAGATAGTAGGTTTCCATACAGTTTTTTTTTTTTAATATCCTTTCATTTGCTTAACCCTCTTCCCTCCTGCCTTGTGTCTCCTATCCTCCCACCCATTTGGGTTTAATCTTCCCTATATCCCCTCACCCTCGCTCTATCTTCACAGTGTTTGTGTTTTACTATTCTTTCCTCCTTGTCCCATAACCCTCCCCATGGCCTCTTTCTAGTTTCCTGGATTCTACAGGTTCTGCAAGCAAAACACATAAATTAGGGATTCTAATACTAGGTCTATAGAGATGGCCTTGCAGCCATGTTTACATTCAATAAGAGCCCGACTTAGTGGACCAGTACTCCTCTGGTTGACGTTCCTTCTTTACAGAGACTGCTGAGAAAGATACGGCTCATGATACCATGGCCATAAAGAGAGAATGTGTGTCTGAGTTACTAAATACATACCAGGTTCTGGTTCCCTCTTTTTAGAAGGTAAATAAGGTCACCTAGGCTAGGTTGTTCCTTGCTTAACTCACCAGGGAAAACATTTCTCTTTCATCTTGGACTGTTCCCCTAGGCTAAACCATTTCACCTTTGAGATTGCAGTGTAACCCTTTTTTTAGCTTCATATGATGCAGAGTTTTCAAAAAATAATTTTTGTAAGACTCAGGAACCTAGTAAGACTTCGTAATATATAGGATCGAAGACACACTTGACCACAGTTAGACCCCAGGACTCAGGGATACTAAGCACACACCCTACTGCTGATATATACTCTCAGAGCACGGTAAATGAATCCTTAAGTGTCTGGGCTATACCTCAACTGTTCTTTATTATTTATCTAAAATTCAAATTTATTTGGCAGTCTTACATTTCCATCTGCAAAGTCTACCAGCTTTATACAAGGCGACTTTCTGAGCATGGCACCAGGCACTTTGATGTCCTTATGTCTTCGGGATAATGTTGAGAAAACTAAGGTCCTGAAAAGTTGCCCATTACTGAAAGCCAACACAAGAGCATATTGCCAGCAAAACCAAAGTAGTTCCAAAATAAAGCCTCAGTCCCAATCTTCCCTGACAGCCAGTCCCTCCCTCCTCCCTAGTCTGGAGAGGGTCTGTTGAGAAGCCGCGAGAGTCAAGGGCAAACCCGTTTTCTATAGGAGACTCCCAGCTTATTCTGCTTCTTGCCTCTGAAGTCGTTATTTTTTCTGAGCACAGCAAGGCGAGCGTGCCTTTTCATTTCAGCTTCATCTGCAATCACCTTTCTCTCACTGTATTCTAACTGCTGATATAGGAGTTTGATTGACTCTCCTAAATGAAAGAATGAAGACATTTACATAAAACAACCTACTGCAGGGCTTACATGCACTGAATCTGCAGGAATTCCAGGGGAAAGGCGACAGGACGCAAAGTGCTGAAGTGGAACTTCTCGATGGATGAAAGGAGAAGTGAACAGTTTTCAGGCTAAGTGCCTTCCTTCTTTTACAGCGTGTGGGTTACTCATTCGGTCCTCCGGGGGATGAATAATCTCCAGCTATCTGCTCTGCACAGGTAGAGGATTCTGGAGGCGGGTCCACCGGGTCAGCTTCAGGCAGGGAATGGGGGAAAAGTGACGCATTTCAAGGCCTCAATTTCCTTAAATGTAAATCAAGGAAGCTGAGCTCTTCCCTCCACTTTTGCAGGGCCGAGAGGGGAAAGAAAGGAGACAGCTGGTATTATCACCAGCTGCCAAAGCAAGGGCTTATCATCACTACATTCTTTAGGAGTCAGGGGGTTTGCATGACTATGGTGTTCTCAGCAATGGGCTCCTGCTGAAGGGTCAGTTACTCAGCTGAATTTCTACATTGGAGACCTTAAAACAATTTGTTGGGTTCTCAATAATTAGATCTGTACCAATTTTGACATGTTTGATTATTTTTTCTTTCCTTCTTATTTTGGTTTTTCAAGACAGGGTTTCTCTGTAGCTTTGGTGCCTGTCCTGGAACTAGCTCTTGTATACCAGGCTGGCCTCAAACTCACACTGCCTGTGTTCGCCTCCCGAGTTCTGGGATTAAAGACGTGCGCCACCACTGCCCAGCTTATTTCTATTCTTTTCTCTCTAATATTGTACTTTTTTTTTCTTAAATATTCCTTCCTCATGAAACCCTCTGTCATTTCCCCAAATGAAGACTCTTGGGGTTCTCTTTTGAGCCAGTACTTGAGAGCAGACGCGGTGGCATTCTAGAAACTGAAACAAACACACACCTCCAGGTCTCTGCTCTCATGGAGCGTATCTCCTTGTGGGGGAGTGTGACATAGTAAGCAAGTGAGTCAGTCAAGTAGCAGGATAGCTATAGCTGAGCACGTTCAAGAGCTACACAATGGTCTTAAGACAGTACTGGTGTGAACAAAGGGGGTGGTGACAATAGAGGCTTATCTGAGAAGAGGCCACTGAAGAAGGCTCACATTCCACACCTTTTATGCACGACCTTGCTAAGTCCTGTGACTGTTCACTAAGCTCTAAGTTCATCAGGAACCTAAACCAGCCCTTCATTTCCTGGACAACTGCCTATCAGCCAAGGTCAGGCAGATTTGGAAGGTGGAACATCAGAGTCTCCAAGGGCGCAATCACACTTCATACTCAGATAAAAAAAAAAAAGTGAAGACTTGGTTTCTGAAAGACAAAGAGAATTTCTCTAGTAATATTGTTTCTATAAAGTCAGTACTGAACAAGGAAATCAATGCTCCAAAGAAATCTTCACTAATAATGGAATCCAGGCATGGAAAGCACACATGTAAACTATTTCTGGCACATATGCAAATTCACTGTTCGACTCAAAAGGTGCTGAGCACCAGTGACCCGAGCACCGACTGTCCACAAGCACATTTTCTCCCCTCCCCTCCATAGCTCCAGTGACCTAACCCCAGTGATTCTGGACTGATGTCTTCCCTGTCAGTCTGTTGCTTGATTTGGTGATTCAGCATCCCATTTAACACCGTGGTACCAGAAGGATGCTCAAAGAACATGACCACTCATCGCTTTAAAAACACTAGATATTAGAGGAATACCAGAGATGAATTTGAAAAATTGCAAAATGCAATCAAGTCTCCATATTCCCATACTGAAAACTGTTTTGTGTCAGATAGTGAAACTTGCTAGTGACTATAGTGAACTAGAACCTACGGAAGGCCTCCCAATTTAACAGGTACCTGGCATTTTGTATCTCACTTCCCTTAGTGTATCCCAATGTAAGTAGGAGAGAGTTTCATTAATTCTCTCCCTTCGCCTCCTCCACTAGGAGAGGTGTGCAGGGGTGAAGGTTTCCATCTGTTTTATTCCCTGCTGTGTTAATGGTAGGAAGAACAGTGAGTGTTGCCTGGCTGGAACTCAGCAAATGACTTGAAGGTGTAAATGGGATTTTGAAACTGCTTACTGAGACAGGGACCACAGGCATCCCCAAAGGACTGAAGCAGATGCTCCATCCTCCACGTGGAAGGAAGTGATTACAGCCATCTATCCCCCTTCCCCCACACTCCTGTTTTTATTGTACAGGTAAGATCTTGAGTGTCACATTCCAACCCAAATTCCAGTCTATCCCAGGCACCGGAAAAGCCATATACTGCAGGCTGGTGGGAAAGCTCCGAGAAGAAAAAAAAAAAAAAAGCTCTGTTGGGCCTACAGGTACTAGAACTTGATGTTAGTAAATTTTATGTAGAACTACGAACCTGCAATTTATCTTAAACAGTAAAAAAAAAAAAAAAAAAAAAATACCTGGTACCTGGCAAAGTTAGGCCACAGGTTTCACTGGCCACCAAGTTGGATTTGAGCTCTGGGCCTATGCTTCCTTCTACCCAGGCTGCTCCTTATCTAGCAGCTAAAGGCACTGCCATTTGCGACCCCTGCTGGAAAGTTACCAAAAAGCAGGCGGCATGCTGGAGAAAAAAAATCAGAAAAAAAAAAAAAAACAAAACGTCCTTTGGGATCTATTTCTGTTATGTTTAAGGCATTCCTGGGAAGAATAATGTATTCATTTTTCCTAGTCCTCTCCTGGTAGCACATAACTATTGACAAACTATGGCCCAGTAAATATTATTCTAACGGCCTGCGAAAGCTATGGACTTAATTCCCCGTGGGTGGAGGGAGCTGAGAAGGCTTCAAGCCAGAGGCAGTCCTGAAGATGGATCGTGGAGGCTGCGTGCATCAGCTGCTTACAATGCGGCTTGACTCAGACACAAAAAGGAATTTGCTTGAAGACTATGTGTTGCCTCTAGGAACTAATGAGATGCTGAAAAATCCAGGATTGGAAAATGAGAAGGAATGAAGGGAAGGGAACCAGACTCCAGGGATCATGTCAAGATGGTGCCCCAGGAATGGTTCCGTTGGGAGCACATCTTGAGATGTGGATGCTGCTGCTGCTGACGCCAGCCACTCGATCCATGACCCAAGTGGGTGATAAACACTCAGCAGTTCCTGTGTCCTTAAACTGCTCCCTCCAGACTCCAATCCCCTGGTGGGATCATTTAACTGAACGTGCATTCAGGGTTGCAAGGTGCAAACTAGGGAAAGAAACCCCACCTTCCACTAGGAGCATCTCTTTGAAGCAAGACGTGTTTAGAGAATATGATATCTGGTTGCTGGGTACCTTCCAGTCATGTAGCAGGACTTGGAGTGGTGATAGAGGGAGAGGCCCCCAAAGCAGTACTGAAGATTGTAATGAGAACACATAGATCTGCACTCCAATCTGGAATCCTCTGTACCTTTAGAGAACTGACAACATTTCCTAATCTGCAGATTCTCAATTGTTAAAATAGAAGTGATGCCATCTGCTCTCCCGAATAGCTGCGCAGATTCCGCTCAATCATTCATTCACTTTCACAAACACATTTAGGGACTGCCTATTAAGTGCTTGATACTGAACTAGGCTCTGGGGACATATTTTGGGAAGAAAAGAGAAGAAAAAAGAAAAGCAAGCACTCTGTGCAGATGACCAAGTTAGACAAGGGAGCCCCACAAAATTGGTCATGCTTTGCTCTGCCCGAACTGAGTCGTTGCTCTTTAACTTTTCTGGTTTTGATTAAATGATTTTAAGTTACTCCCTCTAAATATATCTCCTAAAGATCCATATACATATTGAACTTAAAAGCAAAACTTCAGTAAAAGGGCAAGGGATGTAGGTCAGTTAGTACAGTACTTGCATAGCACACTGGTTTGAATTATAGCACCACCATAATTGGGTGCTATACTTCATATCAATAACCCCAGTACTTGGAGTTGGGTACAGGAGGACCAGATGATGTCCAAGGTCATCTTTAGCTACACAGCAAATTTGAGGTCAGTCTAGGATATGACTTTCACGAAAAAAGGAGAAAAATAATTCTAAAACTGAACATTGATCCTGAAAATTAATATTATAATTCTTAGTAACAGTGGCATTCAGTGCTGATGTAATTCGTGTAGAGCACACATAAGCCAACACTTATTAAATCTGCCCTTGTTTAATGTTTAGTGAGTGTGATGAGCTCAGATATACCCCAATCACAATTAACATGAACATTAACTAGATATGAAATAAAAATGCCAGCATCGTAAATTAGATAAACAAAATTTCACAAGTGTTATAGTCGGTGAAGTGTCTTTTATGTGTATTTTATTACTTCCTCTTCATCATTTTCCAGTCACTAATCTGCAGGAAGGGCTTTGAGGCTTAGAGAGAGAACACTGTAGGCCTAAGGTCGTGGGCCTTACCCCAGCCTGCTTTCTCTTTCCAGAAAGGCAGTATAGACAGAAAGCAGAAGGCCTTGTGCCCAGGTTCGGGACTACAGAACAGCAGTGTTGCTCTTTTCTAGCCGCAGCTGCAAAGTCCCAACCTTCTGCCATACCTAGGAAGCTAGAACACTTGTCCCAGAGCAGCCGGAAAGTGCCACACTTGCCAGCTGAGATCCTGGAGATGCTGTCTAGATTCTTGTGACACGCACAGGTTAAAACCCATCAAAGCATCCACATGTTTGACTGTCCCTGCCTCTAAATCTAATGACTTGGGGGAGAACCTGTCTCAGTCCTGCTAATTGCTGTGTGCCACCAAGGGCGTATGCTTAGTCTCAGAAAGGCCGAGCGCGAAGTTAAGCAGCACCTACCCATTCTCGGGTGCTTTCAAATCGCTCCTGAATTTTAACTTAAGACAGGAAAAGTTCCCAGGACGCTTTTTCCTTCAGAGAGTCCCTGGGATTTTTCAAGGCAGAGAATTTCTTATAAGGATGAAAACACAAGTCTCAGCTATATAAAGGAGTTTGAGAAAGGCAAAGCTCATTGTGTTTAACAAGGTGTAGAAAGACGATAATCTGCTGCAGGGATAAAGCCTCTGCTCCCACGCCAGCAGCAAGGGCCTTCAATGGGTCCAAAATCCCCTTTGCAAGACCAAGGCATCACTTTCTCACCAGCTTCTCTGCTCAAAACTTCTCATCTTAAAGATGTGCTGCATTGCAATGCGCAGCAGCTTGGCATAGGATGTGAAGCCCAGAAGCAGAGCCCAGCCCCGCTCACTAAGACATCTCTGGCTGCTGGCTAATTAACTGCAGAGACTTAAGAGTGCTTAGTCAGGAAGCTGTCCATCCCTGTCGAACAAGAGTTAGATGGGTAACTGACACCAAGGAAGCTCTTTGAAAAGTTCCCCTCATACCTGGCTGTGGAGGAGGGAGGTGCTGGGCAGAGGGTTACCTTACATAACACAGTGGTCCATTTCAACCTTATTTTTCCAGTTCTGTGAGTGGAAAAATCTAAGCACACTGGAAATAAAGAACAGCACAGTGATTTGGAGCTTAAGCACTCATCTGGAATTTTGGAAGGCCCGGCTAATTCGACCTGTACTCACTTTGGCTGGGGAAGTAGAAGGCAAGACTAATTCCCAGCGTCAAAAGGAATTCATGCTTTAAAAATGCAGGGCTTGGGGGTGTGGAAGTTGAGCTATCTCTATCTTCTTTTATTAAAAACTAAAGTTAAATATAGAATACCTGCAATTAACTCCTGGGTGGAAGCCGGTAATTGAATTTCAACAAATACAATGAGATTTGAGAGCAAAACTGAGACCACAGGATTTTGTTCTCACTCCAGCCCCTGATGAAATAGCCAAGGCTGGGGAACATGGGGACGGGGTGGAGACCTGCTCCCCAGGGGTGGGAGTGGGGTTCTAGGGGCTGGGTCAGCCTTGGGTGTCGGTGGAGCTTTCCTGAGAAAGGTGAGCGCAGACTGAAGCAGCCACACACTCCCCTTCTCCCTCGTCAACTCTCTCCTCTCCTCACCCCAGTTCCTGGCTAGCAAGAGACTGCTTCTGGGAGAGCAGCTTCCAGAAGGTGGATCCAGAGTTGTCTCCTTGGGATCCCCCTCAGAGCATCTTAGCATAGTTATGGATAAAAATAGCCCAGGATAACATAACGCGGAGGGAAGAGGAGGAGTAAGTCTCGCGCAAAGCAAGGCAAGGCAAGGCAAGGCGAAGCGAGGATACCACAGCTTCTGCATAGTGGGGGTTAGAGAGAAAGGGTGCTACTCCTTTTCCGGAGGAGAGCCCTGCGTGTGCAAACAAGATCGGGTGGCCCCTTAGCTTAGGTTGTGTCATTCTTGATTTGAAGCACCCACAAATAATTGCTGAGTCTGGCACAACCCACCAATCCCTGGCCTGCATCTGGCTTCGGCAGTGGTTCTGAGAGCTGGTCGTCCAGTTCCAGGAAAGGCAGGTTCCAGAAGCGGAAGCAGCGAAGTCCACTGCTGCAAATGCGGGGTGTTTGGGGGGGGGGAGGCGCACCTGAAGAGGTCGGGTTATGAGTAAGCCCTGCTAATTCTAAATACAGGCTCCCCTGGTTTGTGTCCCGACATCCCTTAACATGCATGCCCCAATCCACCTCTTCTATCGGAGATACCCGGAATAGAAACCAGGTGGGAAAAGAGTAAAAAGTAATATGAAAATTCAAGAGCCGTTTAACTGGCTTTCTTAATACTTACGGTCCTGCCTGCCGCCTGCCTCTTGGAGTACCCAGGAAGGTGCTCTGTCTCCCCATTACAGCTAACGAACGCAAAGGCACAGCAGACCAAGGCTTTCTCATCCCAGATGCCCCATCCCGGAGTGACTGGAGTCAGCTGTCCCCACTGCCCAGTTCTCCACCCCAAGTGGTACCCTGGCTCGCCAAGCGCAGCGCTCCAGCTGCACTTGCACAGGGTCCTAGAGAGAATCCACGGCGCCAAGCAGCGGGCAGCGACGACCCTCCTGTGTCAGGTAGGGACACAAGTGAAGTCTTTTAAGAGTCAGAAACTCCGGTCCCTTATAATCCTTCTCGTGAATTCTAGAGATGAGGTTCTAGGACAGGAGTCAGAAGGATTGGAAAACCCCGAGTCTTCCTTCCGTGTACTCTCCACTCTGTTTGAGCCTCTGCTCGCTCACCTTAGGCTTTGGACTTGCCCTAAGTCGGGACACCAGAAGAAGGTGCCTAGGCAACCCTCACCAGCCACTCCCCAGTCTGACACCTTTACCCCTGGAGCGCAGCGCTCACCTGAGTCGGGTACCCGTCCAGCCGGTCAGGCGCCCTCAATCGTCTCTCCGGTCGGGCCATGAGCAGCACCGCCTCCGAACACCTGAGCTCCTCGGAGCAAATCCCCAGTCACCTCGGGGCAGGCGAGCGGGGAAGGGACACAGTCACTCACCGAGCGAGACCCGGCGGTGGCGGCAGCTCCTGGCTGCAGCGCGCAGAGGACCTTGCAGATAGGCGTTTTGGTGCCGGATCCGAGAATGGGAGGAGCAGGAGGAGGAGCAGAAGCCGGAGGAGGGGACAGTGGAGGCCGACTCTCCGGGAGAAGGCAGAGGGCAGAAGAGGATCACGAGCGCCCACTGCTGCCGCGCTGGCTCCGGTGCTGCCCTGAGTACCGCCTCCCAGTGCGTCCGTGAGAGCCTACTTTCAGCGACCTAGCTTAACACCCGGTTTCTGACCTTCTAGGTCCCGAAGGAGTAGTCTCCGCTGCTCACCCAGTTAGGAGACAGCTCCTAATTTCAGTCTAAAGGGAGAGACCAGCACAGCCTAGTGGGTGGGCGTGTGGCTTGGGTGACTTCATCAACCTTACAAACCCTGGACTCCCAGTGCGCTCTCTGTCCCCAGCTAGGTCTCAACGGGGGCCATACGTTCGTGTTAACCTTTCGCAAACTGCGCGTGGTCCCCAAGACTCTTGCAGTACCTACGTGTGTTTGCATGAGTGTTTCCTACCGGCAGGTGACCCGCCTTAGGCTCCTGTGCTCGGTACGCAGTCCCGGAGGCCTCCAGAGCCCTTTGCCCCATCTTGCTCTGCGGTGGGGACAAGAGCCGCTTGAAGATCTAGCTTCAGAGGGTACAGAGTCGCCATCAAATACCCTCTCTCTCCTTCGGTTTCTCCTCAAAGAGAATTGGAACTTAACTAGGATAGCGCGGAGGATTCAGCTCTCCTTTAGCAAAAGTAACTAGGTTGGCAAATTTCACCTCTGAAACTAATCAAGGACTTCCTGCGTTCCGAAGCTGCGAGGTTTTTGTGTGAAAGCCAACCTGCATATTGTGACTCAACTTAAGAACTGGAAAGCAGGGGAGCTAGAATCTCCTTGGAGACATGGAGCTGCTTCAGCATAAGCAAGGCACCTTACAAAGCAAGTTACCGAAAGAAAAGAGGGGCGGGGGAGAGTGGGGGGTGAAAGGAAGGAGAAAGAAGGAGCCAAATACAAATCAAAACGACTTCCTTTAGCTTTTAATATCTTCCATATCTTAAAAATTAGAATATAAATATTTATCATTTGCATTTCTAGAATCAATATTCTCTCATCCAAGGGGGAAAATTCCTTTGGGGAATTGACCACTTAACTTGTGCAAAGATTAGCCTAGGCCCTTTTAGAAGGCAAAGGAATGCCCAGTACAGCATATTGTGTCGGATAAAGCCAGAAGCATCTTGAAGACCTAGACCGCTTAATCTTTGAGTAAATGTAAAGTTGGCATGCCCATATAGGGTAGAAAAAAAAATGGATTTACAAAAGTCACTTTAAATCTGTATCTTGAAAAACCTTAGCATGCAAAATTTACATTAGATTTAGAGACAGCCTTTTCCCCCATTTTACAAACTTGTAGGAAAATCCTTTAAATGGCTGAATTATGGTCTACTTAAGCTTCTACCAGACACCAAGTACAGTGAAGATCAGGAGTCCTTCAACATAGGGAAGGGTGTTGATGCCCTAAGTTGGCTAAGGTTATTTTTCCTCTGAGACCAGTGGGTTTCAGTGCTTGGCACAGGGTTTTGAATTTCTCAAGTCATCCGTGAGACACAGACAATTCTTCTGTTCACACCCTGGAAATCAGAGGACAATCAACCAGCTTTCTTAATTACCTATCACAAAACCTCAAAAGAACCTAAAATCCCAGCCCTGGGCTCAAAGTCTCTATTAGTCACCTGTGGTGATATTTTGTTTGTGTTATAACTGATAAAGCTTGCCTGAGGATCAGAGTGTAGAGCAAGCCACTAGTTAACCATAGAGACCAGGCAGTGGTGGCACACGTCTTTAATCCCTGCACTCAGAAGGGAGAGGCAGGTAGGTCTCTGTGAGTTCAAGACTACCCAGGGCTACACTAGATTGATCCAGTTTCAAAGAGAAAGACAGCCAGGTAGTGGTGGCTCACACCTTTAATCCCAGTATTTGGGAGTCACATGCCTTTAATCCCAACATTAGGAAAGTGGAGAAAGGAAGAGATGTGGCTGGGTGGAGAGAGGAATGTAAGTGGGAGGAGCTCAAGTCGTTCAGTCTGAAGACTTGTAGAGACAGGACCCTTTTCTGTCTGAGGATTGTGTAGAGGTAAGAACTCCAGTGGCCAGATGCTCTGCTTCTCAGAGCTTTCACTTTCACGCCCTAATACCTGACTCCACGTTTTTATTCTTAAGATCAACTAGAATTCACACTAATTTGACATCCAACTTTAGGGAAGGAATTCATGAAGAAGTTACTTGCCTCTGACTTTGCAACCACCGGCAGAGTCCAGAGCTACACTTGACTTTCTTGGGCTGCTGCCAAGCTAGGTAGCTGCTTTGAAACCCCCTTGGGCTTCTACTGTTCTACTCAACAGCAGTCAGCTTCACACTTCACCATCATCTGAATCATCATTGTTGACAGATTTGCTGAGACAATTGTAAATGCTTAAAGGGAGAAATTAGTTAAAAGAAAGAGTTTTTTTTTTCTTTCCCATGTTAAAAAAATGGGAAACACTAACACAAAGGAAAGAGTTAGGTCTTTGTATGCTGAATGGTTTAAAATTTGAACAATTAAATGAAGGGATAATCAATTTAACTGGGATTGACATTGCTAATTATCATTTTGATAATTTTTATTGTTTGATAAGTGTTGGTTTATCCTTCTAAAAGTTAGTTGATAAGACTGTCAAAATACAGGCCATAGAAAAACTTATTAAAACAGATCATAGAAATATTCAGATCCAGACAAATGAATTTAAAGAAAAACCGATTTCAATGTTTTATTATAAGGTTAGAGAGGAACTAAGGTTTACAAACAGCCAACCTTAATATATCTAGTCACCTTACAAGAACTATCAAATGACGGATATCCCCAAGGCTGTTTAAGTGCTCACTGGAGTCCAGTGGAAATGTTAGATTTAAGGAGATTCAAGGAAGCAGTAATTTCATATGGCATATGCTCACCTTTTGTGAAGCAGATGTGAAACTCATGGTCAATTTGTAACAGAACTGTTCCTCAGGACTGGAGAGACATACAGAAGTCTTGGAGCCTGGTCCTCAATTACAGTAGAGGACCTGGTAGAAGGATGAGGCTAAGACCACTGAATAACAAAGTAGGGCTAGGTATGGAAATCTCCCAAGACCAACTTCCTAGAGAGGGAGATTGTACTAATGAACAAAGGCAAGCTCTATATGATGATCACACCTTGGTTTTATGCCATGCAGCAGCTTTGAAAGCTTGGGACAGAATTGTAGAAGTAGGAAAAAAAATTTGAGTCATTTACTGTGGTTATATAGGACCCAAAGGAAATCTTCACTTATTTCTTACAAAGATTGACTTAAGCAGTAAATAAAATGATACCAAATTCAGAATAATAGACAAATAATAATTCAGTTTCTGACTTTTGCAAACGTTATCTCACAATGTAAAAGGATAATTCGGCCATTAGAGGCAAGATGAGCATCCTTGGAAGAATGGATCTGAGACATAACCAATACTGAATCTCATGACCATGATGATGCTTGAATAGCAGAGGTGATTTCCAGGCATTTGAAGAAAAATTAAAAATGTAAATGTTCCAATTGCAGTAAACAAGACCACATAAAAAGAGAGTTTAAACAGGTTATTCCTAGAAACAATGTTTTTCTAAGCATAATCCAAACAGAAAGCCCCTCCTCTCTGAATTATGCAGAAGGTATGGCAAGGGCAGGCATTGGACTCACAGAGATCTGTCTGCCTCTATTTCTCAAGTGCTGGGATCAAATGTGCTGTGCATGCCACCATTGCCTGACATCTATAGCTAACTAGTAGCTCCTTCTGCACTCTGATCCTCAGAGAAGCTTTATTTGTTATAGCACTAACAAAGTATCACCACAGTCACCTCCCTTTGCAGAAATGACCTCAGGCATGTCCAGCAAGTGATAAGAATTGGAAAATAGGTTTTAACAGTTGTCCCCCCCACCTCAATTTCCTCAGACACTTATTGATCAATAATCAGTGTTCTTATATTTAGGCAAATAAAAATACCAATGGACTTTTTTGCTGTTCTTTGGTTGCATGGATATAGACATTGAGCCCTCTCCTCAATGTCCCCGGGTCTGGCTTCTGCTCACTCATTCAGATTTCAACTCTGCTCCATCACTTGTAATACTGTTCCTCACAGAACTGATTTTTCATCTGGCTTTTCCAGTAGATTAGAAGAGTATTGGGCATGAGTAACCATGATATAATTATCTTATACCAGCCTTTTGTAGGTTGCCTGACACATAACCTAAGGGGTAAAACAAAAAAACAAAACTAAAGACTTAACAAACATTACCCCAAATAGCTTTTAAAAATCCACAACAAACACACAAACAAAGCCATAAAAACAGTCTTTTGGGACTGGAGAGATGGCTTACTAGTTAAGAGTCAGCATTGCTCCAGCAGAAGATCAATGTTCTGTTCCTAGGATAGAGGGTTCACATCATCTGTACCTTCAGCTCCAGTGCATTCAGTACCCTCTTCCAGCCTAACAACAGGCCCTGCTCTCACATACAAGTGTGCACACACAGACATGCACATACACAAACACACACCTATAGTTAAAAATGAGAATAATTTTTTTAAGGTTACATATTTGTTATTTTAAGGATCATTTGCTTTGGTTCAGACAAATTTCCATATCAGTACATTGGGTGTGAGAATTGATGCTCATAAGAGACATGCTAATAATCAACCAGAAAACCAGCTGTCACTCACAGTTCTATGACCCAAGACAGTCCGACCAAGTAGAAAACAAGAGCGTGTTGTAGATAACTTCTACACCACTAGTAATAAGCTACTATAACAGTTTTTGGATACTAGATATGAGAGAGAAACAGAACATTAAAATGTCACTGCCTCAAGGAACAGTGAGGCTTTTATGCACAAGCCACTTTTGCAGAGACTCCTTCATCTTGGCTAAACTGTAAACTCTGACCACACATCAAAGCTAAAGCCATGAGAAGCAAATAAATGCTGGTGACCTATGACTTTGGTCAATAATCTGCAATAATAACATTTAAGATGGATTAAGACTTGTGTCAAGTGCTGGGCAGGTGTGTGTGTGTCTGTGTCTGTGTCTGTGTATGTATGTGTGAGTGTGTGTGTGTGTGAGTGTGTGTGTATGTGTGTGTGTGTGGAGAGAGAGAGAGAGAGAGAGAGAGAGA
>NW_004949103.1:5532010-5534665 GCF_000317375.1 Microtus ochrogaster
AGAGAGAGAGAGAGAGAGAGAGAGAGAGAGAGAGAGAGAGAGAGAGAAGGTATACTTGTAGTATATGGGAGGGGCAAAGATTGATTGGATTGAATGCATTTTCTATATACTAACACCTTATTTTTTAAGACATGTTCTCTCATTAAACCTGGAAATCGCCACTCCTCTAAACTGACTGGCCAGTGTCTGTCCTCCCCCACTAGACAAATGCTCTGCCTTCCTCATATGTCTGCTGTTCTTACAGAAACCTTGTTGGAAACATAAAATTTCCCACTTTACAAGGAGGATAACCTACTCCACAAAGAAAGGAACCTACCTGTTAACCCATTTGAGGTGACAGACCAATACGTTCCTCTTAACCATTCCCAGGGATCATTAACCCTTCTCTACTTTGCGATTAAGGGTTAGTGCACCGGGTAAAGCAGTTAATCTAGACAGCTCCCCTTCCAGTTAAAACTCAACTCTTTGTCCAGTGCTCTCAGTACTTGAATGGTTTAGTTATGTTTCTTGGTATATGTTTCCTGCTTTTCAATAAAGTGATGGGTGAGAAGAAGGTCAGGAGGAGAAGAGGCAGAAAGAGGAGGAGCTGAGTGAACCTGCTTTTTCTGAGGACTCTGAGGATTCACACTCACTACCTGACCAGACTCAGAGGAATCTTACCTACAACCCCTGCCTGAAGGGCTGCCCTATATCCTCTCTTCTCATAATGGATGCCTGAATCTTTCAGGTTAATAGCCTGAATTTTAAGAAGTCCAGTGGGATTCTTTACAAGCAGTAGAAATTGGGATCAGGTTAAAAATCCAATTTTAATAAACTTTCCAGGTCTTGATTTAGATGGTGTGCTAATGGCTCTCTCTGCTGAATCACCTTAAAAGTCAAATGTATTTTTAAAAGGTCCTCCTCGTAGGGGAGGCTTGATGGATATTGCTTAATTGTGCATTGTGCATTCCTGTCTTCATCAAAAGCCATCATCTAAAATTGAAGAGAGCTGATAGGAAATGAAGCCATCCTTTGAGCCGGTTGGTTACAGGGAACACTTTGGGGTTGCAGGATAATTTTCACTCCTTTTGACCACAACAAAGAGAGCATGATTACACTGTGTGAAATGACATCCCCAAATCACTCCACTAATTTGATTGTGTTGGGGTCTAAGACTGTTTCTGTTTCTTTTGATTTGCTAATTAGCCAGAGTTGTCTACTTGGGAGAGAGGAAACCAGGGTTATGTCCACAAACATGAAGGCTAGGGCATCCTTCCAACTCAGCTGGTCATCACATGCCTCCCCTCCTGCCCATCCCAAATCCCAATCTGTCTCCACTCAAATGCAAACAATCCACCCTCCTATGATTAAGAGGTTATCTGGTGACTTTCTTTTCTCTGAAAACATAACCTGATTTCTTCTTGTTTTGTGTGATCACAGGGCTAAATTTGGACTTTTGACTCTATAAGTTCCATCATTTTCATCTGCTAGAATTTAAAAATGGTTGGAATTACCACCACTACCAATAGCCCATTGCTAAAGGCTTAGTCCCATGTGGAAGACGGGGAAGTTGTTTTCAATAGCTGAGGCCCAGGGAAGGTCTTTGGGCCACTGAGGTGGGCCCACGGAAGAGGTTAAGATGGTTCTCTGAGGATGCCTTACTGATTGTCCTGAGAGGGATTTAAACATCAGTAAGCCCACAAAAGCTTTAGGACAATCTGAGTTCTAGTTCCCCCCATGCAGGAATGCGGTAGTGAATGTGGCAGAGATAGACTCACTTATCAGGCAGCTGAGCGGAAATGGCAAGCTCCAGGTGCAAATGAGACTCCTGTCTCAAAAATAAATAAATAGATAGATAGATAGATGGATGGATGGATAGATAGATAGATAGATAGATAGATAGATAGATAGATAGATAGATAGATAAAATGGAGAGCAATAGATGAGGATGCATGATATCTTTGGCTTCCACATGAGCACACATAGGCATGGGCATGCACACATATTACAGCACCATTCACAGGTATACACACACACACACACACACACACACACACACACACGCACATGCACAAATAAAAAGAAATCTTCAAAAAGAAGGAATTTAGGGGCTGGAGAGATGGCTCAGTGGTTAAGAGCATTGCCTGCTCTTCCAAAGGTCCAAACAGACAGAGAGGGAAATAGAGAGAGAGAGAGAGAGAGAGAGAGAGAGAGAGAGAGAGAGAGAGAGAGAGAGATAAAATGGAGAACAATAGATGAGGATGCATGATATCTTTCTCTGGCTTCCACATGAGCACACATAGGCATGGGCATGCACACATATTACAGCACCATTCACAGATATACACACACACACATACACACACACACACACGCACATGCACAAATAAAATAAAATAATAAAACAATAAAGAAAAAGCATAAGGCTATTCAATCGCTTCATAGTTTGTGTTAAGCTAGATTGCTCCAGCCCTTGCTCTGGCCATAGCAATCCACAACAGGTAACCCAGTCTAGGGGAAGTCCTGGCAAGAAATCTGTACCACAGGCATAGGCTTCAGTCTCCAGAATTGTGTTGTGAGTATAGTTTCTCACTTCTAAGTCAGGCTGCCTCTACCATTTTTTTTTTTTTTTTACCAAAAGGAATAGCTAATCCATGACTGAATTACTTTTTTTTT
>NW_004949103.1:5535459-5536699 GCF_000317375.1 Microtus ochrogaster
GGAAGCACAATTCTTAGTTAAGGGAGCCACCTTAGGGTTGGCAAGAGACTTGACCTAGAGTGGCTCCCAGGAGCCCATGGTGATGTCCCCAGTTAGTCCCTTGGGCAGCTGATGATAGGGAACCTGAAATGACCCTATCCTATAGCAATAGTGACGAATATCTTGCATATCACCAGATTTTTTTTATGGTAACAAAACCTTGACTAAGATGCATACAAATTAAGTTGTACTTTATGGTACTATGACTGGAAAGATAACTGAGTTATTCTTGTTTGTTCAAATGTCTGTTTGAACTTTTTATCTGCTTCCCTTCTCACTTTAAACTGAATTGTAAAGCTTTTAGACTCACTAAGCATTCTGGACACTAGACCCTGAGCCAATGACAGCCAAGGACCAGGTTGGCTCCACGCAGAAAAAAATCCCCGAGCCCAAGCTTAGCTCATAAGGATGAAGGATGCCTCTTAAAGGGTATTTTGTATGATGAGAATTTCTCTGTTGGGCTGGATTAACAGCTATAAACAATATATTGCTTTGATTTGTCATCTCCAGTCAAACTTTGCCCCGAATCGAGCACAATAGTGCCACAGAAGTGGCCACACTGCAGAACCTAAGTGTTCTCTTTGTTCACACTATTCAATTCTGCTTTGACTGCAGTACCATTAGGGAATAGAAAAGCATGGCACTCCTTCTGATTGTAGATTTGTGGTGTGGGAGGTCCTTCTGTCTATGTGTTGCTTTTATTGGTTAATGAATAAAGAAACTGCCTTGGTCTGTTGATGGGGCAAAACTTAGGTAGGCAGCAAAAACTGGACTGAATGCTGGGAGAAGGAAGATGGAGTCAGAGGGATGCCATGTAGATGCTGCCAGAGTCAGTTATGCTGAAACTTTGCCGGTAAACCACTGCCATGTGGCAATACACAGATTAATGGAGATGGATTAAATTAAAATGTAAGAGCTAGACGATAAGAAGTTAGAGCTAATAGGCCAAGCAGTATTTTAATTAATACAGTTTCTGTGTGATTATTTCTATTCTGGGCAGCCAGGACAAACAAGCAGCCCTCCTCCAACAGATTTGCTGGAACCAAAGCTAGCTGGCCCTCTGAGAGTCTTGGTGCTGTTTCTCCTTTGGATCTTCTCACTGGGGATGATCCTACTTCTTGTTCTGGCTTTGTGGGGGCCTAGCCAGTTTGGATGTTCACCTTCCTAGACCAGGATGGAGGGGGGAGGACTTTGGACTTTC
>NW_004949103.1:5537104-5556247 GCF_000317375.1 Microtus ochrogaster
AGTTCTCTGCCCTCCCAACTCACCTTCAAATGTCTTATTTAAATAGCATAAGGAAAGCTTGGTAGTGTTCCTTCTCTGGAGTTAGCTGTAAAGCTGTCTCTCTCTCTCTCTCTCTCTCTCTCTCTCTCTCTCTCTCTCTCTCTCTCTCTCTTCCCTCCATGTGGCCCTTCAGGCACCTCAAACTGATAAAGCTTCTATTTGCCTTTTTTTGGCAAAAATTTTCTTATTAAATAAATTGTAGTTACACTTAAAATTTAAATTACACTTAAAAGTACCACTGTATATCGTCTTTCTAGAATCTATCCATCTGTATCAATCTATTGTCTATCACCTGTTTATATAGCTATCTAGTATTAATTTTTCTATATATCAATCTATCATCCGTTTATAATCCATCTCTCAGCTGTTTATATATCTATCCAGCATTCATTTATCTATATACCAATCTATCATCTATCTTTCATTCATCTGCCTGCCCATCATCTATATATCCCTTTATCTACCTCTCTACCCATTATCAATCTGTTTACCTGCTTATAATCTATCTATCCATTTATCTGCCAATCATGTATCTATCTTTTATCTACATCTTTCTATCACCTACCTACTTATCATCTATATATTTATTTACGTACCTCTCTATCCTTTATCTGTCTATTTATTGATCTGTTTATCTGTCTGTCTATCATCTATACTTTTGTGATAGTAACAAATAAATACTTTTTATAATGCTTTTGAAATTTAGGTAATTAGTTCTTAAATAAAAATATGTTAATTTACATTTAAAATAAAATTGCTTTCAATCTATGTCATAATATTATAAAGTAAGCTTTTTATTAATTGAAAATAGATATTTCATACAAAATTTAAAAATTCAATTAGATAACATAAAACAAAACAAAAAATCATGTAGGTAAAATGCAAATCATTTTTAAACTCCATGTTAGAAGATTTGAATTCATTTTGTACATGTCTCATTTTCACACAAGAACATGGAAAACTCAAAATTGGAGGTTGAGTGTTCCATCTGCAAACAGTATGTTGCCTGGAGAGGCAGGCCATTGCGTCTCCCTTTTGTGGGTGCATCACAGACCCAGAGGGAGGAGTTTAGTATATCCCACTTTCTTTCCTCAAATAAAGAGAGTTGAGTTCTTCATGCCTTCAAAATGTACTTACATTCCAGGAATGTAACTATCCATAAAGTATTTAAATGCAATATTCATGATATTGTTGTAATTGCATTGCATAAACTAATTGACAAAAGAAAATGCTAGGCTTAAGAGCTCAGTTCTCTGTGTAATTAAGCTCCTCTTCCCACATATAATCAGCCTTTAACTAGAAAGCTATTATGGTCTCAAAGTTCCCAGGCATACCCTAGTTCTCTTTGAGGCCCTTGATTGAGTGTGATGCTGTCAGCATCTGTGTCAAAGGTCATTCCTACTCAGTTCAACAAAGAAGATAATAGACCATAGAGGTACACAGGTGACGTCATAGTGGTACTTTGTCCCCAGGGAGATACGTGTCAGAAAGGGGTTGGGTCACTGTTATGTAGGATTTCATGCCTTTTTCCAGCTCCAGTTCATTCTCTGGAGGGGGGCCTGCCTCTGCAGGTCCACTTTTTCCTGGAAGCCACTTTGAGTTGGTAGGGCTGCTGCCTGCCAAAAAGAATAGAGGAGCACATTGACTGACAGATATGGAAAGGATTAATGCAGATGCTTCCATCAGTTCAACCCTTCCTTCTTCAGGGAGCAAGGTGTTTTCAGGGAGGGGCCAGCTGGCGCGAGTTCCTAACTGTTGTTACTCAGGAGGTCTGTTACATGACGGAAGTCTGCCTGGTCTAGGGGGCTCCTTTCTTCAGCATAAGTTGGCAGATGTTGGGTAAGCTAGCAGGCTACTTGTCTCTCCTGTGGTAACATTCTCCAGCTTTATCTCCATCAATGGAAAGGAGTGTGCTTAGCTCTCAGCTGTTTTAGTCTTTGGTATATCAGCATAGGAAAGTGGAGCTATTGCTGAGTTTCTTTATACCCTCATTTGCTCTCCTAAAACTCTGGGGTAACTTCCTTGATTAAATTCACTTCTGGATCCTGATACTATCTTCTATCATCCACAACCCCACAATTTGCATCCCTTAAACACTATCTGACTTTAGAGCTGTGTTCATGGCCTGTGACTTTGCTCAAAGTACTATATTTCCACTGTGTTCATAGTCTGTCTTTTAGTACCTGCTTATATTTAGAAAAGATTAGAAGGTGAACTCCCCCCCCATACATACACACAGGGTTTCTTTATGTATCCCCAGTTTTGGAACCTCCTCTATAGACAAGGCTGGCCTCAATCTCAGAAATCTACCTGCCTCTGCCTCCTGAGTGCTGGAATACAAAGTGTGCACCACCACCACCCAGCAACCCCAGAATATATTTTAAGGAGATGTCATGAGTCCCATCACAGAGGTCAGATTCCATTTTCTGCACCTTGCAAGTTACAGGCCAAATGCAAAATAAATGGCAACCTTGGAAAGAGTAAATATGGACTCAAAGTGAGATGCAGAAGAAACTTTAAAAACACACGCAAAGTTGAACTGTCAACAAACCAAAGACAGAAGTCTGGGGTCTTCTCCCTTCAGCCCTCAGAAGGAGCCAACCTGCTCAGACCTTGACCTTAGAGTTTCCATGTTTTTAAAACTGTAAGATAATAAATGTCTCTTGTTTAGGTCATCTTTTCTATGGACCTATGTTAGAACAGACAAACTACATAGCCTAATCACATCAAGTGTTTGATTTTGGCATGACAAAATAATGCAGCATTCCTGGTTACTCTTTTATCTAAGGAGACAGGCTATAAAGTGCTTCATTTCCATCTCTGTTTTTCTTTTAATTTCTGCGTACAGGCTGCCTACGAGAGGCTAATTCAAATTTTAGTGTGTATTTTTAAAGATATTCCACATTTATATTTTGAATCATGCCAGTATCTCAATTTTACTGGTGTTACTATACACACACCGGTTAGCTATTGCTGCATGATGAGTCACCCCCAATGTTCTTGTCCTAAAACTATAAACGCTTTAATGTCATCTCCTGAAACCAAATCTCATAGTTTCATGCGGGGTCCAGAATCTCAGTTGGTACAGCTGGGTCTTTAGTTTCAGCACACAGTATCTTAGTCACAAGGTATGAATTGCTGTGGCTGCAGAGGCTCTGTCGGGGAGGACCTCTGGCCACATTGGCTAATGAGAAACTCCTGTTTGACAGGTTGTTAGTGTGAGGGCTGAGAGTTCTTTGACATCTGTTTCAGAGGCCTCCTTCAGTTCCTTCCTATGTGGTCTCTTCATAGTGCAATTCATAGAACATAGTCAGCCTCCTGACCGAGCAGATGACAATAAAGAGGTCAGCCAAGGTAGGTGTCATAGCATCTTTGTAACCAAATCTCTGAAGTGTCTTCTTGCATTTACCATTTTCATTTATTTTGGAGACAAACCACATCCAGCCCATTCTCACGCTGACGGAGTTACTTAGCACCACAGGTATTGGAAGTTGGGATCACTGGAAGGCAACTTAAAGGCTGCCTTCTCTCTTCAAGCTGATGAGGGAGAGGGACTTGATCGGGGGAGGGGGAGGGAAATGGGAGGCGGTGGCTGGGAGGAGGCAGAAATCCTCAATAAATAAATAAATTTAAAAAATAAAAAAATAAAAATACAAAAAAAAAGAGTTAGTCAATAAAAAGCTAGAGCTAATGGGCCAAGCAGTGATTAAAATAATATAGTTTCTATGTGACTATTTCGGTGCTGAGCAGCCAGGAACCAACAAGTGGTCTCCGTACCACAAGTAGTCCTGTTATATGTGACTTTAACAAAAGTCTCCTTATTTAACAATAATTATTAGATATTTTAGGACACTATAGATGACCTTGCTTTTTATTTTGAACTTATGATTACTCAATACTACTATATTGAAATAAAGTTGACTGTTATGTGTTCAAAAAAAAAGGCTGCCTTCTTCAGGTGTGCCTCGTTCATTCTGCAGGTGTACAGTCTTGTGCAGTGATGTGCCTTTCTGAAGGGGTGCATCCTCCCACAGGAGTGCACCCTTCCCCAGGGGTGAATCCTTCTAAAGAGGTGCATCTTCCCACAGGGCTGCATCCTTCCACAAGGTTATATCTGTCTGCAGTGGTGCTTCTTTCCTCAGGGGTGCATCCTTCCAGAGGGGTGCATCCTTCCACTGGGGTGCATTTTTCCACAGGGCGCATCCTCCCACAGGGTTGCATCCTTCAGCAGTGGCAATTCTTTCCACAGGGCTGCATTCTCCCACAATGGTGCATCTTTTGCAGAGGTGCATCCTTCCACAGGGTTGCATCCTTCTTCAGTGCTGCGTCTTTCAACAAAGGTGCATCCTTCCACAGGGGCGCATCTGTCTTCAGGGGTGTATCCTTCCACAAAGTTGCATCCTTCCCCAGGGTTTCATCCTTCTGCAGCGGTGTATTTCTTCAGGGGTACATCCTTTCACAGGTGTGCATTCTTCCACAGTAGTACTTCTTTCCACGGGAGTCCATCCTTCAACACGGGTGCATCTTTCTGCAGGGGTGCATGCTTCCACAGGGGTGTATCCTTCCACAGATTGCGTCCTTCAGTACTGCTGTGTTTTTCTGCAGGGGTGCGTCCTTCCGCAGTGGTGAATCTTTCCACGGGGCTGCCTCCTTCCACAGGGCCACATCCTTTAGCAGTTGTGCATCTTTCCGCAGTGGCGGATCCTTATTCAGTGGTGTATGCTTCTGCTGCGGTGCAATCTTCTCCAGGGCCCATCCTTGCGCAGGATTGCATCCTTCTGCAGTGGTGCCTCTGTCCACAGGGGTCCATCCTTGCACAGGGGAACACCCTTCCACAAGGGAGTAGCTATAGAGCTACAGCATCTGTGGCACTAACACCGTGTGACCACTTGCCCAGCAGCAGGAGTAAGTTGTCCTTAGTTATGAGGCATTTCAATTTTCTCAGACATTAAAATATTAATAAAGCAAAGCCTTAAGGTCAATAAATTACAATATATTATTTCTTAAAAATCTTTGAGGTTGTATTCTGGGTATTTTTCTTCTGACTTTCACATTGTATAATAGATAATAATATTATAATGAAATGTAAAATAATACGTAAACATGCATTAAAAATGGAGACACTAGTAAACCATTTAATCAGTCAGGATATGGACATTACTCTATCCTAAGAATGTGTACCAGTCCTGAAAATGCTGGTCATAGCTAAAAAATAAAATGAGATTTTTTTTTTTGAGACAAGGTTGCATGTGGTCTAGGCTGTCCAAGAATTTTCCACATAGTTAAAGATGACCATGAAATCCTAATCCTTCTGCATCCTCCAGTAAGATTTACAGAGTACTGTTTCTTTCTCGCTGGTCAGAGAATGTAGTCCTCACAAGAGAGACGAGAGAAAGGAACTCATGCAGCGTGGCCTTACTGTCCTGGAAGGATACCCAAATGATCCCATTCTGTGCTGAGTATATTGTGAGCTGACATGGACACAGAAGCAGGTGCTGCATGAGGGAGCAATGCCCAGAGCACTAGGCCTTGTTTCTAACCCCTGATCTTGGCTTTTAAGACTTAATTAAACACAATGGTTGGTATGCGTCTGTATTTGGTTCATTATAAAGTACTCCCTTTTAAACACTAAAGGTGATTGGGAAAATTAGAAATCATAAAGAAGAAAGCAGCAGTAATTCCACTATCCAAAGGCAATTCAAGACTCAGCTGAGAGGGAAATTCAGCCTTTGATCTCTTGTACTTCATCATTGTTAGGTCTTTAGCATTTAAAGCAACTCATATCTAGCTTTATTAAACAGAACGCTGATTGTTTATTTAGTTTCCTGATTTCTTAGGCTCAGGTACAATTAGAGCAGAAATTTTCATTTCAAAAGCAATTACTTCAACACTTACTATATAAGACAATAAATTAAAAACCGGCATACTTATACATGGAGATCTAAAGGAGTACAAGCAGTAGATAAACTTGCAGCCATTATCGTTCTTATATATCATTGTTACTTATTTGGGTGTCAGGAATTGTCCCAGGCCCTCATGTGTACATGACGACTGCTCTACCACTGAGCTACACCACCAACCTCATGACCTCAATTCATGAAGCGGGATGTAAGAAGCCTACAGACATCTTTTCTTCTCTCACTCAGCAAAGTGTGGAATACTAATGTCACTCCAGAAGGCCCTGGAGGTCTTCCTCACCAACATTCTCTCCCTGAACCCCTAAAGACTTTAATTGGCCTGAGTTTTGCAAACGGTTCCCTGTTTTAAATGCCACCATATATTTTGTTTCTTTCTCTCCTACTGCTCGTCACTGTTTACAAAATTCACCTGTTTTTTGCACATGGCTGTAGTTCCTTTTAAATGCTGAGTGCTGTGGGCTGAATGTGAGGGGTATTCTTAGCTGCCCTTCTGTAGATGTCAATTTTGTGGTTTCTGGGTAGTTAGCACTGTGGTGAATTCTGCCTCTCAGAGCACTCTTATACAATCTTTGGTGCACAATGACAAACATGTATGTTGGTGCTAGCACCTGGAACAAACCCCAGCCTGGCAGTCAAGACTGAGTTGTCTTCCTAAGCTGCAGGATCTACTCATGCATCATCGACTGTGCTGCCCTGCTCCTTTTCCAGGACTAACACCAATCCACTCAATTTTGGACACCTGTTGATGGACCGTATAATGGAACTTGCTCTCTAGACCAAAGTGGCCTTGAATTCACAGAGGGTCCCCTGCTCTCTGCCTATTGAGTGCTAGGGTTAAAGGTTTACGCCACCACACCTGGCATACTGATTGGTTTTTTTCACATAATGAATTTCTATAAATTTTTATATGTGCGAGCCTTCCACTCTGGCTCTGTTTTCAAATATAATGTGAACTGGACACAGAAATAATGTCTCTAACATATGATATCTCTATGAGATACTACAAGCAAAATCTGAGAAACATATGTGGTATAAAGTAAGAACTTAGTGCTTATAGCATTAGCCAAGATTGAAGGGCTCCATGGGGATAGAGACCTCCATACAAGCCACAATTTATGCCTGTGCTGCCCAACTTGGCTGTTTTCATTTATTATTCCTAATGGAGACTAGCTACTAATACTTCTCTTAAGGTCCCTTAATTAAATTCAGCTTCTTCTATTTTTCTTTTCATCTGGTCCCTTCCCCCAGCCCCAGATTGGTTTAGCTCTTCATAGTGGTGCCTTTCAGCTGTTGCACTTTTTTTACAAGATTTGAATTTTCTGTAGATTTCTGTCTCTTCCCAAGTAATTTCTGTCCTCCACCTCTCTCCCAGGTGAGGGACATGTTCCCCTAGACCAGAGTTTATAGGTGCTCACAGTCAAGTTCACCGCTCCCCTTTGTATATGTGAACAGAGGTTTCCAAAACTCAATGAACAGTCCCAGACTGGAAAAATTATTCTTGGGCATTTCTCTGAAAGAGCTATTGCTTCCATAGAAAATATCTGACTTGTGAGGGAAAGGAGTATTTTGACCTCCCAGGGGTCCTTTTCCATAGAGAGTAGGACTTGGCCACTGCTGTGTGATCTGTAGTATTCTTTCCACTTATGGTGAAATTATGCTTCTTCATCCTTCATACTGTCCTTGGCCATGTGACCTCCTTCAGTCAATGGAGTGATCTGATTATCAGCATCAGGGGAAAAGTCCAAAGGCATAAACTCCCACCAGCTCCTTTGCTCTTCCTGTGTCCACAGTTCCCTCAGCTCAATCCCAAGAGTTAGAGGAAGACTCCAGAAGCCACAGACATTGATCCTTGGCCACTAGCATTTGACATTCACATGAAATAAGCAACCGAGATTTGAGTTCTTTTGGTTATTTCAACACTTAAGAGATCCAGTTTTTCTCCAAAGGTTTATTTGCTTGTCTTATTCAAGAGACCCACCTGGTGACAGGGAATGTAGCTTCTTTGTTAGGCATGGCTTATGTTTGGCAGTCAGTGGAATAAGTCCACTGTTCAATGAGAGCCTCCAGTGGGAAACATACATTTCTTGCTAGGACATCAATGTCTACAGAAAGTGATTTCACCCCGAGCAAAAGCTGCCCATGCAGGACTTATTTCTACTTACGTGTTTGGGTTACCTCGTATAGATAAAATTATCTATGATGATTAGTCTTCATTGCCAACTTCATAGGGTCTGGAACAAACACTTAAACACACCTATGGGTTTGTTTATGAAGTTATTTACAGAAAGGCGTAACTTAGCAAAGAAGGCTTGTCCTAAATGTGGCACTATCCCTTGAGATGAAATCCTATAGAAATAAAAAGGAAAGGGCAAGCTGAGTACCAGCATTCATCTCTTTATTTCCTGACTGTGGGCCCAATGCATGAATGCAACCAGCTCTACTCCTGCTAAGTCTTTTTTGCTATGATAGCCTATATTTTCTTCTTAAAACAAGAGCCAAACCCCTCTTTTCTGCAATTCCATTTTGTTAGGTATCTGGTCACAGCAAACAGACGAATCACTGGTATGCCATCTAACTGTTTATCCTGAACAAAGGTCTCTAGGGTTTGACGAGAATATGGTTATCCACTGTAGGATGTTATCTTTGCAGATTGAATAGTCTCGGTTTATAACCATGCTGTTATCTCAATCTGTTCAGTTTCCTAGGACATCCCTTTTGTCGGTACTTTAATTGACCCATATCCCTTTTAGAATGGGGAGCCTACAATGTGTACCATCCTCCATGTGTCCTCCCAGTAGCACAGTGAGGAAGGGTCATCTCTCTCCCTCTGGATGAAGGAGTTATACTTGTCTAACGCTGCCCACAATTGCTTTGCTATTCTTGGCAACCACCTCATGCTGCTGACTCACTGAGTCAGCCAAATCCCTTAAGCCCTATTCGCAAGCCATTATTACCCAGCCCTGCCTCAACTTGTGAAGTCAATTTAGAGACCCAAATCTTGATCTTTACACTTGTTCCTGCTAGATTACTCATCTAATTTCATCGTGTTTGTGGTTTCTGTCTATTTGGGAAAAGAAAGGCTTAGATTTCTGGGAAAGAAATCCACCTAGGAGTAGAGAGTAAAAAGAAATAACCTTGTCCCACTAACTTGACATGGCTTGAGCACCTCATTGTCTCATCTTGTTCCCTGTAGTTTATTTTGTGATGTTGTTCTTTGCACTGATGTGGAATATTTTTTTTTTGAAGAAGAAGAAGATCCCTGGTACCACATACCAACACTAGTTGTCTCTATGTGACAGACTCTAGCGTGGCTCCCCCATCTCAGTCTCTGAGAGTGCAAATGCATATTCTGTCATTTGGTTCTAACTAACAGAATATGGTAGACAAGGCTGCTGGGGTATATGTAGTTGCACACTCTTGACTAGATTACAGACAATAGCAACGTTGTATTGTTAAGTACCTCACCTCATTAGTAATGAAGAAATCAGTTCCTATGTTGATAGCTGCTTTGTGTTGGGAAAAGGCTACATTGCCAGGAGCTTAGGGCAGTTACTATTTGGTAAATAGCAAGAAACTGAGGCCCTCACCCATGCTGTTGGAAAGAAACAGCATGCACACACGGGCCCTGGAAAGGATGGTTCTCTAGTCATACCTTGAAAGGCGGCTGCAGCCCTGCCTCACCCTCGACTGCAGATTCCAGTAGAAGTTTGGAAACAGAGGATGAAATATATTCAGGCCTTAGCTCCTGATCCCCAGAACCTATGATGTACTAAATTATGTGCTATTTTTCTCCATCAATGCACAACTCTTATGTATGTAACTAAAAGCAGGATCCAAATTAAATTAAAAGCCTGTGACACTGTGAGGTCAACTAAACAGATAACTATATCTTTTTAGAGGGATGGAATGACTCAGAGAAGATGTGATGATTTCTGTTCCCCGCACTTTTGGATGCTTAAATGCTACTGGTTATAAACTGGCTCCTGGAGAAATTTAGAGGCTCTGGAGCCCTTCTACAGACTAATTCTCTGTGCACCCATCTGCTCCAGGGGTCGCATCTCTCACCTTTTCTTGTCATTTCATTCTGTTGATCCTCACCCAGATCTGAATATCTGCTTCCATTTTTCTTGACCTCCTACCTTTGACTCTCCATTGATGTAGGGTTCCCCATGCGATTTCCCTTGTGCTCTCACAAGCCAATATTTCCATCTTGCTTCTACTCTTTATCTTGCAGTTCGGATTCTCCTAGACTTTCTGCCCCAGGAGAAACATTTCATATCCTAAGTTCCTTAACTGGTGAAAGACTTCAGTCATTAGCATGAATTTTAGTAGATGCCAGTTGTGTTGGGGGTAGGGGAATCTCTGAGACTACCATCATCAAGAGAGTGAGGATCTAAGCAAGAAGGTAGATCAGTTCAACACAACTAAGTAGGTGGTGCTTGTTCAAACGTTGGGACTCCTGACGCTGAGTAGTTTATTTCAGGAATATTTAAGCACAGCACACTTTGGTGAAAACTTTCCTGGTACCAATAAAGCACTAGGTAAGCTAAATAAAGAGAGGATGTGACTACATTAAAACTCTTTGTAAAGTGCACATTGACATTTTCCATAAAGATGATTTCTATAGAAAAAACAAAACAAGCTTATGATAGGGATTTGGAGGAAGATCCAGTGTGGTCTCTGGCCATACAGATAGTACATAAGATAGCCAGGCTATTTGCCACATCTGATCCGAGCCTTCTGCATGATTAACAGGTTATGCGTGTCTTCCTTTTAAAGGAACAACAGCACGAAGTTGATGTTCCAGGTTTCCTAGTGCTTATCTGTGAACATAAGGACTTCCATGCTGCTGACATCTCTTCCCCTTTAATTTTTTTAAAAAGAAAATTGTGGCTGTAATAAAGACCAAAGTTGAATGTGTTGCCTGAATGGCTAGTTTAATTAATATAGGCAAACATAGCAGAATTAGAAGAATATCTAATAGCACTAAGAAAAGGCATAGATATCTTAACTGTGATGTCTGTTCAAAGGTCACTTGAGAGATTTTGTTTATTTCTTTAGATTTATCATTATTTTGGCCATTTATAGTATGAGTGAAATTTGACATATTAAAGCAATACATGTTGACAACAAAGATGACAGCTGGGCAATAAGTAATCAGAAGTAGCCTGATTTTGTAAAATTGTCGTTCTCCATTTGCCCATCTCTTAGTTAATTTCTGCTAGATTTTTGTGATATTAGTAGATTTACTAAACATATAGGCCATTTTTGAAACTTCTCTTTCTATTCCAGTAATCATCCCTAGGACTGGTAATAAAAATGCATAAAAACAATCCTTAGCATGGCAAAATAACTCCATACTATCTCCTATTACACTTATGCCTTTTATCCCCCTTGACAAAAGGCTTTTGAATTCTGCATTGACAAGCTGAGAATTAACACGTAATGTAGTCAGTAAGCATAGCAGCACTGCTTTGGGGTCAACAGTATTGTGTTCTTATTGTCTTCCCAAGGTCTCAACTTGAGGAGTTAAAGCCTTGATATCTCATGTCATCTACCTCCAGACACTTCATTTATCCAGTGGGCTCGGGGATGCTGTACTCGTCAGATGTATTGGAGTAGGAGCCATCTGAGACTGCATTTATTTTTGGAAAGATACAAGCATAACCTTGCCCTGATATCAGAAGAACATCAGGCCCTTTCCTTTGGTTAATTCCTAGATCTTTTCATTAACCTACACTTTTAACTGTGTCTTGTTTAGTTCAAAATGCGGAAAAGGCATTATCTTTTAAAGCAAAACCATTTAAAGTTAGCAGGCTAAATGTAGCATCGTATGTGGGGATTTAGGTGGGTGCATCATAGAGATTCCTGCAAGTGATATCAGTGAATTTACCTAAAGCATTTTGTTACATACTCTGGGATTCTTTCCCCTTTTCAGTGTGAGTCTTATTATTGTTGTCATTCAAAATATTTTGTATATGTACACGATGGGACTCTAAGCACAGGGCTTGGCTGGGAGTCACTTCTGTGCCTGAGCTGACATTCCTATGACACTTAACTCAGGTCATAATTTGAAGGCTGGGAACGCTCTTTATGTCACGAGTTAGTTTGAATCCTGCTTGTGGTTTCTGATGCCTCAGTGACTAGACATTGGGGCCTGAGGGAGACTCTGAGGTTTTGGTCTTTATTTTCAAATCAGCTACTTTGACACACAGAGGAGCTTGCCCAAAAGTGATATTCTTATCCCTGTTGTAGTTCAACATAGTGCGTAAAGGGCTAGAAAATACAAAACCTGCACACTTGGATTTCTGTAAAGGAAAAGAGACTCCTGAGATTAGGGAAGTGAGCCTTCGTCCCATGCTAGACTTCCAGGTTCAGAAAGTCCCTTAATGAATTACAGCCCAGAACCAAAGTATATGGTCTGAACATCTTGAGTCATGTGACTGGATGGCCCTGGAAACCCCAGGGAAGGCAGAAAAGGACTGAGTGAATGCCGATAAGAGCCCTTAATTTTGCTGACAGTAAAATGGAAACTCGGAGAGGTTTAATGCTTGAGCCAAATTTATGCCATTAATTAATGGTAACATCCAGATCCGATTTCAGAGAAGGTAGCCATGACATTCTCTGAACGATCATAAAGAAATGGTAGCCCATAAGGAAAAGTCAGTCACTTCTAATTGCTTGGATAAAGAGTGAGTTCTAACACAGGAGGCTGCACCTTGGAGGGCAGGCACCAAATCTGAAGAGAATCATTGCCCATCAGCTTGTCTAGACTTGGGGGCGTCCAGATAATAGACATGGCTAAAAATAGCAACTGCTAAGTTAAGGAAGACAGGGGCCTAGAGGACAAGAAGTCAGGCATGGCCTCCTTTCCTGCAAGTCCCGTGGGGATAGGGAAAGCCTCTTAGATGAAGTTTTGATATTATAGGGCTGTTTATTTCCCTGTTTCTGCTCCTCAGCATTTAGTAAAAGGCCTATTGATTTTCATTATTTTTAATTCCAGCCTCACCTCAGCTGTGCAGTGGGGAGTTAAGTGAAAAATCTTTTTTGTCTGGCTGGAAAAGTTGAGGATTATTGTGCTCCGAGGCCAGCAGGACGGCAGGGGGCTAGAATGGAGTCAGAGGACACACAGTGGAGGGGAATGTGAAAAATGAGGTCAGGGGTTCAGAATCTGGTGTTCTCCCCAGTGACTAATTTTTGTTTACACTTCATTCAAGGCCCTAGGCAAAAGCTCCTTTTATCAGATTGCCAAGGCTTGCCATTGTGTTCATTGCTTATCACAGTAACAATATCAGAAGGAAAACAATTGAAGAGAAGAATGGCCATACCTGGACTTTATCCTAATTCAACTAGACCTATTGTTGCTGAGATAAGCCTGAACATCATGACTGTGGAGCCACTATCAGGCTTGCCTCATAAGAGCCTGGAAGAAAAAGAAAGAAGAAGATGGGAAAGAAGAAAAGATGGAAGAGGAAGATGGGAAGGAGGATGGAAAAATGATGATGATGATGATGATGATGATGATGATGATGATGATGATGATGAGGTAGGGTAAGAGGAAGAGTTACATCCTTCAATGGCACATTCTCAGGACCCAACTTCTTCCAAGTTCCTATCTCCTAATACTTGTCTCGAAATTGTGAGTTTGTAGTGAATCAATTCATTGAGAAAATTCAAGCAGTCATGGATTCAATCATTGTCTCCACATCCTACCTTTGAAAATGGTATTTAGAACCAAATCTTGAACACATTGGCTTCCCAGAGAACCCTTCATACTTAAATAATAGCAAGCATCCCAACCATCAGTGCTGTTTTTTCCCTACAGCTTTTACTGTGATTCAAAAATGCTTAGAGTTTTCCTAGTCTTTGAGTTAGCTGTAAAAGGGTCTATCCTTCCATCAGATTGTGATCTATCTCAAGGAAGGAAAAAGATGCTTTTTTTTTTTAAGTCTCTCCCTCAGTTATCACTCCAAGTGTTTGAAATACTGGTTGTCAACAGTAGCTCTTCAGGCGGTAGGTACTCTGTCAAGAGAAAAGCAACAACATGTCCGAGTGACACCAAGGTCTCTGATTCAACCTGACTTTAAGATGTGGCCCATGGCCCATAAGAAGACTCACTGAGTGATTACTACTGATACTTAACATTTTTGTGTCCCAGTTTTTCAAATCTAAGCTATAATGCTAGCAATGTGCAGTTGTTAGCTTAGTGTATTAAGGAAGCTGATTCATGAAAGAGCATTTTTATTGCTATTGAGAGCCCCCCTAATGGCAGCTTTCATGTATATGACTCCTCAAACTTGTTCTGCCAATCAATATTCTCCCACCCTTACCTTTTACATTCACCTTCAGTACAATCTTTCCAGCAACTCATCTGTTCTGTTTCTAATACACAAACCTGCATTTGACTTAGTTTCCTTGACTGATTCTCTCAGGGCTCCATCAAGACTGAACACCCCCTCTGTGTATGTATCTCTCCTTTCTCTTCCTCTTTTTTCCTCTTTGTTCAGTTGAGAGTTGGAAGAAATTGCTGTTTTGAGCTGGAAACCACACCAAGTCCATATTTTCTGTTCTGACATGATGTTTGGCTTGATGTTATAGAGTAGGGAATTCTCTCTCCAGCTTTGTGGGCTGTTGGCAGAGGATAGTGGTGACTTTAAAAAGAATTGTATCTAAGGCCTGACTTGGAGTGTGCCGAACATGTGTGTACCCTCATCTCCTCTGTCAGTGGTTCCTGAAGCATGATCTTTCCCTACAGCAACATGTGCATGTACTCTGCTCTGTATGAGAACATCTTGGAAATGCAATTGTCAGACCCTCAGACTTATATAATTAGAAATTCTGGCCTAGAATCAGCGATCTATATTTTGAAAACCATGCAGCACTTGGCTGACATGAGCAAAATTACACACTGTCTAGGGATTCAAACTATTTTTTTTTTGAGATGGTTCCTCCAGTGACTATGGAAATCTCTACTAAATGTCTCTTAGATAACCGCATCAGGTAAGGTACTGTATAGTTGTATTCAAATTTTCATGACAATGAAATCACACAGTGAGCTTACTTAATACTTCTAATGCTCCAACGCTGACACCATGAGTCAGAATCTCCAGGGCCTTGGGAAGCTATGATTCGGAACTGACATCAATAAATCTTACCATGAAGTTTAAAACACTTGATAATGGAAGAACTGGCTCCACAATAGGGTGGACTTTTGTCTTGACTAACATTTTGAAGGTAAACACTAAATGGTCAGAATCATCTGAAAGACATTCTTTTTCTTTCTCCATGAAGCAGAGGAGACAAAGTTCTACAAGACTCCAGAGTTCTACAACATCTCTCTCCCATTGTCTCTTTTGATTGCTTCTAGACAAATACAAGACAGTCTTTGCCCTGCATCTTTATGTCCCTTGTTTCTTGAACCTCTGCATACTCCAATAGTGTGTCATTTACTCTTGGCAGCATTCTTTTCCCTCAAGATGGCCTACTTGCTTTTACTGTTCCTCTTCCCAACAAAGTCCATATATGTTCCATGTCCCTATCCCCACCCCATGCTAAAAGACTTTTAACTCATAGTATAGTTTTCCATGTCCAATAGTGAAGTCTAAAGTTCTGAATGCGATTTGTCCTTTTTTATCTGATTCACACAGAGACTTAACCATAGATATATATGTAACTGTATATGAGATAAAAACACAGAATCTATAGTTTCATATCCCTGATAGCTTTCAATTTTCTAGAAGTCTTAGAACTTATCTAAAACTCAGAATGATGGGAAACACAGTAACCACATCACTTCCTATCCTCTAAAGTTTCATAGTAAGCAACAAACTAAGTGAATGGTTCACCAGTTACCCATCCTCACACTATTTTTTTTATGGAGGGAAAAGCTGAATGAAATCTGACTATAACCACAGACAACATGAAATTATTTTACAAGAAAAAATAGGGTTTTGATGAAAGACAAATATAAACAGCTTCTCCATGGAGTAGGTTTTAATGAAATCCTCCCCCATGGGCTTTGTCAGCATCATAGAACAAAACTGAAGAGTTTTTGGACATACAGTAAGTGATTTCTGACACTAGATATTATGCCCTAAGAAAAAGATGTAAATATGTTGATGCATTTATTAGTTTTGTTTATTTTTTTCCTCCAAAAGTAAAAAAAAAAATTAACTAAGTAACAGATGTTGGTTAGCTTTAGGGTTCTAAAAGATTTAGGGTTCTAAAAGGAGAACTTGAACAAAGGTCCTTAATCTCTTCTTACTCAAAATGTAATGCATAGACTAAGAAACCAAAAGCTTCTGGGAACTTAATAAAATAAAGATTCTCAGTATCTAGAATCTGATTGGTTCTACTCAATCAGAATGGACATCTCAAAAATGACCCTCATATACTTCATTGCACAGCAACTTGGAGAACCACTGTTGTAGAATCACAACATTTTGATATTTTAGACTATATACTCTGTCTATTATTAATTTCTGTATGTTTTTGATTGCCAACCATTCCCTAGTTAATAAGAATATAAAATTATTGATGGAATTAAGCACAAAGGAAGAAATTTATTTAAAATTGGAGAAATAATAATTGAAAACAATAATAGATGATAGCAGCTAGAAGATGAAATGATGAAAAATGTCAGTCATTGGGAAAATACAAATCAAAACCACATTCAGATGAGAGAAAACATTTATTAGAGCAGTAATAAAATCAACACAGGAACAAGAGCAGCCAATATTAAGTGTTGCTGAAGTTGTAGACCAATGGGTAGTTCCTTTCATTGCAGAGAAATATAAGACAGTACTTTAACTTTCAAACACAGTTGGGCAATTCCATATAAAGTCAAAACTTTACCTACACAAAATTCAGCAATTCTATCTATGTATTTATCTAAGCTAGATGAAAACATAACTTACAAAAACCATGCATCTAAACATTCAGAGCTGTTTTATTGCCAATCACCCAAACCTAAAAACAGCAAAATGCCCTTTTGCTGGGGAACATACAAACACTGTCTTGTTCAAGTGGTAAAGTATGAAGCAGGCTAATCAAAACAAGCAAATTTTTGACACACATGTGATCTGAATGAATCTAAAATACATTATGTGAAGTGAAGGAAAGTAGACTTACATTTGTCTGTTATTTTGGAAAAGTCAAATATGTAAGAATAGACTGATAATGGTTCTTGAGACTCAGGGCTTGATGTGGAATTCCCCTCTGTACGCTATGAATGTGTTTTATTGACATTGGTTAATAAAAAAGCTGCTTTTGGCCAATGGCTTAACAGAACATAGCCTAGCTGGAAAGGATATATAGAGAGAGTAGGCAGAGTTGAGGAGAAGCCATGTAGCTGCCACAGGAGACAGATGCCTCTGTTGGAGCCAGATGAAACTTTGCTGGTAGGCCATGATATCGTGGTGATGCACAGATTAATGGAGATGGGTTAGTTTAGGATATAAGAGCCAGCTAGAAATATGCATAAGCTATTGGCCATGCAGTGTTTTAAATAATATAATTTCTGTGTGATTATTTGAAGTCTGGGTGGCTGGGAATGAATGATCAGCCTCCAACTACAAGGGCTGGCAAGGGAAACAGTTGACTACATATAGTGGCAGTTGTTGCTGATATGTATCCTATTGGTGGTGATGGTTATGCTAGGTGTATCTTAAAACTATACATTAAATGTATATATAAATTAAAAGCAATTACTTTTATTTTTGAGAGTATAATATAATGATAACATTTCTCTCTTTTTCTTCTTCCAAACCCTCCCATATATTGCTAACTTTCCCCTTCAAATTCATTGCTTCTATTTCACAAATTGTTATTGTGTACATATATGTAGGTAGACATACATACATATTCCTAAAAATAACCTGAACAGCCCATATAATATTACTTATGTGTGTTTTCAGGGATGATCATAGAAATCATTCAATGGGTCCTCTTCATCCTTCAACCATTCCAAAGAGACATAACCAAACCACAGCTGAAGGCATTTGATGGTGTCACAGGGCAAAAATTTCAACAAAGGCTCTGTGGCCCTTCTTCCCTTACCACTTTTCCATCCATAGTTCTTGGGGAAGAGTGCAGACTGCTTCCTTTGTCTTTTTCCTACCTGGCTCTTTGGTCATGTGAGCTCTTCTGAGCTGTGTGCTCCTTCCCTGCAAATAAAAGGTATGACCTGGAAAACACAAGAGGCAAGGGGAGCATAAAAATTTCCATACGGTAATTAGACTGTTGTATCATGAGCTTGCTTTATTTGGTTATGCTGGAATGAGAACAAAGGTGTACCTTTGCCCAGAGTTTGGAATGTCATCCCTGGGAACGGAAATAAATAAAACAGCCCAGAAAGACTTGTGTGCCCCAACCTTATTGCAGCCCTGAGCTACACAGCAGAAAGGGGAAAGGCAGGGCACCACAATTCTTGTGGACTGGCTTTTATCTCCTGTAAGTGAGGGCTTCCGGTTGGCTCTTTCCCAGACAGGTGTGGAGAGAAAGCCAAGAGCCTGGTTCATGGGTGAATGGTTGCTTTTTTATCCATGGAATTAATTTTCATATCTCAATTGATGTGCAGCCTCATGGAAGAGCACTGAATTGGAAATCAGGAATGCATAGACTTTGAGGACATTACACCTCTACTGAGGTGGCCATGTTAACTGCTTCATGCCCAAATTAACCCACCATACAATTCTGACAACATGCACACAGTTCAAGTTCACATAGTGTTTTCAAACAAATGAAAACTTTCACGTTTCCATGTTAATATGGAAAAACCACAACGGAAGGCAATTGCTTCTTGTTTCTGTTTATTTGTTTCTGTAGGGCCAGAAGGCTCTTGGTTTTCTTGTCTCTGCTTCCATGTTAATTCTGTGGAAATCTTGTAGAAATCAAATCCCACTTGATTCTAGATATATTTATTTGCTTATGTATTTATTTATTTTATTTTATTTTTTTCTTTACTGCCAGTCATATTTCTCTTTCAGTTTTCTTTTTCCATACTTCTTTTTTAAATTTATTTATTTATTAAAGATTTCTGTCTCTTCCCCGCCACCGCCTCCCATTTCCCTCCCCTTCCCCCAATTAAGTCCCCCCCCCTCCTCAGCCCGAAAAGCAATCAGGGTTCCCTGTCCTGTGGGAAGTCCAAGGAACCCCCACCTCCATCCAGGTCTAGCAAGTTGAGCAT